>NC_088224.1:93497031-93737031 GCF_036934945.1 Oncorhynchus masou masou
TGTAGAGGAGGTAGGTAGCCTAGTGGTTAGAGTGTAGAGGTGGCAGGGTAGCCTAGTGGTTAGAGTGTAGAGGTGGCAGGGTAGCCTAGAGGTTAGTGTGTAGAGGCGGCAGGGTGGCCTATTGGTTAGAGTGTAGAGGCTGGCAGGGTAGCCTAGTGGTTAGAGTGTAGAGGCGAAATCACTGGCTAGCCTAGTGGTTAGAGTGTAGAGGAGGCAGGGTGGCCTAGTGGTTAGAGTGTAGAAATGGCAGGGTAGCCTAGTGGTTAGAGTGTAGAGGCGGCAGGGTATGCCTAGTGGTTAGAGTGTAGAGGTGGCAGGGTAGCCTAGTGGTTAGAGTGTAGAGGAGGCAGGGTGGCCTAGTGGTTAGAGTGTAGAGGTGGCAGGGTAGCCTAGTGGTTAGAGTGTAGAGGTGGCAGGGTAGCCTAGTGGTTAGAGTGTAGAGGTGGCAGGGTAGCCTAGTGGTTAGAGTGTAGAGGAGGCAGTGGTGGCCTAGTGGTTAGAGTGTAGAGGTGAAGGGTAGTCTAGTGGTTAGAGTGTAGAGGTGGCAGGGTAGCCTAGTGGTTAGAGTGTAGAGGTGGCAGGGTAGCCTAGTGGTTAGAGTGTAGAGGTGGCAGGGTGGCCTAGTGGTTAGAGTGTAGAGGGCAGGGTGGCCTAGTGGTTAGAGTGTAGAGGCGGCAGGGTAGCCTAGTGGTTAGAGTGTAGGGCGGCAGGGTAGCCTAGTGGTTAGAGTGTAGAGGAGGCAGGGTGGCCTAGTGGTTAGAGTGTAGAGGTGGCAGGGTAGCCTAGTGGTTAGAGTGTAGAGGTGGCAGGGTAGCCTAGTGGTTAGAGTGTAGAGGTGGCAGGGTAGCCTAGTGGTTAGAGTGTAGAGGTGGCAGGGTAGCCTAGTGGTTAGAGTGTAGAGGAGGCAGGGTGGCCTAGTGGTTAGAGTGTAGAGGTGGCAGGGTAGCCTATTGGTTAGAGTGTAGAGGTGGCAGGGTAGCCTAGTGGTTAGAGTGTAGAGGTGGCAGGGTAGCCTAGTGGTTAGAGTGTAGAGGCGGCAGGGTAGCCTAGTGGTTAGAGTGTAGAGGCGGCAGGGTAGCCTAGTGGTTAGAGTGTAGAGGTGGCAGGGTAGCCTAGTGGTTAGAGTGTAGAGGCGGCAGGGTAGCCTAGTGGTTAGAGTGTAGAGGCGGCAGTGTAGCCTAGTGCTTAGAGCGTTTGACTAGTAACTGAAAGGTTGCAAGTTCGATTCCCCAAGGTACTAAATCTGTCGTTCTGCCCCTGAACAGGCAGTTAACCCACTGTTCCTAGGCCGTCATTGAAAATAAGAATTTGTTCTTAACTGACTTGCCTGGTTAAATAAAGGTAAAAAAAAAAATGTGTTTTTCACATCGGATAAAAGTAGAGACTCAGATCCACAAAATGGTATATCGCACACTACAGTTGAGGAACAATGGGAAATAATTCTACTTTGAAAGTTGATAAACTTGTAACACCACTTTTGAGAAAATGGCCTTTGAATATTTTGGTACACCTACTGGAGACATCTTATTTTGTCTACAACCATTCAGCATTGTTCACACCCTCTCAAGCCTGAGCCCCGCCCATCTCTTTATTAAGGATTCACATGTGAGGTCATGTACTAAACAGAGAGTAGTGTAGTAAAGATTAAGACTAAAAGTAGTAGACTACAATAAGGAATATTTAAAATATTTAATAAATATTAGATGACCCTTACCCAGACACACTACATTACCCAGACATACTTCATTTCTCAGACACACTACATTACCCAGACATACAACATTACCCAGACACACTACATTACCCAGACACGCCACATTACCCAGACATGCTACATTACCCAGACACACTACATTACCCAGACATACTACATTACCCAGACATACTACATTACCCAGACACGCTACATTACCCAGACACACTACATTACCCAGACATACAACATTACCCAGACATACTACATTACCCAGACATTACCCAGACACACTACATTAACCAGACATACTACATTACCCAGACATTACCCAGACACACTACATTGCCCAGACATTACCCAGACACACTACATTACCCAGACATACTACATTACCCAGACACACTACATTACCCAGACATACTACATTACCCAGACACACTACATTACCCAGACATACTACATTACCCAGACACACTAAATTACCCAGACACACTACATTACCCAGACACACTACATTACCCAGACACACTACGTTACCCAGACACACTACGTTACCCAGACACACTACGTTACCCAGACACGCTACATTACCCAGACATACTACGTTACCCAGACACGTTACATTACCCAGACACACTACGTTACCCAGACACACTACATTACCCAGACACACTACGTTACCCAGACATACTACATTATCCAGGCACACTACATTACCCAGCCACTACATTACCCAGACACACTACATTACCCAGACATACTACATTACCGAGGCACACTACATTACCCAGACATTACCCAGACACACTACATTACCCAGACATACTACATTACCCATACATACTACATTACTCAGACATTACCCAGACACCCTACATTACCCAGACATACTACATTATCCAGGCACACTACATTACCCAGACACTACATTTTCCCAGACACACTACATTACCCAGACATTACCCCAACACACTACATTACCCAGTCACACTACATTACCCAGACATACAACATTACCCAGACACACTACATTACCCAGACATTACCCAGACACACTACATTACCCAGACATACTTGTCTAAATTGATGGGTCATGTGAAGGAAATGCTATAACCACCATCTTGCTCAGTGGATGGGTCTCTTCAGAAGGTGTAAAGGATACAGGCAAATGGTTACTTGCATAGTAGCAGGTGTAACTTGTGCTTGCTTGGGCCAGCTCTCTTTTTGATGGGAGGCATTAGACGTTTGATCCAGAAAAACACTGGTTCCAACTTGTGCAACGTGACTACAAAATATCTCAAAAGTTACCTGTAAACATTGCCAAAACATTTCAAACTACTTTTCTAGTACAACTTTAGGTATTTTCTAAAGTAAATAATCGATCAAATTGAAGACGGAATGATCTGTGTTCAATACAGGAGGAAAACAAACTGTAGCTCGCTTTCTGGTCACGCGCCTCTATCTAACAGTACACTTCAAGTGACCCTCGTTCAAGATGGCCGTACTTCTTCATTACACAAAGGAAAAACCTCAACCAATTTCTAAAGACTATTGACATCCAGTGGAAGCGGTAGGAACTGCAACACGGTCCCTGTTATACTCACAGACATGATTCAAACACTTTTAGAAACTTCAGAGTGTTTTCTATCCAAATCTACTAATAATATGCATGTCTTATCTTCTGTGGATGAGTAGCAGACAGTTGACTTTGGGCATGCATTTCATCCGGACGTGAAAATACTGCCCCCTGTCACCAGGAAGTTAACACTTTTGGTTACTACATGATTCCGTATGTGCTCTTTTATAGTTTTGTTGTCTTCACTATTATTCTACAATGTAGAAAATGGTAAACCATAAGAAGAAGAACCACCCTTGAATGAGTAAGAGTAGGTGTGTCCAAAGTTTTGACTGGTAGTGTAAGTATTCAGACCCGTTGCTATGAGACTGGACATTGACCTCGGGTGCATCCTGTTTCCATTGATCATCCTTGAGATGTTTCTACAACTTGATTGGAGTCCAACGGTGGTCAATTCAATGGATTGGACATGATTTGGAAAGGCACACACCTGTCTATATAATGTCCCACAGTTGACATTGCATATCAGAGCAAAAACAAAGCCATGAGGTCGAAGGAATTGTCCGTAGAGCTCCGAGGCAGGATTGCGTCGAGGCACAAATCTGGGGAAAGGTACCAAAATATTTTTGCAGCATTGAAGGTCCCCAAGAACACAGTGGCCTCCATCACTCTTAAATGGAAGAAGTTTGGAACCACCAAGATTCTACCTAGAGCTGTCCGCCCAGCCAAACTGACCAATCAGGGAGAAGGGTCTTGTTTAGAGAGGTGACCGAGAACCCGATGGTCACTCTGACAGAGCTACAGAGTTCCTCTGTGGAGATGGGAGAACCTTCCAGAAGGTCAACCATCTCTGCAGCACTCCACCAATCAGGCGTTTATGGTAGATTGGCCAGACGAAAGCCACTCCTCAATTCAAGGTAACTGACAGCCTGCTTGGAGTTTGCCAAAAAGGCACCTAAAGGACTCTCAGACAATGGGAAACAAGATTCTCTGGTCTGATGAAACCAACATTGAACTCTTTGGCCTGAATGCCAAGCGCCACTTCTGGAGGAAACCTGGCACCAACCCTACGGTGAAGCATGTTGGTGGCAGCATCATGCTGTGGGGATGTTTTTCGACGGCAGGGACTAGTAGAGTAGTTAGGATCGAGGGAAAGATGAACAGAGCAAAGCACAGGGAGATCCTTGATGAAAACCTACTCCAGAGCGCTCAGGACCTCAGACTGGGGCAAAGGTTTACCTTACAACAGGACAACAACCCTAAGCACACAGCCAAGACAATGCAGGAGTGGCTTGGGACAAGTCTCTGAATGTCCTTGAGTGGCCGAGCCAGAGCCCGGACTTGAACCTGATGTTTTTGCTTTGTCATTATGGGGTATTGTGTTTCGATTGATGATGATAATTTGATGATGATAATTTTAGAATAAGACTGTAACGTAACAAAATGTGGAAAAAGTCAAGGGGTCTGAATACTTTCAAAGTGCACTGTATGTCATTTCACATATATAGTGGATGCTTGGAGCCATGCAAAAGTGCCATTGTGTGTTTTGTATAAATGCACACAGCTTAGTTTACTTGTTCAAATATTACCAATCTGTCCCAGTTCGATTAGTAGAGGACTGAAGTTCTAGTGGTATTTCTATGGCAGATCTGTCCCAGTTAGATTAGCAGTTAGATTCCCTCTCTTCCACCTCTCTGCATTGAGCTTCTCTCTCTTCCCTCTCTCTGCATTGAGCTTCTCTCTTCCCACTCTCTGCATTGAGCTTCTCTTTCTTCCCTCTCTGCATTGAGCTTCTCTCTCTTCCCTCTCTCATTGAGCTTCTCTTTCTTCCCTCTGCATTTCTCTCTCTTCCCTCTCTCTGCATTGAGCTTCTCTTCTTCCTTCTCTCTCTGCATTGAGCTTCTCTCTCTTCCCTCTCTCTGCATTGAGCTTCTCTTTCTTCCCTCTCTCTGCATTGCATTGAGCTTCTCTCTCTTCCCTCTCTCTGCATTGAGCTTCTCTCTTTCCCTTCCTGCATCTTCTCTGCATTGAGCTTCTCTCTCTTCCTCTCTCTGCATTGAGCTTCTCTTTCTTCCCACTCTCTGCATTGAGCTTTTCTCTCTTCCCTCTCTCTGCATTGAGCTTCTCTTTCTTCCCTCTCTCTGCATTGAGCTTCTCTCTTCCCTCTCCTACATTGAGCTTCTGCATTGAGCTTCTCTTTCTTCCCTCTCTCTGCATTGAGCTTCTCTCTCTTCCCTCTCTCTGCATTGAGCTTCTCTTTCTTCCCACTCTCTGCATTGAGCTTCTCTCTCTTCCCTCTCTCTGCATTGAGCTTCTCTTTCTTCCCTCTCTCTGCATTGAGCTTCTCTTTCTTCCCTCTCTCTGCATTGAGCTTCTCTCTCTTCCCTCTCTCTGCATTGAGCTTCTCTTTCTTCCCTCTCTCTGCATTGAGCTTCTCTCTCTTCCCTCTCTCTGCATTGAGTTTCCCAGGCCTGGGAAATATGCTGACCCCCTGCAGGATCTCCACCACGAGACAGACCCTTCTATCCTTCCCTTTGAACTTCCTTTTTCACATCCACTGCATCTGACATCAGACATCAAGCTTTTTAACGCAAAGAAAAGAGTGTGTGGAGGGGAGGGGAACGTGTCAAAAAGAAGCAGAAGAAGAAGAAGGAAAGGAGTCTCTCTCTCTGTCTTTACTGCAGCAATGTAATGAAAACATCAACTACAATGTCTTAGCTTCTAGATAATGAGTATGTTTTGTTTGTCTTTGTATCTGCCAAGAGACCATCAATCAAATCAAATTTGATTTGTAACATGCGCAGCTGTGAAATACTTTACTTACAAGCCCTTAAACAACAATGTAGTTTTAAGAAAATGAAGTTAAGAAAATATTTACTAAATTAACGAAAGTTTTTAAAAAAAAATAAATAAATAAAATGACATAACAGTAACGAGGCTATATACAGGAGTTACCGGTTACCTGTACCGAGTGTTGTAGAAATTCAGTACTAAGCGAGATTGTGTCATTTCTTAAACAATCATCTTTAACGTTCAACACATCAATAGTTCATGTAGGGATCAGCTGCATTAGGTTCTGCAGTGCAAGTTCCAGAGACATGTGACTAACGTGGGGGGGTGGGGGGGGTTCAAAATCACAAGTAACAGTCAGTATCTGGTGTGGCCACCAGCTGCATTAAGTACTGCAGTGCATCTCCTTCTCAGGGACTGCACCAGATTTGCCAGTTCTTGCTGTGAGATGTTACCCCACTCTTTCACCAAGGCACCTGCAAGTTCCCGAACATTTCTGGGGGGGAATGACCCTAGCCCTCACCCTCCGATCCAACAGGTCCCAGACATGCTCAATGGGATTGAGATCCGGGCTCATCGCTGACAATGGCAGAACACTGACATTCTTGTCTTGCAGGAAATCACGCACAGAACAAGCAGTGGCAGGATGCTGGAGGGTCATGTCAGGATGAGCCTGCAGGAAGGGTACCACATGAGGGAGGAGGATGTCCTCCCTGTAACGCACAGTGTTGAGATGGCCTGCAATGACAACAAGCTCATTCTGATAATGCTGTGACACACCGCCTCAGACCACGACGGACCCTCCACCTCCAAATCGATCCCTCTCCAGAGTACAGGCCTCGGTGTAACGCTCATTCCTTTGATGATAAATGCGAATCTGACCATCACCCCTGGTGAGACAAAACCGCAACTCTTCAGTGAAGAGCACTTTTTCCAATCCTGTCTGGTCCAGCGACGGTGGATTTGTGCCCATAGGTGACGTTGTTGCCAGTGATGTCTGGTGAGGACCTGCCTTACAACAGGCCTACAAGCCCTCAGTCCAGCCTCTCTCAGACTATTGTGGACAGTCTGAGCATTGATGGAGGGATTGTGCATTCCTGGTGTAACTCGGGCAGTTGTTGTTCCCATCCTGTACCTGTCCCGCAGGTGTGATGTTCGGATGTACCGATCCTGTGCAGGTGTTGTTACACATGGTCTGCCACTGAGAGGACGATCAGCTGCCCATCCTGTCTCCCTATAGCGCTGTCTTAGGAATGCACAATACGAACATTGCAATGTCCGTATTGTGAGATGCCTAAAGACAGCGCTTTTGTGAGATGCCTAAGGCACGTTCATGAAGATGAGCAGGTGCCCTGGGCATCTTTCTTTTGGTGTTTTTCAGAGTCAGTAGAAAGGCATCTTTAGTGTCCTAAGTTTTCATAACTGTGACCTTAATTGCGTCTGTAAGCTGTTAGCGTCTCATCAACCGTTCCATAGGTGCGTGTTCATTAATTGTTTATGGTTCATTGAACAAGCATGGGAAACCCTGTTTAAACCCTTTACAATGAAGATCTGTGAAGTTATTTGGATTTTTACGAATTATCTTTGAAAGACAGAGTCCTGCAAAAGGGACGTTTCTTTTTTTGCTGAGTTTATATATAGCTAACAATGCTCAGTCATGGTTGGTTCAACCCCTCCCAAGGAGCATCATAAGCCACTCTGGGTTCATCCTCTTGTTATCTGTACGTGGGTTGTTGTCTTAACCCTGGCTTAGTTTCCCAGATGCAAGGATGATTTTAAGACAATGAGGGATTGTTCTACTCCTAAGCTATCTCGAGTAATACACATTCCTGTCTATGTAATGCAAATAATAACTCTTTTGTTAGCTCAATCCATCTCGGGTGACCATAGGCCCAGATTAGCTGCAGGGAACTAGAGTGGAGACTGTTAAAAACACAAAAACTAACAAGACAGAAATATCTTACTATTAATTAAACATTAATTGTTAACCATTAATATCAAATACACCAGGTAAATACGTAAATACCATTTGGACCTAGACTTGGCGCTCCGGTACCATTTGCCGTGCGGCAGCATAGACAACAGTCTATGACTTTGGTGACTGGAGTCTTTGGCAATTTTTGACACGGCCTAGTATATAGATCCTGGATGGCAGGAAGCTTGGCCTCAGAGATGTACTGGGCCGTAATCACTACCTTCTGTAGCGACTTACAGTCGGATGCCGAGCAGTTGCCGTACCAGGCGGAGATGCAACCGGTTAGGATGTTCTCGGTGGTGCAGCTGCCAAATCTTTTCAGTCTCCTGAGGGGAAAAGGTGTTGTCGTGCCCTCTTCACGACTTTCTTGGGGTGTTTGGACCATGATAGTTTGTTGGTGATGTTGACACCAAGGAACTTGAATCTCTCGACTCGCTCCACTACAGCCCCGTCAATGTCAATGGGGGCCTGTTTAGCTTTCCTTTTCCTGTTGTCCACGATCAGCTCCTTTGTCTTGCTCGAAGCGAGCATAAAAGTCATTTAGCTCATCTGGTAGGCTCGCGTCACTGGGCAGCACGCGGCTGGGTTTCCTTTTGTATTCCGTAATACTTTGCCAGCCCTGCCACATCCGACGAGCATCAGAGCCGGTGTAGTAGGATTCAATCTTAGTCTTGTGTTGATGCTTTGTCTGTTTGATGGTTCATCTGAGGGCATAACGGGATTTCTTATAAGTGTCTGGATTAGTGTCCAGCTTCTTGAAAGCGACAGCTCTAACCTTTAGCTCAGTGCAGATCTTGCCTGTGTTCCATGGCTTCTGGTTGGGGTATGTACGTACGGTCTTCGATGAACTTATTGATGAAGCCGGTAACTGAGGTGGTGTACAGTTCAGTCACGACTCTGTGAAACATAATGTTTTTAAATGTCCCGTTGCAGTTTATCCTTCTCGTCGTTTTTCATTAAAGAAAAAACAATCTTCGTCCAGTTTGATGTGAGTAATCGCTGTTCTGAATAGTACATTTGGTTAGGAGTAAAATGGCAGCCATTTATAAATGACACCATGGCCCTTGTCTGAGGTCATTCAATGTTAGTTAGCTCACTTTGTTATAGTTCTCACACTGACATTACAGGGAGTTATTTTGTGTTTGTTAGCTACTTCATTCCTAAGATTCTAGTGGAAGCAAAATGATTGTATAGCGGATGCTTTGATGGTTAGTATTCTCACACTGACATTACAAGAAGTAATTTGTGTCTGTTAGTTACTTCATGCCGAGCAAAGGAGTGTTTTCAGTTTCTACCTTATTATGGAAGGCTAGGAGAGAGAGAGAGAGAGAGAGAGAGAGAGAGAGGGAGAGAGAGAGAGAGACAGAGAGAGAGAGAGAGAGAGAGAGACAGAGAGAGAGAGAGAGAGAGAGAGAGAGAGAGAGAGGGAGGGAGAGAGAGAGAGTGGCCTCAGAGAGGAGTTAGGTAGAGAGAGTAGAGAGAGAGGTAGAGAAAGAGGTAGAGAGAGAGAGAGAGGTAGAGAGAGAGGTAGAGAGAGAGAGAGAGAGAGAGGGAGAGAGAGAGAGAGAGAGAGATTAGAGGAATGGGAGAAGGGAAGGGGACATTAGAGGAATGAGAGAAGAGAGAGGGACATTAGAGGAATGAGAGAAGAGAGAGGGACATTAGAGGAATGAGAGAAGAGAGAGGGACATTTGAGGAATGGGCGAAGGGAGAGGGACATTTGAGGAATGAGAGAAGAGAGGGACATTAGAGGAATGAGAGAAGAGAGAGGGACATTAGAGGAATGAGAGAAGAGAGAGGGACATTTGAGGAATGGGCGAAGGGAGAGGGACATTTGAGGAATGAGAGAAGAGAGAGGGACATTAGAGGAATGAGAGAAGAGAGAGGGACATTAGAGGAATGAGAGAAGAGAGAGGGACATTAGAGGAATGAGAGAAGAGAGAGGGACATTTGAGGAATGAGAGAAGAGAGAGGGACATTTGAGGAATGGGCGAAGGGAGAGGGACATTTGAGGAATGAGAGAAGAGAGAGGGACATTTGAGGAATGGGAGAAGGGAGAGGGACATTTGAGGAATGGGCGAAGAGAGAGGGTCATTTGAGGAATGTGAGAAGAGAAAAATCTCACAAGCTCTGCTACATTCTCTCTCTCTACTTTCTTCTCACGATGTTTTTGATAGTTTTCCTATTTGACTTCTCGTCTTACTGCAGACAAAGAAGGGGGAGGACTGTCCACACACACACACGCACACACACACACACACACACACACACACACACACACACACGCACATACACACTTTCGTAAACACACGCAAACACACACACAATTTGTGTCCAATTTGTTCAGAGTTTCAAAGAAGTGTAGTGAACTAAGGTTTGGAGCAGACAGACAGGATATGGTTGAAATCACAGAGAGGGTCTCTGACCTTGGAGTCACAGACTTTGAGTCCCAAATGGTCCCCTATTCCCTATATAGTGCACTACTATTGACCAGGGCCCATAGTGCACTATGTGGGGAATAGGGTGCCATTTGGGACGGAGCCTGAGACTCTGAAAACGAAAGACTCTCCATTCCCATGAAAAGTTTATCCTATTAGTTACCACGGTTATAAAGTTTAAGATAGGGTACCATAGTGCACTACATAGGGAATAGGGTACCATAGTGCACTACATAGGGAATAGGGTACAATAGTGCACTTCATTGGGAATAGGGTACCATAGTGCACTACATAGGGAATAGGGTACCATAGTACACTACATTGGGAATAGGGTACCATAGTGCACTACATAGGGAATAGGGTACCATAGTGCACTACATAGGGAATAGGGTACCATAGTGCACTACATAGGCAATAGGGTACCATAGTGCACTGCATTGGGAATAGGGTACCATAGTGCACTACATAGGGAATAGGGTACCATAGTGCACTACATAGGGAATAGGGTACCATAGTGCACTGCATTGGGAATAGGGTACCATAGTGCACTACATAGGGAATAGGGTACCATACTGCCTTCTATAGAGAACAGGGTACCATAGTGCACTACATAGGGAATAGGGTACCATAGTGCACTACATTGGGAATAGGGTACCATAGTGCACTACATTTGGTACCCTATTCCCTATGTAGATGGTTAATTAAGGGCTTGATTAGATAAACCTTGGGGTTTTGCATCCTAAATTCCCTCCTCAATCCCTATGTAGTGCACTTCTTTTGACCAGAGACACATTCCTGGTATTGACAGACAGGAGGCCTGGAGGTTGAAAGGGCTGAAAACAGATCAATATGACCGAAACTGCTCGTTGGGACCTGGCCCACGGAGGGAGGGAGGGTGGAATGGAGAAGAGATGAATAGAGAGGTCAGAAGCGTTAGGTCTGGGAGAGGCATGGAGTGTGAAAGGACTGACATGAGGGCCTGGTACAAATTGAACCCATGTCTCTGTCACAGGGCTGTCAGTGACCATCACTCCTGTGGGAACAGACCATCAACAGAAGGGACTACCAGTGTGATTCTATAGCAGACAGACTACCAGTGTGTTTCTATAGCAGACAGACTACCAGTGTGATTCTATAGCAGACAGACTACCAGTGTGTTTACATAGCAGACAGACTACCAGTGTGATTCCATAGCAGACAGACTACCAGTGTGATTCCATAGCAGACAGACTAAACATGTGTTTCTATAGCAGACAGACTACCAGTGTGTTTCTATAGCAGACAGACTACCAGTGTGTTTCTATAGCAGACAGACTACCAGTGTGTTTCTATAGCAGACAGACAACCAGTGTGTGTGCTGTCTGGGACTCTCTCCCTCTGATCCCTCCTCAATTCTGCCAACATGAAAACTGAGACCAGATAGACTCATGAATCAGTAGGTAGACTCATTAGTCAGTAGATAGACTCATGAATCAGTAGGTAGACTCATTAGTCAGTAGATAGACTTATGAATCAGTAGATAGACTCATGTGTGATTAATCCCAACATTCCCTGGGCCTCCCCAACCAACCCCCATCTGTCTCAGCGCCAACCCCCACAGTGTGATTCCATAGCAGACCCTTAACCCCCACTCTCCCTCAATCATTCCAAACCTCCGTTCTCAGTTGAATCTCCCAACATCTTCCCACAGGATTATCTGGAGCACTCGCCATCGTATAGACAGACTACCAGTGTGTTTCACAGCACAGACACACACACAGACACACACACACATTCCATAGCACACACACACACACACACAGCAGACAGACTACACACACACATAGCAGACAGACACCAGTGTTTTCACACACACACACCACACACAGACAGTGTGTTTACACAGACAGACACACAGTGTGACACAGACACACACACACAAGACACCCACACACACACACATAGAGACAGACTACCTGGAGACACAAGACACACACAGACACAGACACACACACAGACACACACACACAGACACAGACACAGACACACACACAGACACACAGCAGACAGACTACACACACACACACACACACACACACACATAGCAGACAGACTACACACACACACACTGTGGAATAAATCTCCCTACAACCCTTTCTGTCCTGATCATCTTCAAATGTATAAAGGAGATAGATAGAGAGCATTATACTAACAGTAGGAAGTGAACCCTGTCAAACTCACAACCTGGTAGTTTACATAGAAACCAAAGAAAAGGACTGTCGTGAAGAGCTGTTATGAAGTTATTTAAAGATATCATGGTAATGGCCAGTGATGAACCAACAGACAAAAAAAAAACCACTAATCGAGAACAGACTTAAACACCAGTCAGTCTGTTTAGGGCCTCAGTAAAGTCTGGGAACCTAATTTTCCCGCCTCTCAGATTAAAACTGTGTGAGTGAATGTTGAGAAGGATAGAGAGGGACTTAAAATAGCTTTGAGGTCAATGTTCAAACCATGCATGTGATCAACGTCATCCATGCCACAGAAGAGTTACTAGGCCATGAAAAGAAAAGGGAACGTCAGTTTTAAATGTTATCCAGACCTTCTGTCTATCACGAAACAGAAAGTAACGAATATTCACATTTAAAAAAAAAAATAATGTCTGCATTTACTGTTCACATCAGCGTTGTCTTTCATTTGTTGTTGTTTTATCTCGCAAACTATGAACCTGAACATGTTTTAGTCTAAATCCTTTCTGGACTAGAGGAAGTAAGAGGTTGTACATTATCCTCAGTGTCCCCACAAAAAAATCCCAAGTGCCTTTTCCTGTCCTGTCTTGCCTAGTTGTGCTATTTTCACCGCCCTCTGCCTCTCTTCACTGTTTCTCTCCACCCCAACTGGGAATGTCTCACATTGAACTAACTACCCCCCCCAGACAGACTACCAGTGTGTTTAATAAGCAGCCTATTCACATTCCAAGTCCCCCCTCAAACAGTATTCTCTCTGTCTCTCCAGTCTCCACAACTCTCACTAGCTTTTTGGTTAACCCCCACTCTCTCTCTCAATTCAAGTCAAAGGGCTTTATTGGCATTGTGGAAGCATATGCTTAACGTTGCCAAAGCAAGTGACATAGATCATAGACCAAAAGTGAAATTAACAGTAAACATTACACTCATAAGTTCTAAAGGAATAAAGACATTTCAAGTGTCATATTATAAATATATAAATAAATAAATAAATAAATCCCATTTAGCAGACGCTTTTGTCCAAAGCGACTTACAAGTCGGCTGGGGCCACTACTTTTACATATGGGTGGTCCCAGCGGGAATCGAACCCACGACGCTTGGCGTTGCAAGCGCCATGCTCTACCGACTGAGCCACACAGGACCTATTATGTCCTATTATGTCTATATACAGTGTTGTAATGATGTGCAAATAGTTAAAGTACAAAAGGGAAAATAAATAAACATAAATATGAGTTGTATTTACAATGGTGTTTGTTCTTCACTTCCCTTTTCTTGTGGAAACAGGTCACAAATCGTGCTGCTGTGATGTCACACTGTGGTATTTCACCCAGTAGATATGGGAGTTTATCAAAATTGGTTTGTTTTCAAATTCTTTGTGAGTCTGTGTGTAATCTGAGGGAAATATGTGTCTCTAATATGGTCATACATTGGGCAGGAGGTTAGGAAGTGCAGCTCAGTTTCCACCTCATTTTGTGGGCAGTGTGCACATAGCCTGTCTTCTCTTGAGAGCCATGTCTGCCTACGGCGGCCTTTCTCAATAGCAAGGCTATGCTCACTGAGTCTGTACATCTCTCTCTAGTCCCCACAACTCACACCAGGTTTAGCTAACACCCTCTCTTTCTCTCTCAGTGACCTCTCTGGCTTTTTCAATGATAACCTTGAGTGGCATTGTATAGTTGTATGGCTGAATGGTTGTGTGGTTGTATGGTTGTATGGTTGTATGGTTGTATGGTTGTATGGTTGTATGGCTGAATGGTTGTATGGTTGTATGGCTGAATGGTTGTATGGTTGTATGGTTGTATGGTTGTATGGCTGAATGGTTGTATGGTTGTATGGCTCAATGGTTGTGTGGTTGTATGGTTGAATGGTTGTGTGGTTGTATGGCTCAATGGTTGTGTGGTTGTATGGCTGAATGGTTGTATGGCTGAATGGTTGTATGGTTGTATGGCTCAATGGTTGTGTGGTTGTATGGTTGAATGGTTGTGTGGTTGTATGGCTGTATGGTTGTATGGTTGAATGGTTGTATGGCTGTATGGCTGTATGGTTGTATGGCTGAATGGTTGCATGGTTGTATGGCTGAATGGTTGTATGGTTGTATGGTTGTATGGCTGAATGGTTGTATGGTTGTATGGCTCAATGGTTGTGTGGTTGTATGGTTGAATGGTTGTGTGGTTGTATGGCTGTATGGTTGTATGGTTGAATGGTTGTATGGCTGTATGGCTGTATGGTTGTATGGCTGAATGGTTGCATGGTTGTATGGCTGAATGGTTGTATGGTTGTATGGCTGTATGGTTGTATGGCTGTATGGCTGTATGGTTGTATGGCTGAATGGTTGTATGGCTGAATGGTTGTATGGCTGAATGGTTGTATGGCTGAATGGTTGTATGGCTGTATGGCTGTATGGTTGTATGGTTGAATGGCTGTATGGCTGAATGGTTGTATGGCTGTATGGCTGTATGGCTGAATGGTTGTATGGCTGAATGGTTGTATGGCTGAATGGTTGTATGGCTGTATGGCTGTATGGTTGTATGGCTGTATGGTTGTATGGTTGTATGGTTGAATGGCTGTATGGCTGAATGGTTGTATGGCTGTATGGTTGTATGGCTGTATGGCTGTATGGCTGAATGGTTGTATGGTTGTATGGCTGAATGGTTGTATGGCTGTATGGTTGTATGGCTGTATGGCTGAATGGTTGTATGGTTGTATGGCTGTATGGTTGTATGGCTGTATGGTTGTATGGCTGTATGGTTGTATGGCTGAATGGTTGTATGGCTGAATGGTTGTATGGCTGTATGGCTGTATGGTTGTATGGCTGTATGGTTGTATGGTTGTATGGTTGAATGGCTGTATGGCTGAATGGTTGTATGGCTGTATGGTTGTATGGCTGTATGGCTGTATGGCTGTATGGTTGTATGGTTGAATGGTTGTATGGCTGTATGGCTGTATGGTTGTATGGCTGAATGGTTGCATGGTTGTATGGCTGAATGGCTGTATGGTTGTATGGCTGAATGGTTGTATGGCTGAATGGTTGTATGGCTGTATGGCTGTATGGCTGTATGGTTGTATGGCTGAATGGTTGTATGGTTGTATGGCTGTATGGTTGTATGGCTGAATGGTTGTATGGTTGTATGGCTGTATGGTTGTATGGTTGTATGGCTGTATGGTTGTATGGCTGAATGGTTGTATGGCTGTATGGCTGTATGGTTGTATGGCTGAATGGTTGTATGGCTGTATGGCTGAATGGTTGTATGGCTGAATGGTTGTATGGATGAATGGTTGTATGGTTGTATGGATGAATGGTTGTATGGTTGTATGGATGAATGGTTGTATGGTTGTATGGTTGTATGGTTGTATGGTTGTATGGCTGAATGGCTGTATGGCTGAATGGCTGTATGGCTGAATGGCTGTATGGCTGAATGGCTGAATGGCTGTATGGCTGAATGGCTGTATGGCTGAATGGCTGTATAGTTGTATGGCTGAATGGCTGAATGGTTGTATGGCTGTATGGTTGTATGGCTGTATGGCTGTATGGCTGAATGGTTGTATAGTTGTATGGCTGAATGGCTGTATGGCTGAATGGCTGTATGGCTGAATGGCTGAATGGCTGTATGGCTGAATGGCTGTATGGCTGAATGGTTGTATGGCTGAATGGCTGAATGGCTGTATGGCTGAATGGCTGTATGGCTGAATGGTTGTATGGCTGAATGGCTGTATGGCTGAATGGCTGAATGGCTGTATGGCTGAATGGCTGTATGGCTGAATGGTTGTATGGTTGTATGGCTGAATTCCTTCCTTTTCAAATGTTCGCTTTTTACAGTTTATTTTGAAAGCGTCATTTGTTTTAAAGATGGCGATGTCTTTTTTAAGGCTGACCATATCTCTAGACTTCATGAATAGAAAATGTGAGATTGTAGTAGATCCAACACAGTTGGAGCAGGGGCATGACAAAAGTTCTTCTAAAGAGGCACTCAATTGGACAAGGACTTGGTCAGAAGAGAGAACTGGGCTTGAATATTGAATTTTGTAACTAATGGTGTCCAGTAAATGATTGAAAATGAATGAAAGAATAATTTTAGAGACAGTACACTAATACACTGAAGAATTACTTCTGAAGAGTCTGGAACTGGATTAAAGAGACGGGTTGGATCTCTATGGTTTTACTGAACTGGATTAATGAGACCGGTTGGATCTATATGGTTTTACTGAACTGGATTAAAGAGACGGGTTGGATCTATATGGTTTTACTGAACTGGATTAAAGAGACGGGTTGGATCTATATGGTTTTATTAAAGAGACGGGTGAACTGGATTAAAGAGACTATATGGTTGGATCAATATGGTTTTACTGAACTGGATTAAAGAAACTGGTTGGATCGATATGGTTTTACTGAACTGGATTAAAGAAACTGGTTGGATCTATATGGTTTTACTGAACTGGATTAAAGAGACAGGTTGGATTTCTATGGTTTTACTGAACTGGATTAAAGAGACGGGTTGGATCGATATGGTTTTACTGAACTGGATTAAAGAAACTGGTTGGATCTATATGGTTTTACTGAACTGGATTAAAGAGACAGGTTGGATCTCTATGGTTTTACTGAACTGGATTAAAGAGACAGGTTGGATCGATATGGTTTTACTGAACTGGATTAAAGAGACCGGTTGGATCTATATGGTTTTACTGAACTGGATTAAAGAGATCTATATGGTTTTACTTGGATTAAAGAGACTATATGGTTTTACTGAACTGGATTAAAGAAACAGGTTGGATCTATATGGTTTTACTGAACTGGATTAAAGAGACAGGTTGGATCTCTATGGTTTTACTGAACTGGATTAAAGAGACAGGTTGGATCGATATGGTTTTACTGAACTTTTACTGAACTGGATTAAATCACCATCCTCCCTGTGGTAGACTGAACTGGATTAAAGAGACCAGGTTGGAACCCTCTAATGAGAACTGGATTAATGGTTTTAGAACTCCGGGTTGGATCTCTGAACTGGATTAAAGAGACCATATGGTTTTACTGAACTTGTTTCTCCATACATCCAACATTCCACAGCAGTTAGGCAGCATAAGAGCCACAGCAGTGAGCAGACTGCTTATTCTCCAGAGTTAGTTGTGTGGCATGGAGTACTGTGGCTCACCCAGAGCAAAAGAAATGACAGTCCTCCCTGTGGTATATTGTCATCACTACCCACGTCTCAACCATCATCAACCTCCCTGTGGTAATATTGTCATCACTACCCACATCTCAACCATCATCAATCCTCCCTGTGGTAATATTGTCATCACTACCCACGTCTCAACCATCATCCATCCTCCCTGTGGTAATATTGTCATCACTACCCACGTCTCAACCATCATCAACCCTCCCTGTGGTACTCACCCCACATCTCAACCATCATCAACCCTCCCTGTGGTAATATTGTCATCACTACCCACGTCTCAACCATCATCAACCCTCCCTGTGGTAATATTGTCATCACTACCCACATCTCAACCATCATCCATCCTCCCTGTGGTAATATTGTCATCACTCCCACGTCTCCGTCTCCGTCAACCACCCATCCATCCCTACTCAGCAGGGCGTTACCATAGCAACTGCCTCCAGAGCGAGACACCAGAGTTGTCTAATGGTGTTACACAGATTGGTTTTGTTGACCAGTAAAGGACCAATAAACTAGGACTGTCAACAACAAAAAAGTCTGTGGAAAGAAATCTGACGTGAGTCTTCTTGTTCTCTGGAACCTTCAGGAATATGGGTTGTGTTCATTATTGGCAAAATGCAGAAAAACAAATGTTTTTTAGCAACGTGGAAAATTAAAAGAAGTGTTGGACCCCGGTCGAATATAGTGCACTAAATAGGGAATAGTGGTCAAACGTAGTGCACTAAATAGGGAATAGTGGTCAAACGTAGTGCACTAAATAGGGAATAGTGGTCAAACGTAGTGCACTAAATAGGGAATAGTGGTCAAACGTAGTGCACTAAATAGGGAATAGTGGTCGAACGTAGTGCACTAAATAGGGAATAGTGGTCGAACGTAGTGCACTAAATAGGGAATAGTGGTCAAACGTAGTGCACTAAATAGGGAATAGTGGTCAAACGTAGTGCACTAAATAGGGAATAGTGGTCAAACGTAGTGCACTAAATAGGGAATAGTGGTTGAACGTAGTGCACTAAATAGGGAATAGTGGTCAAACGTAGTGCACTAAATAGGGAATAGTGGTCAAACGTAGTGCACTAAATAGGGAATAGTGTTCCATTTGGGAAGCATCCAATATGCTTGTAGAACTGAACTTTGGTTGATTGTGTTTTCTCACGATTGTGCCGGTCAGTTAAAACTAAAGGTCTATACAGTACTGACAAGTCTACTTAAGTAGATGGAGTATTGACCACGACAACACTAATGGTTTAAATTAAAGCTGTTTAAATGTGTAACTGCACACTAGAATTGTGGAAGGTGGGTCATTAGTGTCTGTTAGTTCAGATTCTGCCTGTGATCTGTGTCTTCACTATGTAACGAATAAGGTGGTATTTGAAGACAATCTGAATGTTGACCACATTCATTTTGGATTATGCAAAGATCACATCCTCAGAGAAATACCCATTTGAAGGAAGAGTATGCTGTATGCTGTATCAGTAGCTGTTTATTGTGGAAAATCCCTGCCCAAGGCACAAGATGCTGCTTCTCACGAGCCCAGCAGTCCATCCCTCCACTCCTCCCTTCTCCATCTGTCCACTCCTCCATTCCTCGCTCCTCCAACCCTCCACTCCTCCCTCCTCCACTCCTCTACCCCACCCCTCCTCTCCTCCACCCCTCTCCTCCTCCACCCCTCCACCCCCCTCCCCCCCTCCCCTCCTCCACTCCCCCTCCTCCATTCCTCCCTCCTCCACCCCTCCCCCCTCCACTTCCTCCCACTCCTCCACCCTCCCTCCTCCACCCCTCCCCTCCTCCACCCCTCCCTCCTCCCCCCTCCTCCACCACCCCCCCTCCTCCACCCCTCCCCTCCTCCATTCCTCCCCTCCTCCACCCCTCCTCCATTCCTCCCTCCTCCACCCCTCCCTCCTCCACCCCTCCCCTCCTCCACCCCTCCCCTCCTCCACCCTCCCTCCTCCACCTCCTCCACCCCTCCATCCTCCTCCTCCTCCACCCCTCCACTCCTCCACCCTCCACTCCTCCACCCCTCCCCTCCTCCACCCTTTTCTCCTCCTCCACCCATCCATCCTCCAGAAAGACCCTCCTCCATCCCTCCAATCCTCCACCTCCACTCCTCCAACCCTCCACTCCTCCCTCCTCTATTCCTCCATCCTTTTCTCTGGCTCCTTGGCACAGAAGCATGCATGTCGTGCAGAAAGACTGTTTTCCATCCGTGGTAATCCTCCACCTCCCCCTCCACTCCTCCACTCCTCCACCCCTCCACCCCTCCCCCCTCCCCTCCTCCACCTCCCTGTCCCCATATTTCTACCCCTCTCTGTTTGTCTCTCTGTTCCTCAATAAGCCACATAGGGAGTGTGGCGGATAGGATTGGATGGAAATAACCGCCCTGTGAAAAATAAATGAAAGAAATCAAAGCAACCGAGAGAGAAACGCAGGAAGGACCACATGTGATATGGAAATGATGGCTTAGTCTGTAGCCTTCTGTTTTTCATTTACACAAACAGGACTATTGGTGTAGTAGCGTATACTGTATACTGTAGCGTAGCGTGGCTAAGGCTAATTGAATTGAGGTCTTTCAAGTGCACTTGATTGTCTTTTTTTGGTGATGTACTTTTGCCCCTTTTTCTCTCTCCAATTTCGTGGCATCCAATTGGTAGTTACAGTCTTGTCTCATCGCTGCAACTCCCCTACGGACTCGGAAGAGGCGAAGGTCGAGAGCCATGCGTCCTCCGAAACATGACCCTGCCAAGCCGCAGTGCTTCTTGACACACTGCTCGCTTAACCGGGGGCGTCAGGGTAGCCTAGTGGTTAGAGCGTAGAGGCGGCAGGGTAGCCTAGTGCTTAGAGTGTAGAGACGGCAGGGTAGCCTAGTGGTTAGAGCGTTGGACTAGTAACTTAAAGGTTGCAAGTTGAAATCCCCGAGCTGACAAGGAACAAATCTGTCGTTCTGCCCCTGAACAGGCAGTTAGCCCACTGTTCCTAGGCTGTCATTGAAAATAAGAATTTGTTCTTAACTGATTTGCCTAGTTAGATAAAGGTTAATTAAAAAAATAAAAATAAACGGATGCCAACTGCACCAATGTGTCGGAGGAAACACTGTCCAGCTGGTGACGCAAGTCAGCCTGCCCTGCCTGCCACAAGGAGTCACTAGAGCGCAATGGGACAAGGACATCCTGGCCAGCCAAACCCTCCCCTAACCCGGACGATGCTGGGCCAAACCCTCCCCTAACCCGGACGACGCTGGGCCAAACCCTCCCCTAACCTGGACGATGCTGGGCCAAACCCTCCCCTAACCCGGACGATGCTGGGCCAACTGTGCACCACCTCATGGGTCTCCCAGTCACAGCCAGATGTGATAGAACCCGGGACCTTCGACCGCTGAGCCACTTGGGAGGCCACTTGATTGTCTTTAAAGTAGTATATGTTACATACTGATTTAAAGAGCTGTATGTGGACTCTGTAACCCTCAATCCCTCAGATGTACAGTTTGGAGTGATTTCCAGTGTTCCCTGATGTCATCTGAGCCCATGTTGAGACTAGGCGCAGTTTGTCACTTAACCTAAGAATCCATGCTAACATGCTAACATGCTAACAAAAGCCTCACCGTGGCAACTGGAGGAAAAGGCCTACCGTTTCCTGTCAGGACATCCAGGGTGATTACATGCGGTTATATCACCCTGCATTACTCAAAGACTTGAAAAAGAATTTCTCATTGTGTTTAATATTCATCATGAATACATTTCCCATCGTTGGCGTGCTTCAGCTTGCGTTCCAAATGGCACCCTATCCGCTTCATAGTGCTCCACCTTCGACCAGGGCCCTGTGGTAGTAGTGCACTATATAGGGTGCTATTTGGAACAGCGGGGTGACACATTAAATCAGGTTACGCAACTCTGAGATTTCTGAGGAGGGAAAAAGTATCATCTAAACTATCTCCGTGAACTAAATTGAACGCATACAAGCCAGGTCTGTCTTCAACCCTTAACGTTTTGTTTTTGATTATGATCTATAGGCCTACCGAGCGCCACACGTCTGAAATGGCACCCTATTCCCTATATGGGTCATTCTATGTCTCTGAAATGGCACCCTATTCCCTATATGGGTCATTCTATGTCTCTGAAATGGCACCCTATTCCCTATATGGGTCATTCTACGTCTCTGAAATGGCACCCTATTCCCTATATGGGTCATTCTATGTCTCTGAAATGGCACCCTATTCCCTATATGGGTCATTATATGTCTATGAAATGGCACCCTATTCCCTATATGGGTCATTCTATGTCTCATAAATTGCACCCTATTCCCTATATGGGTCATTCTACGTCTCTGAAATGGCACCCTATTCCCTATATGGGTCATTCTATGTCTCTGAAATGGCACCCTATTCCCTATATGGGTCATTCCCCCAAAACTAGCACAAGTCTCTGAAATGGCACCCATGTATTCCCTATATGGGTCATTATATGTCTATGAAATGGCACCCTATTCCCTATATGGGTCATTCTATGTCTCTGAAATGGCACCCTATTCCCTATATGTGTCATTTTATGTCTCTGAAATGGCACCCTATTCCCTATATGGGTCATTCTACGTCTCTGAAATGGCACCCTATTCCCTATATGGGTCATTTTATGTCTCTGAAATGGCACCCTATTCCCTATATGGGTCATTCTACGTCTCTGAAATGACACCCTATTCCCTATATGGGTCATTCTACGTCTCTGAAATGACACCCTATTCCCTATATGGGTCATTCTACAGAAGTGGTACAAATTGGGGGTTGAATTTTTTCTTCTAAATAGTGTCCTATTTTCCCCCAAAACTTTCAGCACAAGTCTTCCAACATGTCAGACTGACATATTTACTACTCTCACACTGAGTTTGTATTGAATATTTGAAATATTTCCCTGAATTCCTTACCAACCCACTAAATGTGTCACGACTGAAACATAGTACAGAAACTGCAATAGAGGGACAACTAGAGGGACAACTAGTGGGACAACTAGAGGGACAACTAGAGGGACAACTAGAGGGACAACTAGAGGGACAACTGGAGGGACAACTAGAGGGACAACTAGAGGGACAACTGGAGGGACAACTAGAGGGACAACTAGAGGGACAACTAGAGGGACAACTAGAGGGACAACTAGTGGGACAACTAGAGGGACAACTAGAGGGACAACTAGAGGGACAACTAGAGGGACAACTAGAGGGACAACTAGAGGGACAACTAGAGGGACAACTAGAGGGACAACTAGTGAGGACAACTAGTGGACAACTAGAGGGACAACTAGAGGGACAACTAGAGGGACAACTAGAGGGACAACTAGAGGGACAACTGGAGGGACAACTAGAGGGACAACTAGAGGGACAACTAGAGGGACAACTAGAGGGACAACTAGAGGACAACTAGAGGGACAACTAGAGGGACAACTAGACAACTAGTGGGACAACTAGAGGGACAACTAGAGGGACAACTAGTGGGACAACTAGAGGGACAACTAGGACAACTAGAGGGACAACTAGAGGGACAACTAGAGGGACAACTAGAGGGACAACTAGAGGACAACTAGAGGGACAACTAGAGGGACAACTAGAGGGACAACTAGTGGGACAACTAGAGGGACAACTAGAGGGACAACTAGAGGGACAACTAGAGGGACAACTAGAGGGACAACTAGAGGGGGACAACTAGAGGGACAACTAGAGGGACAACTAGAGGGACAACTAGAGGGACAACTAGAGGGACAACTAGAGGGACAACTAGAGGGACAACTAGAGGGACAACTAGAGGGACAACTAGAGGGACAACTAGAGGGACAACTAGAGGGACAACTAGAGGGACAACTAGAGGGACAACTAGAGGGACAACTAGTGGGACAACTAGAGGGACAACTAGAGGGACAACTAGAGGGACAACTAGAGGGACAACTAGAGGGACAACTAGAGGGACAACTAGAGGGACAACTAGAGGGACAACTAGAGGGACAACTAGTGATCATTTGATGAACCTTCTAATTCTGTACCAAATTAACAAAATAGTAAAAACAGTATTTTTGTGGGGGTTTTTTTAATGTGATTTTCAAAAACGTTCAATCTAATTTGGTTTGAGTAAAAAAAAATCAACAGTCATCTAGAAGAAGATGTAACAGAGTACCATTTTTTGCAAATGTTGACAGCGAGGAATGGATATAACTAGTTTTACTGTAGACATTGCCATTGCGGGCTTCCAACACATAAAAGTAGTCACCTGGTTGGGGATTCCTATGGGTTGGCAGTGATCATTCATTGATCAGACAGCATTGTCTTCTTCAAATTGGGTTGCCTATGGTTCGTAAAACCAAAGGTCATATCCAGGAGCCAAGTTTTATACCGAGACATTGGGCCCAAATTCCAAACTCAGACACAGTGAGTTGAGACCATGACAAGTTAAAGACCGAATGAATGAGGTCTTCAGACCAAGACCACCTGGTCAAGAGTCCATGGACCCATTTCTTAATTTGCAATAAACTCAAGTAGAGTAAACTACAATACAGTTAGGTAGAGTACAGTAGAATACAGTAGAGCACAGTACAATAGAGCACAGTACAGTAGAGCATAGTACAGTAGAGCTCAGAATAGTACAGTAGAGTAGAGTATGGTAGAGTACAGTAGAATACAGTAGTGTACAGTACTGTAGAGTACAGTAGAGTAAACTATGGTAGAGTACAGTAGAATACAGTAGTGTACAGTACAGTAGAATACAGTAGAGTACAGTACAGTAGAGTACAGTACAGTAGAGCACAGTAGAGTAGAGTACAGTAGAGTACAGTAGAGTACAGTACAGTAGAGTACAGTAGAGTAGAGCACAGTACAGTACAGTAGAGTAGAGTACAGTAGAGTAGAGCACAGTACAGTAGAGTACAGTACAGTAGAGCACAGTACAGTACAGCATAGTACAGTAGAGCACAGTAGAGTACAGTAGAGCTCAGTAGAGTACAGTAGAGCTCAGTACAGTACAGTAGAGTAGAGTACAGTAGAGTTCAGTACAGTAGAGTACTGTAAAGCTCAGTACAGTAGAGTACAGTAGAGTTCAGTAGAGTACAGTAGAGTTCAGTAGAGTACAGTAGAGCTCAGTACAGTAGAGTTCAGTACAGTACAGTACAGTACAGTAGAGCTCAGTACAGTAGAGTAGAGTAGAGCTCAGTACAGTAGAGTACAGTAGAGTACAGTAGAGTAGAGTAGAGTACAGTACAGTAGAGTATAGTACAGTAGAGCTCAGTACAGTAGAGCTCAGTACAGTAGAGTAGAGTACAGTAGAGTACAGTAGAGTAGAGTACAGTAGAGTACAGTAGAGTTCAGTACAGTAGAGTACTGTACAGTAGAGCTCAGTACAGTAGAGTTCAGTACAGTAGAGTACAGTACAGTAGAGCTCAGTACAGTAGAGTACAGTAGAGCTCAGTAGAGTAAAGTACAGTAGAGCTCAGTACAGTAGAGCTCAGTACAGTAGAGTATAGTACAGCAGAGTATAGTACAGTAGAGCTCAGTACAGTAGAGCTCAGTACAGTAGAGTAGAGTACAGTAGAGCTCAATACAGTAGAGCTCAGTACAGTAGAGTACAGTAGAGTAGAGGTCAGTAGAGTACAGTACAGCAGAGTACAGTGCAGTAGAGCACATTATAGGCGTCTTTGTTTTGGCCAAATAGATGTCAGTGTTTGGGCTCTAGGAGGGTTAGAGCCCCCTGTTGGTAATTAATCTCAAGACTCTGTGCTATTGTCCACTACCCACATGGTGGTCCTCTGCAGTTCAGTTGGTGGAGCCTGGACGCGTGCTACTTTATAAATGAAGATAACCTCACTCGCGCTGCCCGTGCTGTCACTGACGCCATTATGGCACAGATACAAAGAGGAGACCTCGATATATCTATGCGGAGTCAATTGTTTCTTGTTTGGACAATATTGATTTAATTTGGACTTTAAAGAATCACTATAGCTAAGTTATCTTTTCATTTCTGAAGATGTTCATCCCCAGCAAACATTTATTTATTTATTTTATGTCCCAAAACTGCACTTTACATATTTCTCGATAGATTCTATTTTTCGTTAGTGCCATTTGAAGATGTACCAACTTGCTTACTCATTTTCTCCTAAATGTTGTCAGACCGACTAGTGGCCGTGGTGGAGAGGGGTACAATCCCATCACCTGGTGATTAGTCACCGTCTATCAGTCCCATAGGATGGACCACAGCTTCTATCAGTCCCATAGGATGGACCACAGCTTCTATCAGTCTCATAGGATGGACCACAGCTTCTATCAGTCCCACAGGATGGACCACAGCTTCTATCAGTCCCATAGGATGGACCACAGCTTCTATCAGTCCCACAGGATGGACCACAGCTTCTATCAGTCCCATAGGATGGACCACAGCTTCTATCAGTCCCATAGGATGGACCACAGCTTCTATCAGTCCCATAGGATGGACCACAGCTTATATCAGTCCCATAGGATGGACCACAGCTTCTATCAGTCTCATAGGATTTACCACAGCTTCTATCAGTCCCATAGGATGGACCACAGCTTCTATCAGTCCCATAGGATGGACCACAGCTTCTATCAGTCCCATAGGATGGACCACAGCTTCTATCAGTCCCATAGGATGTACCACAGCTTCTATCAGTCCCATAGGATGGACCACAGCTTATATCAGTCCCATAGGATGGACCACAGCTTCTATCAGTCCCATGGGATGGACCACAGCTTCTATCAGTCCCATAGGATGGACCACAGCTTCTATCAGTCCCATAGGATGGACCACAGCTTCTATCAGTCCCATAGGATGGACCACAGCTTCTATCAGTCCCATAGGATGGACCACAGCTTCTATCAGTCCCATAGGATGGACCACAGCTTCTATCAGTCCCATAGGATGGACCACAGCTTCTATCAGTCCCACAGGATGGACCACAGGTTCTGTCTGATGGTGTTAGTTTATTGTAATGAAGGTGTTGGTTTGTCACATGTTTATTGTAATTGTCTGACGTTCTTAAAATGGCGACTGCCTTTAAAATGCAACAAATCCTTTTAATAACGGCCTATGTGGTATTGATATTGTTTTTTTTAGAAACAATTATTCTACTGTCAAGATTGAGTACATAGGATCATGACGGTCTTTAAGTCAGTCTGGTCTAAAATGGAGTTTGGAACAACGGGTGTTCTGATGACCGATGTTTTGTACAACATCCCTGCTTTTTGACCGCGCCCCAAACAACTTCAACCACGGCAGACTCAGACTGAATTATGTGCCCAACATAGAGCAGTGGAACGATTCGGTTAGAGTCCTCAGGCCAATCTGTATTCAGTATGAGGTATTAAAAATGTAGATCTCTCTCTCTCTCTCTCTCTCTCTCTCTCTCTCTCTCTCTCTCTCTCTCTCTCTCTCTCTCTCTCTCTCTCTCTCTCTCTCTCTCTCTCTCTCTCTCTCTCTCTCTCTCTCTCTCTCTCTCTCTCTCTCTCTCTCTCTCTCTCTCTCTCTCTCTCTCTCTCTCTCTCTCTCTCTCTCTCTCTCTCTCTCTCTCTCTCTCTCTCTCTCTCTCTCTCTCTCTCTCTCTCTCTCTCTCTCTCTCTCTCTCTCTCTCTCTCTCTCTCTCTCTCTCTCTCAACTGTGTGTGTCTGTCTGTCTTGGCCAGCTGTGTTAGTTAGCATGTGGTTATTTGTGCTAGATGTAATGAGGCAGCCCTGGCTGGTAATCAGGCTGCCTTCATTTGTCCCCTCGCTCTTCCCTCTCCTCTCCCTACTCCCCCATCCTGCACTTCTAAACCGATAGCTTGGAGAGAGTCAAATTGAAGGGGATTATAAACTAATGTAATGGCAGACCCCAATTCACCAGGCAACCTAGAGGGTGATTCTCCGAGACAGGCTCTGGTATCCAGGAAGCAGCATTTCAAGCCGTGGCCTCTAGGTAATATAGGAGGGGGTAGCTGGGTCTCTAGCTGATATATGAGGGGGTAGCTGGGTCTCTAGCTGATATATGAGGGGGTAACTGGGACTCTAGCTGATATTTGAGGGGGTAGCTGGGTCTCTAGCTGATATATGAGGGGGTAGCTCGGTCTCTAGCTGATATAGGAGGGGGTAGCTGGGCCTCTAGCTGATATATGAGGGGGTAGCTGGGCCTCTAGCTGATATATGAGGGGGTAGCTGGGTCTCTAGCTGATATATGAGGGGGTAGCTGGGTCTCTAGCTGATATAGGAGGGGGTAGCTCGGTCTCTAGCTGATATAGGAGGGGGTAGCTGGGTCTCTAGCTGATATATGAGGGGGTAGCTGGGTCTCTAGCTGATATATAAGGGGGTAACTGGGACTCTAGCTAATATATGAGGGGGTAGCTGGGTCTATAGCTGATATATGAGGGGGTTGCTGGGTCTCTAGCTGATATAGGATTGGGTAGCTGGGTCTCTAGCTTATATATGAGGCGGTAGCTGGGTCTCTAGCTGATATAGGATTGGGTAGCTGGGTCTCTAGCTGATATAGGAGGGGGTAGCTGGGTCTCTAGCTTATATATGAGGGGGTAGCTGGGTCTCTAGCTGATATATGAGGGGGTTGCTGGGTCTCTAGCTGATATATGAGGGGGTAACTGGGACTCTAGCTGATATATGAGGGGGTAGCTGGGCCTCTAGCTGATATAGGATGGGGTAGCTGGGTCTCTAGCTGATATATGAGGGTGTAACTGGGACTCTAGCTGATATAGGATTGGGTAGCTGGGCCTCTAGCTGATATATGAGGGGGTAGCTGGGTCTCTAGCTGATATATGAGGGGGTAGCTGGGCCTCTAGCTGATATAGGATGGGGTAGCTGGGTCTCTAGCTGATATAGGAGGGGGTAGCTGGGTCTCTAGCTGATATATGAGGGGGGTAGCTGGGTCTCTAGCTGATATATAAGGGTGTAACTGGGACTCTAGCTGATATAGGATTGGGTAGCTGGGTCTCTAGCTGATATATGAGGGGGTAACTGGGACTCTAGCTGATATATGAGGGGGTAACTGGGACTCTAGCTGACATAGTAGGGGTAGCTGGGTCTCTAGCTAATATATGAGGGGGTAGCTGGGTCTCTCGCTGATATATGAGGGGGTTGCTGGGTCTCTAGCTTATATAGGAGGGGGTAGCTGGGTCTCTAGCTGATATATGAGGGGGTAGCTGGGTCTCTAGCTGATATATGAGGGAGTAGCTGGGTCTCTAGCTGATATAGGATTGGGTAGCTGGGTCTCTAGCTGATATAGGAGGGGGTAGCTCGGTCTCTAGCTGATATATGAGGGGGTAGCCGGGCCTCTAGCTGAGATATGAGGGGGTAGCTGGGTCTCTAGCTTATATAGGATTGGGTAGCTGGGTCTCTAGCTGATATATGAAGGGGTCGCTAGGTCTCTAGCTGATGTATGAGGGGTTAGCTGGGTCTCTAGCTGATATATGAGGGGGTAGCTCGGTCTCTAGCTGATATAGGAGGGGGTAGCTGGGTCTCTAGCTGATATATGAGGGGGTAGCTGGGCCTCTAGCTGATATATGAGGGGGTAGCTGGGTCTCTAGCTGATATATAAGGGGGTAACTGGGACTCTAGCTAATATATGAGGGGGTAGCTGGGTCTCTAGCTGATATATGAGGGGGTTGCTGGGTCTCTAGCTGACATAGGATTGGGTAGCTGGGTCTCTAGCTTATATATGAGGCGGTAGCTGGGTCTCTAGCTGATATAGGATTGGGTAGCTGGGTCTCTAGCTGATATAGGAGGGGATAGCTGGGTCTCTAGCTTATATATGAGGGGGTAGCTGGGTCTCTAGCTGATATATGAGGGGGTTGCTGGGTCTCTAGCTTATATAGGAGGGGGTAGCTGGGTCTCTAGCTAATATATGATGGGGGTCGCTGGGTCTCTAGCTGATATATGAGGGGGTAGCTGGGCCTCTAGCTGATATACGATTGGGTAGCTGGGTCTCTAGCTGATATAGGAGGGGGTAGCTGGGTCTCTAGCTGATATATGAGGGGGTAACTGGGACTCTAGCTGACATAGTAGGGGTAGCTGGGTCTCTAGCTAATATATGAGGGGGTAGCTGGGTCTCTCGCTGATATATGAGGGGGTTGCTGGGTCTCTAGCTTATATAGGAGGGGGTAGCTGGGTCTCTAACTAATATATGAGGGGGTAGCTGGGTCTCTAGCTAATATATGAGGGGGTAGCTGGGTCTCTAGCTGATATATGAGGGGGTAGCTGGGCCTCTGGGTGGAAGCCTGGCATTCACTGTATGTCTATTCTCTAAGTGGATTTTCTCCTGAATTAGTCCAATGATCAGAAGGTCTTTGATAAAGTGCTTGCTCGCATCCGTCTTCCTGTGACTGACCCTGGCCTGTACTCTCTCTGTTGGGTTCCCAACAGTTCTACAGTACTTAAATTGACTGAGCTGTTTTCTCCTCGAAGTTTACTGTAGTGACTAATTCTCTATGTGTTCTCTGTCTTTCCAGGTCTGCTGATAGGGTCTGGCTGTGCTCTCTACCCGCTGGGCTGGGACAGTGAGGAGGTCCGACAAACCTGCAACAACACCTCCGACCAGTTTGAACTGGGTGAGTTTCATTCACTCCTCCATCCACGACGTAGATCTGTACAGAGTTTACAACATAGAACTGTACAGAATTCACTCCTCCATCCACGACGTAGATCTGTACAGAGTTTACAACATAGATCTGTACAGAGTTTACAACATAGAACTGTACAGAATTCACTCCTCCATCCATGACGTAGATCTGTACAGAGTTTACAACATAGATCTGTACAGAGTTTACAACATAGAACTGTACAGAATTCACTCCTCCATCCACGATGTAGATCTGTACAGAGTTTACAACATAGATCTGTACAAAGTTCACTCCTCCATCCACGACGTAGATCTGTACAGAGTTTACAACATAGAACTTCTTCATCCATGACGTAGATCTGTACAGAGTTTACAACATAGATCTGTACAGAGTTTACAACATAGACCTTGTACAGACTTAGCTCCTCCATCCACACCATAGATCCATACAGAGTTCACTCCTCCATAGACAATGTTGAACTGTCCAGAGTTTACAACATAGAACTGTACAGAGTTCACCCCTAATGTAACAAAAATTGTGAAGGAACAAAAAATGAAAAGGGTCTGAATACTTTCCCACAATGCACTGCATGTACATTGGACCCTGTCAAAATCATCTGGGAGAAAAAAAAACAAGCAAAACATTTTGACAATCAAATGTTCACCACAAAAATAATAAACAAACCAAAATGGTAGGACTTTGAACAGTGAATGGGTATTGAAGCTTATTTGAACCTTTAACACCAAAAGAGCCTAAAGATAGGAATTCATGTGAGTTGTTCTATCAGTGTTGTTGCTGTCTGCATAAATATTTGTTATATGAAGATGACTCTGTAGCTGTAGTTGTGTAGAGGGTCATTATATTCTGAGAGTGTTTCTGAGCATCATTCTTCTCCGTATAGAGACAGATAGTTGTCGGTCCCCAAATCGCACCCTATTCCCTATATAGTGCACAACTTTTGACTAGAGCCACATAGGCACTGTATAGGGAATGGGGTGCCATTTTGGCCACAGTCAGGTGTCCCCTGGGACTACCCAGCATGCATTGGGAGAAGAAAACAGACAGTTTGTCTCAGCACAGATGTCGTGATGTCTCTACAGTCAGCCCTTATCACCCCCACAGGAATTAGTTGGCAACTATGAAGGAGATTTAGAGATAGAGAATAGAATGGGGTTTGTTGTTCCTATAAAGTGAGGCTGTTTAAACAACTGTTTTGTTATACAATCATTTGGTATAATGATAATCACAGTGTAATCAATGTCCAATAAAGTTTGTGGTAACTATGGGGTATCTTTATTTTTTTTATTTAACCGTTATTTAACTAGGCATGTCAGAACAAATTATTTTTTTCAATGACCTAGGAACAGTAAACTGCCTTGTTCAGGAGCAAAACGACAGATTTCTATGAGGTCTATCGGGATTCCTCATGAAACCATGACAAAATAAATAGAAATATATTTAGGGATTTTCACAACATGTAATTCATAGAATGGTGTTTTGGAGGAAGGATTGTTGACATATATTTTACATTTGTATCTAAAAGCATAATTGAGAAATAACTCATCAAAGATGGCATATTTATTACATTTTGGTCTTCCCGCCTTTAATATTATTAAAGGAGACACCTACAGATGAAATATTATATTAAAGGAGTCACCTACAGATGAAATATTATATTAAAGGAGACACCTACAGATGAAACATTATATTAAAGGAGTCACCTACAGATGAAATATTATATTAAAGGAGACACCTACAGATGAAATATTATATTAAAGGAGACACCTACAGATGAAACATTATATTAAAGGAGACACCTACAGATTAAACATTATATTAAAGGAGACACCTACAGATGAAACATTATATTAAAGGAGACACCTACAGATGAAACATTATATTAAAGGAGACACCTACAGATGAAACATTATATTAAAGGAGACACCTACAGATGAAATATTATGGAGTATTAAAGGAGCCACCTACAGATGAAACATTATGGAGTATTAAAGGAGCCACCTACAGATGAAACATTATGGAGTATTAAAGGAGACACCTACAGATGTGTCACACTGACCTTAGTTATCTTTGTTTTCTTTAATATTTTGGTTAGGTCAGGGTGTGACAATGGGTGGTTTGTTGTGTTTTTGTCCTGTCTAGGGTTTTTGAATGTTTATGGGGTTGTTAACTTGTCTCTGTGTTTTGTATGTCTATGGTTGCCTAGATTGGTTCTCAATTAGAGGCAGCTGTCTATCGTTGTCTCTGATTGGGAACCATATTTAGGCAAACATATTCCTTGAGTATTTCATGGGTGATTGTCTACGTTTAGTTGCCTGTGTCACCACACTGTTATTGTATAGCTTCATGTTCGTTTGGTTGTTTTTGTATAGTTCGTTCAGTGTTCTTCCTTCATTAAAAGAAGATGTATTCAAATCACGCTGTGAATTGGTCCGAACTCTTTACTCCTCATCAGAAGAAGAGGACGAACGTGACAAGATGAAACATTATGGAGTATTAATGGATAATGTCTGTTATAGAGAGGCATAATGTCTGTTATAGAGAGACATAATGTCTGTTATTGTCTGTTATAGAGAGGCATAATGTCTGTTATAGACATAATGTCTGTTATAGAGAGACATAATGTCTGTTATAGAGAGGTGTCTGTTATAGAGAGGCATAATGTCTGTTATAGAGGTATAATGTCTGTTATAGAGAGGTATAATGTCTGTTATAGAGAGGCATAATGTCTGTTATAGAGAGGCATACTGTCTGTTATAGAGAGGCATAATGTCTGTTATAGAGAGGCATAATGTCTGTTATAGAGAGGTGATAATGTCTGTTATAGAGAGGCATAATGTCTGTTATAGAGAGGCACATAATGTCTGTTATAGAGAGGCATAATGTCTGTTATAGAGAGGCATAATGTCTGTTATAGAGAGGCATAATGTCTGTTAGGCATAATGTCTGTTATAGAGGTATATGTCTGTTATAGAGGCATAATGTCTGTTATAGACGGGCATAATGGCTGTTTTAGGGAGGCATAATGTCTGTTATAGAGAGGCATAATGTCTGTTATAGGCATAATGTCTGTTTTAGGGAGGCATAATGTCTGTTATAGAGAGGCATAATGTCTGTTTTAGGGAGGCATAATGTCTGTTTTAGGGAGGCTAATGTCTGTTATGTCTGTTTTAGAGAAGGGAGGCATAATGTCTGTTATAGAGAAGGGGCATAATGTCTGTTTTAGGGAGGCATAATGTCTGTTATAGAGAGGCATAATGTCTGTTTTAGGGAGGCATAATGTCTGTTTTAGAGGTATAATGTCTGTTATAGAGAGGCATAATGTCTGTTATAGAGAGGCATAATGTCTGTTATAGAGAGGCATAATGTCTGTTATAGAGAGGCATAATGTCTGTTATAGAGAGGTATAATGTCTGTTATAGAGAGGCATAATGTCTGTTATAGAGAGGCATAATGTCTGTTAGAGAGGTATAATGTCTGTTAGAGGCATAATGTCTGTTATAGAGAGGCATAATGTCTTTAGAGAGGCATAATGTCTGTTATAGAGAGGCATAATGTCTGTTATAGAGAGGCATAATGTCTGTTATAGAGAGGCATAATGTCTGTTATAGAGAGGCATAATGTCTGTTATAGAGGGCATAATGTCTGTTATAGAGAGGCATAATGTCTGTTATAGAGAGGCATAATGTCTGTTATAGAGAGGCATAATGTCTGTTATAGAGAGGCATAATGTCTGTTATAGAGAGGCATAATGTCTGTTATAGAGAGGCATAATGTCTGTTATAGAGAGGCATAATGTCTGTTATAGAGAGGCATAATGTCTGTTATAGAGAGGTATAATGTCTGTTATAATGTCTGTTATAGAGAGTCTGTTATAGAGAGGCATAATGTCTGTTATAGAGAGGCATAATGTCTGTTATAGAGGTATAATTTCTTATAGAGAGCATAATGTCTGTTATAGAGAGGTATAATGTCTGTATATAGAGAGGCATAATGTCTGTTATAGAGAGGTATAATGTCTGTTATAGAGGTATAATGGCATAATGTCTGTTATAGAGATAATGTCTGTTATAGATGGGCATAATGTCTGTTATAGAGAGGCATAATGTCTGTTATAATGATGTTATAGAGAGGCATAATGTCTGTTATAGAGGTATAATGTCTTATAGAGAGGCATAATGTCTGTTATAGAGAGGCATAATGTCTGTTATAGAGAGGCATAATGTCTGTTATAGAGAGGCATAATGTCTAATGTCTGTTATAGAGAGGCATAATGTCTGTTATAGAGAGGCATAATGTCTGTTATAGAGAGGCATAATGTCTGTTATAGAGAGGCATAATGTCTGTTATAGAGAGGCATAATGTCTGTTATAGAGAGGCATAATGTCTGTTATAGAGAGGCATAATGTCTGTTATAGAGAGGTATAATGTCTGTTATAGAGAGGTATAATGTCTGTTTTATAGAGGAGGCATAATGTCTGTTATAGAGAGGGCATAATGTCTGTTATAGAGGTATAATGTCTGTTATAGAGAGGCATAATGTCTGTTATAGAGAGGCATAATGTCTGTTATAGAGAGGCATAATGTCTGTTATAGAGAGGCATAATGTCTGTTATAGAGAGGCATAATGTCTGTTATAGAGAGGCATAATGTCTGTTATAGAGAGGCATAATGTCTGTTATAGAGAGGCATAATGTCTGTTATAGAGAGGCATAATGTCTGTTATAGAGAGGCATAATGTCTGTTATAGAGAGGTATAATGTCTGTTATAGAGAGGCATAATGTCTGTTAATGTCTGTTATAGAGAGGCATAATGTCTGTTATAGAGAGGCATAATGTCTGTTATAGAGGGGCATAATGTCTGTTTTAGGGAGGCATAATGTCTGTTATAGAGAGGCATAATGTCTGTTTTAGGGAGGCATAATGTCTGTTATAGGGAGGCATAATGTCTGTTATAGAGAGGCATAATGTCTGTTATAGAGAGGCATATAGACGGGCATAATGTCTGTTTTAGGGAGGCATAATGTCTGTTATAGAGAGGCATAATGTCTGTTTTAGGGAGGCATAATGTCTGTTTTAGGGAGGCATAATGTCTGTTATAGAGAGGCATAATGTCTGTTATAGAGAGGCATAATGTCTGTTTTAGGGAGGCATAATGTCTGTTTTAGGGAGGCATAATGTCTGTTATAGAGAGGCATAATGTATGTTATAGAGAGGTATAATGTCTGTTATATAGAGGTATAATGTCTGTTATAGAGAGGCATAATGTCTGTTATAGAGAGGCATAATGTCTGTTATAGAGAGGTATAATGTCTGTTATAGAGAGGCATAATGTCTGTTATAGAGAGGCATAATGTCTTATAGAGAGGTATAATGTCTGTTATAGAGAGGCATAATGTCTGTTATAGAGAGGCATAATGTCTGTTATAGAGAGGCATAATGTCTGTTATAGAGAGGCATAATGTCTGTTATAGAGGGGCATAATGTCTGTTATAGAGAGGCATAATGTCTGTTATAGAGAGGCATAATGTCGGTTATAGAGAGGCATAATGTCTGTTATAGAGAAGTATAATGTCTGTTATAGAGAGGCATAATGTCTGTTATAGAGCGATATAATGTCTGTTATAGAGAGGCATAATGTCTGTTATAGAGAGGCATAATGTCTGTTATAGAGAGGCATAATGTCTGTTATAGAGAGGTATAATGTCTGTTATAGAGAGGTATAATGTCTGTTATAGAGAGGTATAATGTCTGTTATAGAGAGGCATAATGTATGTTATAGAGAGGTATAATGTCTGTTATAGAGAGGCATAATGTCTGTTATAGAGGTATAATTTCTTATAGAGAGGTATAATGTCTGTTATAGAGAGGTATAATGTCTGTTATAGAGGTATAATGTCTTATAGAGAGGCATAATGTCTGTTATAGAGAGGTATAATGTCTGTTATAGAGGTATAATGTCTTATAGAGAGGCATAATGTCTGTTATAGACGGGCATAATGTCTGTTATAGATGGGCATAATGTCTGTTATAGAGAGGCATAATGTCTCTTATAGAGAGGCATAATATAATGTCTGTTATAGAGAGGCATAATGTCTGTTATAGAGGTATAATGTCTTATAGAGAGGCATAATGTCTGTTATAGACGGGCATAATGTCTGTTATAGATGGGCATAATGTCTGTTATAGAGAGGCATAATGTCTCTTATAGAGAGGCATAATATAATGTCTGTTATAGAGAGGCATAATGTATGTTATAGAGGTATAATGTCTTATAGAGAGGCATAATGTCTGTTATAGAGGGGCATAATGTCTGTTATAGAGAGGCATAATGTCTTATAGAGAGGCATAATGTCTTATAGAGAGGCATAATGTCTTATAGAGAGGCATAATGTCTGTTATAGAGAGGTATAATGTCTGTTATAGAGAGGCATAATGTCTGTTATAGAGAGGCATAATATCTGTTATAGAGAGGCATAATGTCTTATAGAGAGGCATAATGTCTTATAGAGGCATAATGTCTTATAGAGAGGCATAATGTCTGTTATAGAGAGGTATAATGTCTGTTATAGAGAGGCATAATGTCTGTTATAGAGAGGCATAATGTCTGTTATAGAGAGGCATAATGTCTGTTATAGAGAGGCATAATGTCTCTTATAGAGAGGTATAATGTCTGTTATAGAGGTATAATGTCTGTTATAGACGGGCATAATGTCTGTTTTAGGGAGGCATAATGTCTGTTATAGAGGTATAATGTCTGTTTTAGAGGTATAATGTCTGTTATAGAGAGGCATAATGTCTGTTATAGAGAGGCATAATGTCTGTTATAGAGAGGCATAATGTCTGTTATAGAGAGGCATAATGTCTGTTATAGAGAGGCATAATGTCTGTTATAGAGAGGTATAATGTCTGTTATAGAGAGGCATAATGTCTGTTATAGAGAGGCATAATGTCTGTTATAGAGAGGCATAATGTCTGTTATAGAGAGGCATAATGTCTGTTATAGAGAGGCATAATGTCTGTTATAGAGAGGTATAATGTCTGTTATAGAGAGGTATAATGTCTGTTATAGAGAGGTATAATGTCTGTTATAGAGAGGTATAATGTCTGTTATAGAGAGGTATAATGTCTGTTATAGAGAGGCATAATGTCTGTTATAGAGAGGCATAATGTCTGTTATAGAGAGGCATAATATCTGTTATAGAGAGGCATAATGTCTGTTATAGAGAGGCATAATGTCTGTTATAGAGAGGCATAATGTCTGTTATAGAGAGGCATAATGTCTGTTATAGGGAGGTATAATGTCTGTTATAGAGAGGCATAATGTCTGTTATAGAGAGGCATAATGTCTCTTATAGAGAGGCATAATGTCTGTTATAGAGGGGCATAATGTCTGTTATAGAGAGGCATAATGTCTGTTATAGAGAGGTATAATGTCTGTTATAGAGAGGCATAATGTCTGTTATAGAGGCATAATGTCTGTTATAGAGAGGCATAATGTCTGTTATAGAGATGCATAATGTCTGTTATAGAGAGGCATAATGTCTGTTATAGGGAGGCATAATGTATGTTATAGAGAGGCATAATGTCTGTTATAGAGAGGTATAATGTCTGTTATAGAGAGGCATAATGTCTGTTATAGGGAGGTGTAATGTCTGTTATAGAGAGGCGTAATGTCTGTTATAGAGAGGCATAATGTCTGTTATAGAGAGGCATAATGTCTGTTATAGAGAGGCATAATGTCTGTTATAGAGAGGCATAATGTCTTATAGAGAGGCATAATGTCTGTTATAGAGGGGCATAATGTCTGTTATAGAGAGGCATAATGTCTTATAGAGAGGTATAATGTCTGTTATAGAGAGGCATAATGTCTTATAGAGAGGCATAATGTCTGTTATAGAGAGGCATAATGTCTGTTATAGAGAGGTATAATGTCTGTTATAGAGAGGCATAATGTCTGTTATAGAGAGGCATAATGTCTGTTATAGGGAGGCATAATGTATGTTATAGAGAGGCATAATGTCTGTTATAGAGAGGCATAATGTCTGTTATAGAGAGGCATAATGTCTGTTATAGGGAGGCATAATGTATGTTATAGAGAGGCATAATGTCTGTTATAGAGAGGTATAATGTCTGTTATAGAGAGGCATAATGTCTGTTATAGGGAGGTGTAATGTCTGTTATAGAGAGGCGTAATGTCTGTTATAGAGAGGCGTAATGTCTGTTATAGAGAGGCATAATGTCTGTTATAGAGAGGCATAATGTCTGTTATAGAGAGGCATAATGTCTGTTATAGAGAGGCATAATGTCTTATAGAGAGGCATAATGTCTGTTATAGAGGGGCATAATGTCTGTTATAGAGAGGCATAATGTCTTATAGAGAGGTATAATGTCTGTTATAGAGAGGCATAATGTCTTATAGAGAGGCATAATGTCTGTTATAGAGAGGCATAATGTCTGTTATAGAGAGGCATAATGTCTGTTATAGAGGCATAATGTCTGTTATAGAGAGGCATAATGTCTCTTATAGAGAGGCATAATGTCTGTTATAGAGGGGCATATTGTCTGTTATAGAGAGGCATAATGTCTGTTATAGAGAGGTATAATGTCTGTTATAGAGAGGCATAATGTCTGTTATAGAGGCATAATGTCTGTTATAGAGAGGCATAATGTCTGTTATAGAGATGCATAATGTCTGTTATAGAGAGGCATAATGTCTGTTATAGAGAGGCATAATGTCTGTTATAGAGAGGCATAATGTCTGTTATAGAGAGGCATAATGTCTGTTATAGAGAGGTATAATGTCTGTTATAGAGAGGCATAATGTCTGTTATAGAGAGGCATAATGTCTGTTATAGAGAGGCATAATGTCTGTTATAGAGAGGTATAATGTCTGTTATAGAGAGGCATAATGTCTGTTATAGAGAGGCATAATGTCTGTTATAGAGAGGCATAATGTCTGTTATAGAGAGGCATAATGTCTGTTATAGAGAGGCATAATGTCTGTTATAGAGAGGTATAATGTCTGTTATAGAGAGGTATAATGTCTGTTATAGAGAGGCATAATGTCTGTTATAGAGAGGCGTAATGTCTGTTATAGAGAGGCATAATGTCTGTTATAGAGAGGCATAATGTCTGTTATAGAGAGGCATAATGTCTGTTATAGAGAGGCATAATGTCTTATAGAGAGGCATAATGTCTGTTATAGAGGGGCATAATGTCTGTTATAGAGAGGCATAATGTCTTATAGAGAGGTATAATGTCTGTTATAGAGAGGCATAATGTCTTATAGAGAGGCATAATGTCTGTTATAGAGAGGCATAATGTCTGTTATAGAGAGGCATAATGTCTGTTATAGAGGCATAATGTCTGTTATAGAGAGGCATAATGTCTCTTATAGAGAGGCATAATGTCTGTTATAGAGGGGCATATTGTCTGTTATAGAGAGGCATAATGTCTGTTATAGAGAGGTATAATGTCTGTTATAGAGAGGCATAATGTCTGTTATAGAGGCATAATGTCTGTTATAGAGAGGCATAATGTCTGTTATAGAGATGCATAATGTCTGTTATAGAGAGGCATACTGTCTGTTATAGAGAGGCATAATGTCTGTTATAGAGAGGCATAATGTCTGTTATAGAGAGGCATAATGTCTGTTATAGAGAGGTATAATGTCTGTTATAGAGAGGCATAATGTCTGTTATAGAGAGGCATAATGTCTGTTATAGGGAGGCATAATGTCTGTTATAGAGAGGCATAATGTCTGTTATAGGGAGGTGTAATGTCTGTTATAGAGAGGCGTAATGTCTGTTATAGAGAGGCGTAATGTCTGTTATAGGGAGGTGTAATGTCTGTTATAGAGAGGCGTAATGTCTGTTATAGAGAGGCATAATGTCTGTTATAGAGAGGCATAATGTCTGTTATAGAGAGGCATAATGTCTGTTATAGAGAGGCATAATGTCTTATAGAGAGGCATAATGTCTGTTATAGAGAGGCATAATGTCTGTTATAGGGAGGTGTAATGTCTGTTATAGAGAGGCGTAATGTCTGTTATAGAGAGGCATAATGTCTGTTATAGAGAGGCATAATGTCTGTTATAGAGAGGCATAATGTCTGTTATAGAGAGGCATAATGTCTTATAGAGAGGCATAATGTCTGTTATAGAGGGGCATAATGTCTGTTATAGAGAGGCATAATGTCTTATAGACAGGTATAATGTCTGTTATAGAGAGGCATAATGTCTTATAGAGAGGCATAATGTCTGTTATAGAGAGGCATAATGTCTGTTATAGAGAGGCATAATGTCTGTTATAGAGGCATAATGTCTGTTATAGAGAGGCATAATGTCTCTTATAGAGAGGCATAATGTCTGTTATAGAGGGGCATATTGTCTGTTATAGAGAGGCATAATGTCTGTTATAGAGAGGTATAATGTCTGTTATAGAGAGGCATAATGTCTGTTATAGAGGCATAATGTCTGTTATAGAGAGGCATAATGTCTGTTATAGAGATGCATAATGTCTGTTATAGAGAGGCATAATGTCTGTTATAGAGAGGCATAATGTCTGTTATAGAGAGGCATAATGTCTGTTATAGAGAGGCATAATGTCTGTTATAGAGAGGTATAATGTCTGTTATAGAGAGGCATAATGTCTGTTATAGAGAGGCATAATGTCTGTTATAGAGAGGCATAATGTCTGTTATAGAGAGGTATAATGTCTGTTATAGAGAGGCATAATGTCTGTTATAGAGAGGCATAATGTCTGTTATAGAGAGGCATAATGTCTGTTATAGAGAGGCATAATGTCTGTTATAGAGAGGCATAATGTCTGTTATAGAGAGGTATAATGTCTGTTATAGAGAGGTATAATGTCTGTTATAGAGAGGTATAATGTCTGTTATAGAGAGGTATAATGTCTGTTATAGAGAGGCATAATGTCTGTTATAGAGAGGCATAATGTCTGTTATAGAGAGGCATAATGTCTGTTATAGAGAGGCATAATGTCTGTTATAGAGAGGCATAATGTCTGTTATAGAGAGGCATAATGTCTGTTATAGGGAGGTATAATGTCTGTTATAGAGAGGCATAATGTCTGTTATAGAGAGGCATAATGTCTCTTATAGAGAGGCATAATGTCTGTTATAGAGGGGCATAATGTCTGTTATAGAGAGGCATAATGTCTGTTATAGAGAGGTATAATGTCTGTTATAGAGAGGCATAATGTCTGTTATAGAGGCATAATGTCTGTTATAGAGAGGCATAATGTCTGTTATAGAGAGGCATAATGTCTGTTATAGGGAGGCATAATGTATGTTATAGAGAGGCATAATGTCTGTTATAGAGAGGCATAATGTCTGTTATAGAGATAATGTCTGTTATAGAGAGGCATAATGTCTGTTATAGAGAGGCATAATGTCTGTTATAGAGAGGCATAATGTCTGTTATAGAGAGGCATAATGTCTGTTATAGAGAGGCATAATGTCTGTTATAGAGAGGCATAATGTCTGTTATAGAGAGGCATAATGTCTGTTATAGGGAGGCATAATGTCTGTTATAGAGAGGCATAATGTCTGTTATAGAGAGGCATAATGTCTGTTATAATAATGTCTGTTATAGAGAGGCATAATGTCTGTTATAGAGAGGTATAATGTCTGTTATAGAGAGGCATAATGTCTGTTATAGAGAGGCATAATGTCTGTTATAGAGAGGTATAATGTCTGTTATAGAGAGGCATAATGTCTGTTATAGAGAGGTATAATGTCTGTTATAGAGAGGCATAATGTCTGTTATAGAGAGGCATAATGTCTGTTATAGAGAGGCATAATGTCTGTTATAGAGAGGTGTAATGTCTGTTATAGAGAGGCATAATGTCTGTTATAGAGAGGTATAATGTATGTTATAGAGAGGTATAATGTCTGTTATAGAGAGGCATAATGTCTGTTATAGAGGCATAATGTCTGTTATAGAGAGGCATAATGTCTCTTATAGAGAGGCATAATGTCTGTTATAGAGGGGCATATTGTCTGTTATAGAGAGGCATAATGTCTGTTATAGAGAGGTATAATGTCTGTTATAGAGAGCATAATGTCTGTTATAGAGGCATAATGTCTGTTATAGAGAGGCATAATGTCTGTTATAGAGATGCATAATGTCTGTTATAGAGAGGCATAATGTCTGTTATAGAGAGGCATAATGTCTGTTATAGAGAGGCATAATGTCTGTTATAGAGAGGCATAATGTCTGTTATAGAGAGGTATAATGTCTGTTATAGAGAGGCATAATGTCTGTTATAGAGAGGCATAATGTCTGTTATAGGGAGGCATAATGTCTGTTATAGAGAGGCATAATGTCTGTTATAGGGAGGTGTAATGTCTGTTATAGAGAGGCGTAATGTCTGTTATAGAGAGGCGTAATGTCTGTTATAGGGAGGCGTAATGTCTGTTATAGAGAGGCATAATGTCTGTTATAGAGAGGCATAATGTCTGTTATAGAGAGGCATAATGTCTGTTATAGAGAGGCATAATGTCTGTTATAGAGAGGCATAATGTCTTATAGAGAGGCATAATGTCTGTTATAGAGAGGCATAATGTCTGTTATAGAGAGGCATAACGTCTGTTATAGAGAGGCATAATGTCTTATAGAGAGGCATAATGTCTGTTATAGAGGGGCATAATGTCTGTTATAGAGAGGCATAATGTCTTATAGAGAGGTATAATGTCTGTTATAGAGAGGCATAATGTCTTATAGAGAGGCATAATGTCTGTTATAGAGAGGCATAATGTCTGTTATAGAGAGGCATAATGTCTGTTATAGAGGCATAATGTCTGTTATAGAGAGGCATAATGTCTCTTATAGAGAGGCATAATGTCTGTTATAGAGGGGCATATTGTCTGTTATAGAGAGGCATAATGTCTGTTATAGAGAGGTATAATGTCTGTTATAGAGAGGCATAATGTCTGTTATAGAGGCATAATGTCTGTTATAGAGAGGCATAATGTCTGTTATAGAGATGCATAATGTCTGTTATAGAGAGGCATAATGTCTGTTATAGAGAGGCATAATGTCTGTTATAGAGAGGCATAATGTCTGTTATAGAGAGGCATAATGTCTGTTATAGAGAGGCATAATGTCTGTTATAGAGAGGCATAATGTCTGTTATAGAGAGGCATAATGTCTGTTATAGGGAGGTATAATGTCTGTTATAGAGAGGCATAATGTCTGTTATAGAGAGGCATAATGTCTCTTATAGAGAGGCATAATGTCTGTTATAGAGGGGCATAATGTCTGTTATAGAGAGGCATAATGTCTGTTATAGAGAGGTATAATGTCTGTTATAGAGAGGCATAATGTCTGTTATAGAGGCATAATGTCTGTTATAGAGAGGCATAATGTCTGTTATAGAGAGGCATAATGTCTGTTATAGGGAGGCATAATGTATGTTATAGAGAGGCATAATGTCTGTTATAGAGAGGTATAATGTCTGTTATAGAGAGGCATAATGTCTGTTATAGGGAGGTGTAATGTCTGTTATAGAGAGGCATAATGTCTGTTATAGAGAGGCATAATGTCTGTTATAGAGAGGCATAATGTCTGTTATAGAGGCATAATGTCTGTTATAGAGAGGCATAATGTCTGTTATAGAGGCATAATGTCTGTTATAGGGAGGCATAATGTATGTTATAGAGAGGCGTAATGTCTGTTATAGAGAGGCATAATGTCTGTTATAGAGAGGCATAATGTCTGTTATAGAGAGGCATAATGTCTGTTATAGAGAGGCATAATGTCTTATAGAGAGGCATAATGTCTGTTATAGAGGGGCATAATGTCTGTTATAGAGAGGCATAATGTCTTATAGAGAGGCATAATGTCTGTTATAGAGAGGCATAATGTCTGTTATAGAGAGGCATAATGTCTGTTATAGAGGCATAATGTATGTTATAGAGAGGCATAATGTCTCTTATAGAGAGGCATAATGTCTGTTATAGAGGGGCATAATGTCTGTTATAGAGAGGCATAATGTCTGTTATAGAGAGGTATAATGTCTGTTATAGAGAGGCATAATGTCTGTTATATAGGCATAATGTCTGTTATAGAGAGGCATAATGTCTTATAGAGAGGCATAATGTCTGTTATAGAGAGGCATAATGTCTGTTATAGAGAGGCATAATGTCTGTTATAGAGGCATAATGTCTGTTATAGAGAGGCATAATGTCTGTTATAGAGAGGCATAATGTCTGTTATAGAGAGGCATAATGTCTGTTATAGAGAGGTATAATGTCTGTTATAGAGAGGCATAATGTCTGTTATAGAGGCATAATGTCTGTTATAGAGAGGCATAATGTCTGTTATAGAGATGCATAATGTCTGTTATAGAGGTATAATGTCTGTTATAGAGAGGTATAATGTATGTTATAGAGAGGTATAATGTCTGTTATAGAGAGGCATAATGTCTGTTATAGAGAGGCATAATGTCTGTTATAGAGAGGCATAATGTCTTATAGAGGGGTATAATGTCTGTTATAGAGAGGCATAATGTCTGTTATAGAGAGGCATAATGTCTGTTATAGAGAGGCATAGTGTCTGTTATAGGGAGGCATAATGTCTGTTATAGAGAGGCATAATGTCTGTTATAGAGAGGCATAATGTCTGTTATAGAGAGGCATAATGTATGTTATAGAGAGGCATAATGTCTGTTATAGGGAGGCATAATGTCTGTTATAGAGAGGCATAATGTCTGTTATAGAGAGGCATAATGTCTGTTATAGAGAGGCATAATGTCTGTTATAGAGAGGCATAATGTCTGTTATAGAGAGGCATAATGTCTGTTATAGAGAGGCATAATGTCTGTTATAGAGAGGCATAATGTCTGTTATAGAGAGGCATAATGTCTGTTATAGAGAGGCATAATGTCTGTTATAGGGAGGCATAATGTCTGTTATAGAGAGGCATAATGTCTGTTATAGAGAGGCATAATGTCTGTTATAGAGAGGCATAATGTCTGTTATAGAGAGGTATAATGTCTGTTATAGAGAGGCATAATGTCTGTTATAGAGAGGCATAATGTCTGTTATAGAGAGGTATAATGTCTGTTATAGAGAGGCATAATGTCTGTTATAGAGAGGTATAATGTCTGTTATAGAGAGGCATAATGTCTGTTATAGAGAGGTGTAATGTCTGTTATAGAGAGGCATAATGTCTGTTATAGAGAGGCATAATGTCTGTTATAGAGAGGTGTAATGTCTGTTATAGAGAGGCATAATGTCTGTTATAGAGAGGTATAATGTATGTTATAGAGAGGTATAATGTCTGTTATAGGGAGGCATACTGTCTGTTATAGAGGGGCATACTGTCTGTTATAGAGGGGCATAATGTCTGTTATAGAGAGGTGTAATGTCTGTTATAGAGAGGCATAATGTCTGTTATAGAGAGGCATAATGTCTGTTATAGAGAGTATAATGTATGTTATAGAGAGGTATAATGTCTGTTATAGGGAGGCATAATGTCTGTTATAGAGGGGCATACTGTATGTTATAGAGGGGCATAATGTCTGTTATAGAGAGCATAATGTCTGTTATAGAGAGGTATAATGTCTGTTATAGAGAGGCATAATGTCTGTTATAGAGAGGTATAATGTCTGTTATAGAGAGGCATAATGTCTTATAGAGAGGCATAATGTCTGTTATAGAGAGGCATAATGTCTGTTATAGAGAGGCATAATGTCTGTTATAGAGAGGCATAATGTCTGTTATAGAGGTATAATGTCTGTTATAGAGAGGCATAATGTCTGTTATAGAGAGGTGTAATGTCTGTTATAGAGAGGCATAATGTCTGTTATAGAGAGGCATAATGTCTGTTATAGAGGTATAATGTCTGTTATAGAGAGGCATAATGTCTGTTATAGAGAGGTGTAATGTCTGTTATAGAGAGGCATAATGTCTGTTATAGAGAGGCATAATGTCTGTTATAGAGAGGTGTAATGTCTGTTATAGAGAGGCATAATGTCTGTTATAGAGAGGTATAATGTATGTTATAGAGAGGTATAATGTCTGTTATAGGGAGGCATAATGTCTGTTATAGAGGGGCATACTGTCTGTTATAGAGGGGCATAATGTCTGTTATAGAGAGGCATAATGTCTGTTATAGAGAGGCATAATGTCTGTTATAGAGAGGCATAATGTCTGTTATAGAGAGGCATAATGTCTGTTATAGAGGTATAATGTCTGTTATAGAGAGGCAAAATGTCTGTTATAGAGAGGCATACTGTCTGTTATAGAGAGGTATAATGTCTGTTATAGAGAGGCATAATGTCTGTTATAGAGAGGCATAATGTCTGTTATAGAGAGGTATAATGTCTGTTATAGAGAGGTATAATGTCTTATAGAGAGGTATAATGTATGTTATAGAGAGGCATAATGTCTGTTATAGAGAGGTATAATGTCTGTTATAGAGAGGTATAATGTCTGTTATAGAGAGGCATAATGTCTGTTATAGAGAGGCATAATGTCTGTTATAGAGATGCATAATGTCTGTTATAGAGGTATAATGTCTGTTATAGAGAGGTATAATGTATGTTATAGAGAGGTATAATGTCTGTTATAGAGAGGCATAATGTCTGTTATAGAGAGGCATAATGTCTTATAGAGTGGTATAATGTCTGTTATAGAGAGGCATAATGTCTGTTATAGAGAGGCATAATGTCTGTTATAGAGAGGCATAATGTCTGTTATAGAGGGGCATAATGTCTGTTATAGAGGCATAATGTCTGTTATAGAGAGGCATAATGTCTGTTATAGAGAGGTATAATGTCTGTTATAGAGAGGCATAATGTCTGTTATAGAGAGGTATAATGTCTGTTATAGAGAGGCATAATGTCTTATAGAGAGGCATAATGTCTGTTATAGAGAGGCATAATGTCTGTTATAGAGAGGCATAATGTCTGTTATAGAGAGGCATAATGTCTGTTATAGAGGTATAATGTCTGTTATAGAGAGGCATAATGTCTGTTATAGAGAGGTGTAATGTCTGTTATAGAGAGGCATAATGTCTGTTATAGAGAGGCATAATGTCTGTTATAGAGGTATAATGTCTGTTATAGAGAGGCATAATGTCTGTTATAGAGAGGTGTAATGTCTGTTATAGAGAGGCATAATGTCTGTTATAGAGAGGTATAATGTCTGTTATAGAGAGGTGTAATGTCTGTTATAGAGAGGCATAATGTCTGTTATAGAGAGGTATAATGTATGTTATAGAGAGGTATAATGTCTGTTATAGGAGGCATAATGTCTGTTATAGAGGGGCATACTGTCTGTTATAGAGGGGCATAATGTCTGTTATAGAGAGGCATAATGTCTGTTATAGAGAGGTATAATGTCTGTAATAGAGAGGCATAATGTCTGTTATAGAGAGGTATAATGTCTGTTATAGAGAGGCATAATGTCTTATAGAGAGGCATAATGTCTGTTATAGAGAGGCATAATGTCTGTTATAGAGAGGCATAATGTCTGTTATAGAGGTATAATGTCTGTTATAGAGAGGCAAAATGTCTGTTATAGAGAGGCATACTGTCTGTTATAGAGAGGTATAATGTCTGTTATAGAGAGGCATAATGTCTGTTATAGAGAGGCATAATGTCTGTTATAGAGAGGTATAATGTCTGTTATAGAGAGGCATAATGTCTTATAGAGAGGTATAATGTATGTTATAGAGAGGCATAATGTCTGTTATAGAGAGGTATAATGTCTGTTATAGAGAGGTATAATGTCTGTTATAGAGAGGCATAATGTCTGTTATAGAGAGGCATAATGTCTGTTATAGAGAGGTATAATGTCTGTTATAGAGAGGCATAATGTCTTATAGAGAGGTATAATGTATGTTATAGAGAGGCATAATGTCTGTTATAGAGAGGCATAATGTCTGTTATAGAGAGGCATAATGTCTGTTATAGAGAGGCATAATGTCTGTTATAGAGAGGTATAATGTCTGTTATAGAGAGGCATAATGTCTTATAGAGAGGTATAATGTATGTTATAGAGAGGCATAATGTCTGTTATAGAGAGGCATAATGTCTGTTATAGAGAGGTATAATGTCTTATAGAGAGGCATAATGTCTGTTATAGAGAGGTATAATGTCTGTTATAGAGAGGCATAATGTCTGTTATAGAGAGGCATAATGTCTGTTATAGAGAGGCATAATGTCTGTTATAGAGAGGCATAATGTCTGTTATAGAGAGGCATAATGTCTGTTATAGAGAGGCACAATGTCTGTTATAGAGAGGCATAATGTCTTATAGAGAGGCATAATGTCTGTTATAGAGAGGCATAATGTCTGTTATAGAGATGCATAATGTCTGTTATAGAGAGGCATAATGTCTGTTATAGAGAGGCATAATGTCTGTTATAGAGAGGCATAATGTCTGTTATAGAGAGGTATAATGTCTGTTATAGGGAGGCATAATGTCGGATGTGAAACGGCTAGCTCGTTAGTGGGAGGCATAATAATGTCTGTTATAAGGAGGCATAATAATGTCTGTTATAAGGAGGCATAATAATGTCTGTTTTAACTTCAGTTTTAACACTGTTTAGTGAATGACTGTCTGCAACAATGACCCTATTTCACACACAGGGAGGGAAAAGTCAGAAGCTTAAATGCCAAGTAGTCCGAGACTTGTTTCCTCAAAGGAAACATTTGGAAGCTAATATGCTAGTGTACGTTTAGCATAGAAGCTAAGATGCTAGTGTACGTTTAGCATAGAAGCTAAGATGCTAGTGTACGTTTAGCATAGAAGCTAAGATGCTAGTGTACGTTTAGCATAGAAGCTAAGATGCTAGTGTGCGTTTAGCATAGATGCTAAGATGCTAGTATACGTTTAGCATAGAAGCTAAGATGCTAGTGTACGTTTAGCATAGAAGCTAAGATGCTAGTGTACGTTTAGCATAGATGCTAAGATGCTAGTGTACGTTTAGCATAGAAGCTAAGATGCTAGCGTACGTTTAGCATAGATGCTGTAATTTAGCACATAAGAGATATAAGCCCTTAAAACGGGGAATTACACTCCAAAAACATATCAACCTCCACAGACTCTGCTGCCATGACCCAATACTCACACAAACATGAATATTTACATTGATACTGTCAAAATGTATTTCTCACTCTCTCTCTAGGTTCCTGTGAGATTGGCTGGGCCTACTACTGTACGGGTGCTGGGGCCGCTGCTGCAATGCTGCTGTGTACCTGGATGGCCTGTTTCTCAGGGAAGAAACAGAAGCAGTACCCCTACTAGATGAACCAGCTGGGGGAGGAGGAGGAGAGGAGGGGGTACCCCTACTAGATGAACCAGTTGGGGGAGGAGGAGAGGAGGGGGTACCTCTACTAGATGAACCAGTTGGGGGAGGAGAGGAGAAGGGGTAGCCCTACTAGATGAACTAGCTGGGGGAGGGAGGAGGAGAGGGGGTACCCCTACTAGATGAACTAGCTGGGGGAGGGAGGAGGAGAGGGGTACCCTACTAGATGAACCAGCTGGGGGAGGGAGGAGGAGAGGGGTAGCCCTACTAGATGAACTAGCTGGGGGAGGGAGGAGGAGAGGGGGTACCCCTACTAGATGGACCAGCTGGGGGAGGGAGGAGGAGAGGGGTACCCCTACTAGATGAACCAGCTGGTGGAGGAGGAGAAGGGGTAGCCCTACTAGATGAACCAGCTGGGGGAGGGAGGAGGAGAGGGGGTACCCCTACTAGATGAACTAGCTGGGGGAGGGAGGAGGAGAGGGGGTACCCCTACTAGATGAACCAGCTGGGGGAGGAGGAGAGGGGGACCCCTACTAGAATAGCCCTTCTCCTCCTCCTGAGATGCGAAGGAGCACCCTTATTAGAAGAACATCCCAAATGGCACCCGATTCCCTATAGAGTGTGTTACTTTTGACCAGAGCCCTATGGCCACTGGGGGATAATACTGCACTATAAAGGGAATAGAGTGGCATTTGGAAGGCATCCTAGAGGAGCCACTTGGTGGGAGGAAAGAGAAGAGACAGGCCTACAGACTACTACAGGTTACTACAGACTATTACAGGCTACTACAGACTACTACAGACTACTACAGGCTACTACAGACTACTACAGGCTACTACATGCTACTACAGACTACTACAGGCTACTACAGACTACTACAGACTACTACAGACTACTGCATACTACTACAGACTACTACAGGCTACTACAGGCTACTACAGGCTACTACAGGATACTACAGACTACTACAGACTATTACAGACTACTACAGGCTACTACAGACTACTACAGGCTACTACAGACTACTACAGGCTACTACAGGCTACTACAGGCTACAGTAGCCTGCAGTAGCTAGTGATGACAGATAACAGCTACAGGCTACAGTATACATAACAATCGAAAGCACACTGAGTGACCTGAAGTGTTCTGCTCTGATCATGATGGGATCCAGGTCAAGTCATGTCATCACACCAGGGCAGAGACAAAGTGACTGCTACACCTGCAGTACAAGACAACACACGTCTTCAGAACCTTAGGCATCATTCTTCCTCTTCCTAAATGAACAATGTAACTCCACTTTCATATGCTCTGCGCCACATGGGACAGGTCATCAGACAGACCAAGGCAGAGACTGACTGCTAGGACTACAGGACAAGACAGACCAAGGCAGAGACTGACTGCTAGGACTACAGGACAAGACAGACCAAGGCATAGACTGACTGCTAGGACTACAGGACAAGACAGACCAAGGCAGAGACTGACTGCTAGGACTACAGGACAAGACAGACCAAGGCATAGACTGACTGCAAGGACTACAGGACAAGACAGACCAAGGCATAGACTGACTGCAAGGACTACAGGACAAGACAGACCAAGGCAGAGACGGACTGTTATGACTACAGGAAAGACAAAATGTACAACAGGAAACAAATACCGTCTTAAAAAGCGGATCTTATTGTTCTGTTATGACAAAACTGTTCTTAATTTTCTTCTCTGACTGTCCTTATTCCTCCTCCCTGACTGTCCTTATTCCTACTCTCTGACTGTCTTTATTCCTCCTCCCTGACTGTCATTATTCCTCCTCCCTGACTGTCCTTATTCCTCCTCCCTGACTGTCCTTATTCCTACTCTCTGACTGTTTTTATTCCTCCTCCCTGACTGTCATTATTCCTCCTCTCTGACTGTCCTTATTCCTCCTTCCTGACTGTCCTTATTCCTCCTCCCTGACTGTCCTTATTCCTCCTCTCTGACTGTCCTTATTCCTCCTCCCTGACTGTCATTATCCCTCCTCTCTGACTGTCCTTATCCTTCCTCTCTGACTGTCTTTATTCCTCCTCTCTGACTGTCCTTATTACCCCCTCCCTGACTGTCCTTATTCCTCCTCTCTGACTGTCCTTATTCCTCCTCCCTGACTGCCGTTATTCCTCCTCTCTGACTGTCCTTATTCCCTTCTCCCTAACTGTCCTTATTCCTCCTCTCTGACTTTCCTTATTCCTCCTCTCTGACTGTCCTTATTCCTCCTCTCTGACTGTCCTTATTCCTCCTCTCTGACTGTCCTTATTCCTCCTCTCTGACTGTCCTTATTCCTTCCCTCTGACTGTCCTTATTCCTCCTCTCTGACTGTCCTTATTCCCCTCCCTGACTGTCCTTATTCCTCCTCCCTGACTGTCCTTATTCCTCCTCCCTTACTGTCCTTATTCCTCCTCCCTGACTGTCCTTATTTATCCTCTCTGACTGTCTTTATTCCTCCTCTCTGACTGTCCTTATTCCTCCTCTCTTGACTGTCCTTACTCCTCTCTGACTGTCCTCCTCTCTGACTGTCCTTATTCCTCCTCCCTGACCGTCCTTATTCCTCCTCCCTGACTGTCCTTATTTATCCTCTCTGACTGTCTTTATTCCTCCTCCCTGACTGTCCTTATTCCTCCTCTCTGACTGTCCTTATTCCTCCTCTCTTGACTGTCCTTATTCCTCCTCCCTGACTGTCCTTATTCCTCCTCCCTGACTGTCCTTATTCCTCCTCCCTGACTGTCCTTATTTATCCTCTCTGACTGTCTTTAATCCTCCTCTCTGACTGTCCTTATTCCTCCTCTCTTGACTGTCCTTACTCCTCTCTGACTGTCCTCCTCTCTGACTGTCCTTATTCCTCCTCTCTGACTGTCCTTATTCCACCTCTCTGACTGTCCTTATTCCTCCTCCCTGACTGTCCTTATTCCTCCTCCCTGACTGTCCTTATTCCTCCTCCCTGACTGTCCTTATTTATCCTCTCTGACTGTCTTTATTCCTCCTCTCTGACTGTCCTTATTCCTCCTCTCTGACTGTCCTTATTCCTCCTCTCTTGACTGTCCTTATTCCTCCTCTCTGACTGTCCTTATTCCTCCTCTCTGACTGTCTTTATTCCTCCTCTCTGACTGTCCTTATTCCTCCTCTCTGATTGTCCTTATTCCTCCTCTCTGACTGTCCTTATTCCTCCTCTCTGACTGTCCTTATTCCTCCTCTCTGACTGTCCTTATTCCTCCTTCCTGACTGTTCTTCCTATATGCACAATGTATGGACCAATCTGTCTTTTTTCTCTGTCATGTACCTAACTATCTCTTTTTAAAGAATGCGTTCTTTCTTTCTTTTGTTCTTTCTCTCCCTCCATCTCTTTGGTTGTTGTGGTTTAGTGGTACAATAGTCTAGACCTGTGATTCTTCCATTGGTATTGTGGAGTGTTTCTGTATTTGTTTTCATTATGTTTTTTTTTTAAATGCAATAATCTCCATTATGTAAAAAGCAATCCAAACTAGGCTACTTCTTCCTAAATGCAGCCTGCTCAGATCCAAAAACGCCTAATCATTGTTATGGGTTAACATATTATTTAGATACAGTATATACAATGAGTTGTATGATAATGTACATTTTATCATATTAGCATATTGTTTTTTTGTGTACACATTTCAAGTGAATCCTCGTTGTTATGTCTCACGGTGTGTAAATAAATGTGGTTTATCTAAATATACAGTATTTAATATGTCCATTTCTTCTTTTTTACAACGGATTTTGTTGTCAACGTTTCCTGAACTAATGCAAAGAGCGGTGAATCTATTCACTGGCTTTAAACAGATATGATTTCTGCTGTCTGTGACTCTCGTGTCTAGGTTGTAGGAACGTCACAATCCTGACTTTAAAACTGAGGGAGGGGGGGGGGGGTTCACACGTTCATCAGCTGAACCACAGAAAATACTGTATACTGGATATACTCGGTGTACTGGGAGTCATTCTCTGGGTGAGACACCCGATATATACAGTGCTCTACTTTTGACCAAGGCTCATATGGCTCTGGTTAAAAGTAGTGTACTATATAGGGAATAGGGTGCCATTCTAAGGTAGTGTACTATATAGGGAATAGGGTGCCATGCTAAGGTAGTGTACTATATAGGGAATAGGGTGCCATTCTAAGGTAGTGTACTATATAGGGAATAGGGTACCATGGTAAGGTAGTGTACTATATAGGGAATAGGGTGCCATTCTAAAATAGTGTACTATATAGGGAATAGGGTGCCATTCTAAAGTAGTGTACTATATAGGGAATAGGGTGCCATTCTAAAGTAGTGTACTATATAGGGAATAGGGTGCCATTCTAAAGTAGTGTACTATATAGGGAATAGGGTGCCATTCTAAGGTAGTGTACTATATAGGGAATAGGGTGCCATGCTAAAGTAGTGTACTATATAGGGAATAGGGTGCCATGCTAAAGTAGTGTACTATATAGGGAATAGGGTGCCATGCTAAGGTAGTGTACTATATAGGGAATAGGGTGCCATTCTAAGGTAGTGTACTATATAGGGAATAGGGTGCCATTCTAAGGTAGTGTACTATATAGGGAATAGGGTGCCATTCTAAGGTAGTGTACTATATAGGGAATAGGGTGCCATTCTAAGGTAGTGTACTATATAGGGAATAGGGTGCCATGCTAAGGTAGTGTACTATATAGGGAATAGGGTGCCATTCTAAAATAGTGTACTATATAGGGAATAGGGTGCCATTCTAAAGTAGTGTACTATATAGGGAATAGGGTGCCATTCTAAAGTAGTGTACTATATAGGGAATAGGGTGCCATTCTAAAGTAGTGTACTATATAGGGAATAGGGTGCCATTCTAAGGTAGTGTACTATATAGGGAATAGGGTGCCATTCTAAAGTAGTGTACTATATAGGGAATAGGGTGCCATTCTAAGGTAGTGTACTATATAGGGAATAGGGTGCCATGCTAAAGTAGTGTACTATATAGGGAATAGGGTGCCATGCTAAAGTAGTGTACTATATAGGGAATAGGGTGCCATTCTAAGGTAGTGTACTATATAGGGAATAGGGTGCCATTCTAAGGTAGTGTACTATATAGGGAATAGGGTGCCATTCTAAAGTAGTGTACTATATAGGGAATAGGGTGCCATTCTAAGGTAGTGTACTATATAGGGAATAGGGTGCCATGCTAAAGTAGTGTACTATATAGGGAATAGGGTGCCATGCTAAAGTAGTGTACTATATAGGGAATAGGGTGCCATTCTAAGGTAGTGTACTATATAGGGAATAGGGTGCCATTCTAAGGTAGTGTACTATATAGGGAATAGGGTGCCATGCTAAGGTAGTGTACTATTTAGGGAATAGGGTGCCATGCTAAAGTAGTGTACTATATAGGGAATAGGGTGCCATGCTAAGGTAGTGTACTATATAGGGAATAGGGTGCCATTCTAAGGTAGTGTACTATATAGGGAATAGGGTACCATGCTAAGGTAGTGTACTATATAGGGAATATGGTGCCATTCTAAGGTAGTGTACTATATAGGGAATAGGGTACCATGCTAAGGTAGTGTACTATATAGGGAATAGGGTGCCATTCTAAGGTAGTGTACTACATAGGGAATAGGGTGCCATGCTAAGGTAGTGTACTATATAGGGAATAGGGTGCCATTCTAAGGTAGTGTACTATATAGGGAATAGGGTGCCATGCTAAGGTAGTGTACTATATACTATGTACTATATTCATCCCAAATGTGTTCGATGGGGTGGAGGTCAGGACTCAAGTGGAGGCCAGTCAAGTTCTTCCACACTGAACTCAACAAACCATATCTGTATGGGCCTCGCTTTGTGCACAGAGGCTTTGTCATGGTGAAACAGGAAAGGGCCACAAAGTTGCCACACAGTTGGAAGCACAGAATCATCTAGAATGGCATTGTATGCTGTAGAGTTAAGATTTCCCTTCACTGGAACTAAGGGGCCTAACCCGAACTATGAAAAACAGCCTCACACCATTATTCCTACTCCAGTCAACTTTACAGTTTGTACTATGCATGGGGCAGATACAATCCCTTAATTCAAATCAAATTTTATTTGTCACATACACATGGTTAGCAGATGTTAATACGAGTGTAGCGAAATGCTTGACAACTCTTAGGCTTCTACTTCCAGCTCATAAAAAATACAGTATATACATTTTACGGACACAGTATATTTTACATTAGTTATCTTTTGTTTGTTTTTAGTCCCATCCTTCAGCTACCCTAAACCCCTCCCATCTATCTCTGATCACCATCCAGTCCTTCAGCTACCCTCAACCCCTCCCATCTGTCTCTGAACACCATCCAGTCCCATCCTTCAGCTCCCCTCAACCCCTCCCATCTATCTCTGATCACCATCCAGTCCCATCCTTCAGCTACCCTAAACCCTCCCATCTATCTCTGATCACCACCCAGTCCCATCCTTCAGCTACCCTAAACCCCACCCATCTGATTCCTACTCCAGGCATCTCTGATCACCATCCAGTCCTTCAGCTACCCTAAACCCCACCCATCTATCTCTGATCACCATCCAGTCCTTCAGCTACCCTAAACCCCTCCCATCTATCTCTGATCACCATCCAGTCCCATCCTTCAGCACCCCTCAACCCCTCCCATCTATCTCTGATCACCATCCAGTCCTTCAGCGACCCTCAACCCCTGCCATCTATCTCTGATCACCACCATATAGTACACCCATCTATCTCTGATCACCATCCAGTCCTTCAGCTACCCTAAACCCCTCCCATCTATCTCTGATCACCATCCAGTCCCATCCTTCAGCACCCCTCAACCCCTCCCATCTATCTCTGATCACCATCCAGTCCTTCAGCTACCCTCAACCCCTCCCATCTATCTCTGATCACCACCCAGTCCCATCCTTCAGCTACCCTCAACCCCTCCCATCTATCTCTGATCACCATCCAGTCCCATCCTTCAGCTAAAATCAACCCCTCCCATCTATCTCTGATCACCATCCAGTCCTTCAGCTACCCTCAACCCCTCCCATCTGTCTCTGAACACCATCCAGTCCTTCAGCTCCCCTAAACCCCTCCCATCTATCTCTGATCACCACCCAGTCCCATCCTTCAGCTCCCCTAAACCCCTCCCATCTATCTCTGATCACCACCCAGTCCCATCCTTCAGCTCCCCTAAACCCCTCCCATCTATCTCTGAACACCACCCAGTCCCATCCTTCAGCTCCCCTAAACCCCTCCCATCTATCTCTGATCACCACCCAGTCCCATCCTTCAGCTCCCCTCAACCCCTCCCATCTATCTCTGATCACCACCCAGTCCCATCCTCTAGCTCCCCTCAACCCCTCCCATCTATCTCTGATCACCACCCAGTCCCATCCTCTAGCTCCCCTCAACCCCTCCCATCTATCTCTGATCACCACCCAGTCCCATCCTCTAGCTCCCCTCAACCCCTCCCATCTATCTCTGATCACCACCCAGTCCCATCCTCTAGCTCCCCTCAACCCCTCCCATCTATCTCTGATCACCACCCAGTCCCATCCTCTAGCTCCCTCAACCCCTCCCATCTATCTCTGATCACCACCCAGTCCCATCCTTCAGCTCCCCCTTTTCCACATTTTGTTACATTACAGCCTTATTCTAAAATAGATTAAATAAAACATTTTCCCAGAAGCCATTCCTCAGTAAAAAGCACATGACTGCCCGCTTTGAATTTGCCAAAAGGCATCTAGAAGACTCTCAGACCATGCATGCCAAGTGTCATGTCTGGAGGAAACCTGGCACCACCCTTACGGTGAAGCAGGGTGGTGGCACCATCCCTACGGCGAAGCAGTGTGGTGGCACCACCCTTACGGTGAAGCATGGTGGTGGCAGCACACTTACGGTGAAGCATGGTGGTGGCACCACCCTTACGGTGAAGCATGGTGGTGGCAGCACCCTTACGGTGAAGCATGGTGGTGGCAGCACCCTTACGGTGAAGCAGGGTGGTGGCAGCATCATGCTGTCGGGATATTTTTCAGCGACAGGGACTGGGAGACTAGTCAAGAAAAGATGAAAAGAGCAAAGTACAGAGAGATCCTTGAGGAAAACCTGCTCCTGAGGTTCACCTTCAATGATCCAAGCACGCAGCCAAGGCAACGCAGGAGTGGTCTCTGAATGTTCTTGAGTGGCCAGAGTTTGGACTTGAACCCGATCTAACATCTCTGGAGAGACCTGAAAATAACTGTGCAGCGACGCTTCCCATCCAACCTGATAGAGCTTGAGAGGATCTGCAGAGAAAAATGGGAGAAACTCCCCAAATGCAGATGTGCCAAGATTGTAGCGTCATACCCAAGAAGACTGGAGGCTGTAATTGCTGCCAAAGGTGCTTCAACAACGTACTGAGTAAAAGGTCTGTATACTTAATGTAAATGTCATATTTCATTTTTTATATTTTTTATTTGCAAACCTTTCTAAAATCTGTTTTTGCTTTGTCTTTATGGGGTATTGTGTATAAATTGATGAGGGATTTAAAATTAAAATAAAAACATTTTAGAATAAGGCTGTAACGTAACAAAATGTGTAAAAGGTCAAGGGGTCTGAATACTTTCTGAAGGCACTGTATTTTAATCCATCTATATTGCAGAGCCTTACATTTTTCGGTCCTTAAATTAAACTTTTTTATTCAACACAATTTTCTTTAGCCAATTTTGATCTTTAATGCCGACAGACAGGTTCCTTCTCCCCCTTCCACATGCCTCTTCTATTGTTGCGGTAGTGCTGCAATTAGTTGGTTGTAATTTTGAGTAGAACAGACATTTCCATATATTCTTGTTAGCTGCGTGTGTTACAACTCCACAAGTCCTATTAATGATATAATTTACAAAGATTGTACCTTTTACAAACAAAATATAGTTATTTTTTTAATCAAATAGTATATTTCAGTTTAACCATAATATTTGTGGTAACATTTGTTCTGTCTTTCCTGATGGATTAACCTGAAATTGCAACCAACTTTCTATGGCTTGTTTTAAAAAATAACGATATTATGGAGATGATTTCATTTTCAAATAACTGAAAGTGAGAGGTTGTAATCTGAATAAAGGGAGAGGTTGTAATCTGAATAAATGCAGAGGTTGTAATCTGAATAAAGGGAGAGGTTGTAATCTGAATAAATGCAGAGGTTGTAATCTGAATAAAGGGAGAGGTTGTAATCTGAATAAATGCAGAGGTTGTAATCTGAATAAAGTGAGAGGTTGTAATCTGAATAAAAGGAGAAGTTGTAATCTGAATAAAGGGAGAGGTTGTAATATGAATAAAAGGAGAGGTTGTAATCTGAATAAAGTGAGAGGTTGTAATCTGAATAAAATGAGAGGTTGTAATCTGAATAAAAGGAGAGGTTGTAATCTGAATAAAAGGAGAGGTTGTAATCTGAATAAAGTGAGAGGTTGTAGTCTGAATAAAAGGAGAGGTTGTAATCTGAATAAAGTGAGAGGTTGTAATCTGAATAAAAGGAGGAAAAGGCCATTCTTGAACATGGGGTGAGACATTCTTACTATTCTGCAATAGAACCAGTTTGGATTTAAATATAACTTTTGTATGATTGAAGCTTTTAGTGAGAGGTGTAATTCTTAAATACTTTGTCAGAAATGATTAAATATGAATGATTCAAAACATCAAGTGAAAGAAGCTTGGACAACCAAAATATGTCTACCAGTTCAGTTTCTTAGATATTTCATTAAAAAGATGCATTACAACGCAGGAATGAAAGAAAATACCAGAGCAACACAAGGGAATTTGATTTAATAATGTACTTATCTGATGTTGAAATTATTGACAAATAATAATGTACTTATCTGATGTTGAACTAGAACACTCAGAAGGACATGTAAAGACGTTTAGATAACATGTAACCAAGATACAAATCTGTGTTGATTAATTAAAGACTCACCCAATTTAGTGGTATCCATATTGGTAGTTACAGTCTTGTCCCATCGCTGCAGCTCCCATACGGGACTCTGGAGAGGCGGAGGTCAAAAGCAATACGTCCTCCCAAACACGGCTTCTTGACACACTGTTCGCTTAACCAGGAAGCCAGCCGCACCAATCTGTCAGAGGAAACACCGTCCAGCTGGTGACCTGAATCAGCGTACAGACGCCCGGCCCGCCACAAGGAGTCACTAGAGCGGCGATGGAACAAGGAAATGCCACCCTTCCCTAATTCGGACGACGCTGGGCCTGGGATTGAACCCGGGTTTGTAGTGGACGCCTCGAGCGCTGCGATGCAGTGACTTAGACCGCTGCGCCACTCGGGAGGCCGTTTTGAGTTTTTTTTTTTTTAAGGTTTACGTGAAACAGTCACAATATGCTTTATGGATCTAATATCAACGAGCCCAGGTGACGGAGGGAGTTGATGGATGGTGAGTGAGTGAGAGAGCTCATTGGGCGTAAAGTCTGGAACACACGGCAGTCGAAGAAAAGATGTCATGTTTCATTTCGTCTGGAAATCCATCTACTTCACATACTTTCATTTGAAACATGGAGTGAAAAAAAAAGTGTTTCAACAACGTTCAGTTTGCATGTTGTTTTTTAATTCAAGTAAAAGTTGGAAAATGTGAAAGCCACACACTTTACTTTGTCCAAAGAGACATTTAAACTGGAAAGTGATACGTTGATAACAAAACATACACAAACGTAATAATACAATAATAATAATATAATATGTCGTCGCCACTGGTTGTTTGTTCTAATCCACCACTGTATCTAGATGGTTGGGTCGTTTGTTCTCATCCACCACTGTATCTAGATGGTTGGGTTGTTTGTTCTAATCCACCACTGTATCTAGATGGTTGGGTTGTTTGTTCTAATCCACCACTGTATCTAGATGGTTGGGTTGTTTGTTCTAATCCACCACTGTATCTAGATGGTTGGGTTGTTTGTTCTAATCCACCACTGTATCTCGATAGTTGGGTTGTTTGTTCTAATCCACCACTGTATCTAGATGGTTGGGTTGTTTGTTCTAATCCACCACTGTATCTAGATAGTTGGGTTGTTTGTTCTAATCCAACACGATATCTAGATGGTTGGGTTGTTTGTTCTAATCCACCACTGTATCTCGATAGTTGGGTTGTTTGTTCTAATCCACCACTATCTAGATAGTTGGGTTGTTTGTTCTAATCCACCACTGTATCTAGATGGTTGGGTTGTTTGTTCTCATCCACCACTGTATCTAGATGGTTGGGTTGTTTGTTCTAATCCACCACTGTATCTAGATGGTTGGGTTGTTTGTTCTAATCCACCACTGTAACTAGATGGTTAGGTTGTTTGTTCTAATCCAACACTGTATCTAGATGGTTAGGTTGTTTGTTCTAATCCACCACTAAATCTAGATGGTTGGGTCGTTTGTTCTAATCCACCACTGTATCTAGATGGTTAGGTCGTTTGTTCTCATCCACCACTGTATCTAGATGGTTGGGTTGTTTGTTCTAATCCACCACTGTATCTAGATGGTTGGGTTGTTTGTTCTAATCCAACACTATATCTAGATGGTTGGGTTGTTTGTTCTAATCCACCACTGTATCTATATGGTTGGGTTGTTTGTTCTAATCCAACACTATATCTAGATGGTTGGGTTGTTTGTTCTAATCCACCACTATATCTAGATGGTTGGGTTGTTTGTTCTATTCCACCACTATATCTAGATGGTTGGGTTGTTTGTTCTAATCCAACACTGTATCTAGATGGTTGGGTCGTTTGTTCTAATCCAACACTGTATCTAGATGGTTGGGTCGTTTGTTCTCATCCACCACTGTATCTAGATGGTTGGGTCGTTTGTTCTAATCCACAACTGTATCTAGATGGTTAGGTCGTTTGTTCTCATCCACCACTATATCTAGATGGTTGGGTTGTTTGTTCTAATCCAACACTGTATCTAGATGGTTAGGTTGTTTGTTCTAATCCACCACTAAATCTAGATGGTTGGGTCGTTTGTTCTAATCCACCACTGTATCTAGATGGTTAGGTCGTTTGTTCTCATCCACCACTGTATCTAGATGGTTGGGTTGTTTGTTCTAATCCACATCAGTACAACTTGTTCTCTACACTCTAGAACTACACATCCCATACATCACCAGAGAGGAGTCATTCACTAATGAATGTAAACGAGCCAAAGAGGTGAATGTAGACAGGGGCCAATAACAATAATGTTGTTTCACATAAAAATGTAATTACAAATGAAATGTACAGTTTTAAATGTAAATATCCAGTAGCCTATAGGCCTCAGCCAGACAACATTGTTAATTACAGCCAGGTGTTAAGTACATTACAGTACATGATGTGCTCTTAAGAACAATAAAATATTGTCAAAATATCTTAACAAAAACACATGACGTAGCTGATAATTACAATAACAACTTCCAAAAACAAATGTTGTGCTGCCCTAATGCACCACATCCTCTGCAAAGTACAAATGAACAACGAAAAGGGGGCATGACTAGTCATGCTAGCCCAATGACGACGTGTAGTAAAATCAGGGGCGCAACTTGGGTTTTAGAAGTGGGAGGGGCATAACTTAAAAAAAAAAAAAACATGTTAAAAATGGTTTTATTCAGTTGGATAAACAGTCCAAACAGCCTACCAGACCTCGGAGGCGTCTGCATGGTCCTAAAGCACACCGTTGCCTCGTTTTGTATCACATACCAATGATTAAAACTGGGTGGGGGGGCGACATGTCCCCCCCTGTCCCCAGTGAAAGTTGTGCCCCTGAGTAAAATGTACAGTACAGTGATCAAAAATCAACAGATAAGTTCATTTATGCATGCATATCACAATATAATGTTGGGAGACCATTATAAAACACTATCAGTGACCATATAAAGTTCTTAGAAGTGTTTTAACATATAGGATTGACTTTGATTTTCATGGAACTATTCAGACTCTGGGTCATTATACAACAAAGGAATTCAACACGTGTTACATGAGCATGGGGGGAACCTGTGAGAAAGGAGTCAAAAGAGAGAGAAAAAACATTACTTTTATAAATGCGGAACCTGCTTTTTCCCTAAATTAATTGTGACTTGCCTTACTTGTTTAAGATAATGTTGCTTGGGGTTTTCTGGAATGGACGTGGATACTATTGTAGGTGTTAGAGACATGTTAGGGCTGAATCTCACAGAACCAACGACCTCTCACAGATCCAACAAACTCTCACAGAACCAACGACCTCTCACAGAACCAACGACCTCTCACAGATCCAACGGCCTATCACAGATCCAACAAACTCTCACAGAACCAACAACCTCTCACAGAACCAACGACCTCTCACAGAACCAACGACCTCTCACAGAACCAACGACCTCTCACAGAACCAACGACCTCTCACAGATCCAACGCCGTTCATAGTGACATGGTAGATCATTCCAGGCCAATACCGGGTCAATGTGAATGCCGATAATCTCAGCACAGTTCTCTTCAGCTCCTCCATTCGGTTCGCCGGTTGTAGTCCAATAACTTGCGGTCAGTGCTGTCCCGTCCACCCATCTCCAGGTTCCCTCGACTTCTCTGTCAGTCAGACCGATCCAGGTTCTGTGGCCCAGTGTTTTGATGAAAACTTGTTCCGCTCTGCTGTTTATGATCATGAGGTCTGCTCCTCTGTCCAGACAGTCCTGTCTACTCTCAGTCCAGTTTTTAGTGTCAAGGGAGATGAAGTAACAACTGCAGCTGGGCCTGTATTATCCAGTCTTGGGGACATATGTTGCGGCCGTCTTTCTCACATGTCAACTGGTCTCTCCCTTCGCTCAGGTTGTCGACTAAACGCAGGGAGACGTTAAGAAGGACTTGTAGGACAAACAGCGACCCAAAACCCACAGCAATTAATCTGTAGACTCTTCTGCTTGAGTGCTGAGCTAATCCTGAGCTGTCTCCGTTGTCCTGCTGGTTGGCTGTCACATTTTCATACGCATTTGTAGGATATTGATCCACAGATGAACCCTCAATGACGTTCTCCATAATGTTCCAACTTGGTTCGTTTCCAATCAAGTCTGTGAGTCTGTGAGGACCCAAACTCAACATCACACCCTTTCTTCACTGCTTGTTTCGTAACACGAAACAGGAAGTTGATGGTTTGGACATTACATCACAACAGTTTTTTGTTGTTGATATCCACACTATGACCAAGTTCCTCTTGACAATGTGAAGTACGTTCATATATGTCTCAAGACAAAGGGCGTCAAAAGACAATGTTGCCGGCATAAGGGGTTCATTTTCTGCAAGGCCCTGTCAGTGGTCAATGTATTAGATGTCAGCTAGCTGGTCACAGGTTTGATTTTCCACCGCGCCTCTTTCTTATTACCTACAGCTCCACCCAACACTTGTTTTATATAACTGGCCTACCAGTATTCTCTGGTTTCATAACTCTACATTTACCGCCATCTAGAGGCTAAAGCTTGAAATCGCATTACATTTTGACAGGGACACGCCTTATTTAGGTCATACAATAAACAGGCACCGAAGCACAGCAGAATGGTTGTCGCTACCTACCACAGCCACATAGTCAATTGACAATATCCTAAAAATGTATGAAAAAGATACGTGATTATTGTGTCTTAATTTAAGGTTAGCAGTGTGGTTAGGGTTAAGGGTTAGGGTTAGGGTTAGCAGTGTGGTTAAGGGTTAGGGTTAAGGGTTAGGGTTAGCAGTGTGGTTAAGGGTTAGGGTTAAGGGTTAGGGTTAGCAGTGTGGTTAAGGGTTAGGGTTAAGGTTAGGGTTGGCAGTGTGGTTAAGGGTTAGGGTTAAGGGTTAGGGTTAAGGTTAGGGTTAGCAGTGTGGTTTAGGGTTAGGGTTAAGGGTTAAGTTTAGGGTAAGCAGTGTGGTTAAGGGTTAGGGTTAAGGGTTAGGGTTAAGGCTATGGTTAGCAGTGTGGTTAAGGGTTAGGGTTAAGGGTTAAGTTTAGGGTAAGCAGTGTGGTTAAGGGTTAGGGTTAAGGGTTAGGGTTAAGGCTATGGTTAGCAGTGTGGTTAAGGGTTAAGGTTAGGGTTAGCAGTGTGGTTAAGGTTAGGGTTAAGGGTTAGGGTTAAGGTTAGGGTTAGCAGTGTGGTTAAGGGTTAGGGTTAAGCATTGCTATGCAGACGACACACAATTAATCTTCTCCTTTCCCCCTTCTGATGACCAGGTGGCGAATCGCATCTCTGCATGTCTGGCAGACATATCAGTGTGGATGACGGATCACCACCTCAAGCTGAACCTCGGCAAGACGGAGCTGCTCTTCCTCCCGGGGAAGGACTGCCCGTTCCATGATCTCGCCATCACGGTTGACAACTCCATTGTGTCCTCCTCCCAGAGCGCTAAGAACCTTGGCGTGATCCTGGACAACACCCTGTCGTTCTCAACTAACATCAAGGCGGTGGCCCGTTCCTGTAGGTTCATGCTCTACAACATCCGCAGAGTACGACCCTGCCTCACACAGGAAGCGGCGCAGGTCCTAATCCAGGCACTTGTCATCTCCCGTCTGGATTACTGCAACTCGCTGTTGGCTGGGCTCCCTGCCTGTGCCATTAAACCCCTACAACTCATCCAGAACGCCGCAGCCCGTCTGGTGTTCAACCTTCCCAAGTTCTCTCACGTCACCCCGCTCCTCCGCTCTCTCCACTGGCTTCCAGTTGAAGCTCGCATCCGCTACAAGACCATGGTGCTTGTCTACAGAGCTGTGAGGGGAACGGCACCGCAGTACCTCCAGGCTCTGATCAGGCCCTACACCCAAACAAGGGCACTGCGTTCATCCACCTCTGGCCTGCTCGCCTCCCTACCACTGAGGAAGTACAGTTCCCGCTCAGCGCAGTCAAAACTGTTCGCTGCTCTGGCCACCCAATGGTGGAACAAACTCCCTCACGACGCCAGGACAGCGGAGTCAATCACCACCTTCTGGAGACACCTGAAACCCCACCTCTTTAAGGAATACCTAGGATAGGATAAAGTAATCCTTCTCACCCCCCCCCCCTTAAATGATTTAGATGCACTATTGTAAAGTGGCTGTTCCACTGGATGTCATAAGGTGAATTCACCAATTTGTAAGTCGCTCTGGATAAGAGCGTCTGCCAAATGACTTAAATGTAAATGTAAATGTTAAGGTTAGCAGTGTGGTTAAGGGTTAGAGTTAGCAGTGTGGTTAAGGTTAGGGTTAAGGGTTAGGGTTAAGGTTAGGGTTAAGGTTAGTGTTAAGGTTAGGGTTAAGGGTTAGGGTTGAGGGTTAGGGTTAAGGTTAGGGTTAGCAGTGTGGTTAAGGGTTAGGGTTAGCAGTGTGGTTAAGGGTTAGGGTAAAGGTTAGGGTTAGCAGTGTGGTTAGGATTAGGGTTAGCAGTGTGGTTAAGGTTAGGGTTAAGGGTTAGGGTTAGCAGTGTGGTTAAGGTTAGGGTTCGCAGTGTGGTTAAGGATTAGGGTTAGCAGTGTGGTTAGGATTAGGGTTCGGTTTAAAATCTGATTTTAAGAAAATAAGTTGTAGTATTAGGCATGATTTAGCCATTTGTGGCTGTGGTAAATTGTGAATACCACAAAGAATACGCCTGTGTAATGTTGTTGACCGAACCCCTACCTTATACCTAAGCTGTGTTCGAAAACCCACACTAACATACTGTATACTACATACTTAATGAGTATTTACTAAATACTATAAACTATTAGTTAATTTTAGTATACTGTAAATGAACGGTATCTTTTCAGTTGAGCGTCTACCGGAAGTTGATGCTGTTCCTATGCAACTTCTTGATAGCTTTTTAGCAAAACAAATGACTAGCTAGCTTGACATTTTTACGATTTCGGGGGTGTTGGTAAATTCAATCTGGAGTGCCAGTGTGTGTTCTCGGCATTCGTAAATCCAAAGCGTTGTCGAACACTCTCGGGGCGTTCAGAGCGCACACTGGATGCTCTGGCCGAAGAGTAGGGTTGATCCGAGGTTTCTGACCTCACATCCAAGTACCCAAGCTAACTGGCTAGCTTGCTACTTCCAGACACAAATGAGAGAACACCTCACTCTGAACATTTGACTCTCCCCAGCAGAGTTGGTTAGGCTGTTTTCATGTTATCCAGAGTGTTGATGACTCACTGTAACTGTGCTGCTGCTGACAACAATTGAATTACGTTTTTTTTTTTTTTTTGTAGATGTTTACTGACACCGGCCATATTCAACAGGTGTAAATTCATCAGTTATTCTGCACTCTGGCACACTCAGATTGTCACGGCTTCTATGAGTAGTGGGTGGAGGAGTCAGGCGCAGAGCGCACGGTAGTTCAAAGGATGTGAATCTTTATTTTCCAAAAAAATCAGAGAGACGGTCACACCACACACATAAGGGCGCGTAAAGACCCAGTCCAAACAAACAGGACGAAACTGATCTGAAAAATGAATACCACCAAAAATCACATGCCACAAACAGAAAAACAAGCCCGCGGGCCTACTGGGTTTAAATAGCCCACAACCAAAACCTAAACAAGAAACAGGTGCAACTAATCAGACACAACTAAATGAAACAGAAAAGGGGATAGGTGAACGCTAGTAGGCCGGCGACCACCGAGCGCTGCCCGAACAGGCGGGATTCGTGACACAGACAGTGCTCTGAAATCGGAGTAGATAGCAGAACATACTCTGGAACAGGAGGGCTCCAGAACATACTCTGGAACAGGAGGGCTCCAGAACATACTCTGGAACAGGAGGGCTCCAGAACATACTCTGGAACAGGAGGGCTCCAGAACATACTCTGGAACAGGAGGGCTCCAGAACATACTCTGGAACAGGAGGGCTCCAGAACATACCATATCAGGAGGGCTCCAGAACATACTCTGGAACAGGAGGGCTCCAGAACATACTCCGGAACAGGAGGGCTCCAGAACATACCATATCAGGAGGGCTCCAGAACATACTCTGGAACAGGAGGGCTCCAGAACATACTCTGGAACAGGAGGGCTCCAGAACATACTCTGGAACAGGAGGGCTCCAGAACATACTCTGGAACAGGAGGGCTCCAGAACATACTCTGGAACAGGAGGGCTCCAGAACATACTCTGGAACAGGAGGGCTCCAGAACATACTCTGGAACAGGAGGGCTCCAGAACATACTCTGGAACAGGAGGGCTCCAGAACATACCATATCAGGAGGGCTCCAGAACATACTCTGGAACAGGAGGGCTCCAGAACATACTCTGGAACAGGAGGGCTCCAGAACATACTCTGGAACAGGAGGGCTCCAGAACATACTCTGGAACAGGAGGGCTCCAGAACATACCATATCAGGAGGGCTCCAGAACATACCATATCAGGAGGGCTCCAGAACATACTCTGGAACAGGAGGGCTCCAGAACATACTCTGGAACAGGAGGGCTCCAGAACATACTCTGGAACAGGAGGGCTCCAGAACATACTCTGGAACAGGAGGGCTCCAGAACATACTCTGGAACAGGAGGGCTCCAGAACATACTCTGGAACAGGAGGGCTCCAGAACATACTCTGGAACAGGAGGGCTCCAGAACATACCATATCAGGAGGGCTCCAGAACATACTCTGGAACAGGAGGGCTCCAGAACATACTCTGGAACAGGAGGGCTCCAGAACATACTCTGGAACAGGAGGGCTCCAGAACATACTCTGGAACAGGAGGGCTCCAGAACATACTCTGGAACAGGAGGGCTCCAGAACATACTCTGGAACAGGAGGGCTCCAGAACATACTCTGGAACAGGAGGGCTCCAGAACATACCATATCAGGAGGGCTCCAGAACATACTCTGGAACAGGAGGGCTCCAGAACATACTCCGGAACAGGAGGGCTCCAGAACATACTCCGGAACAGGAGGGCTCCAGAACATACCATATCAGGAGGGCTCCAGAACATACTCTGGAACAGGAGGGCTCCAGAACATACCATATCAGGAGGGCTCCAGAACATACTCTGGAACAGGAGTGCTCCAGAACATACTCTGGAACAGGAGGGCTCCAGAACATACTCTGGAACAGGAGGGCTCCAGAACATACCATATCAGGAGGGCTCCAGAACATACTCTGGAACAGGAGGGCTCCAGAACATACTCTGGAACAGGAGGGCTCCAGAACATACTCTGGAACAGGAGGGCTCCAGAACATACCATATCAGGAGGGCTCCAGAACATACTCTGGAACAGGAGGGCTCCAGAACATACTCTGGAACAGGAGGGCTCCAGAACATACTCTGGAACAGGAGGGCTCCAGAACATACTCTGGAACAGGAGGGCTCCAGAACATACTCTGGAACAGGAGGGCTCCAGAACATACTCTGGAACAGGAGGGCTCCAGAACATACTCTGGAACAGGAGGGCTCCAGAACATACTCTGGAACAGGAGGGCTCCAGAACATACCATATCAGGAGGGCTCCAGAACATACTCCGGAACAGGAGGGCTCCAGAACATACTCTGGAACAGGAGGGCTCCAGAACATACCATATCAGGAGGGCTCCAGAACATACTCTGGAACAGGAGGGCTCCAGAACATACCATATCAGGAGGGCTCCAGAACATACTCTGGAACAGGAGTGCTCCAGAACATACTCTGGAACAGGAGGGCTCCAGAACATACTCTGGAACAGGAGGGCTCCAGAACATACTCTGGAACAGGAGGGCTCCAGAACATACTCTGGAACAGGAGGGCTCCAGAACATACCATATCAGGAGGGCTCCAGAACATACTCTGGAACAGGAGGGCTCCAGAACATACCATATCAGGAGGGCTCCAGAACATACTCTGGAGAGGAGGGCTCCAGAACATACTCTGGAACAGGAGTGCTCCAGAACATACTCTGGAACAGGAGGGCTCCAGAACATACTCTGGAACAGGAGGGCTCCAGAACATACTCTGGAACAGGAGGGCTCCAGAACATACTCTGGAACAGGAGGGCTCCAGAACATACTCTGGAACAGGAGGGCTCCAGAACATACTCTGGAACAGGAGGGCTCCAGAACATACTCTGGAACAGGAGGGCTCCAGAACATACTCTGGAACAGGAGGGCTCCAGAACATACTCTGGAACAGGAGGGCTCCAGAACATACTCTGGAACAGGAGGGCTCCAGAACATACTCTGGAACAGGAGGGCTCCAGAACATACCATATCAGGAGGGCTCCAGAACATACTCTGGAACAGGAGGGCTCCAGAACATACTCTGGAACAGGAGGGCTCCAGAACATACTCTGGAACAGGAGGGCTCCAGAACATACTCTGGAACAGGAGGGCTCCAGAACATACTCTGGAACAGGAGGGCTCCAGAACATACTCTGGAACAGGAGGGCTCCAGAACATACTCTGGAACAGGAGGGCTCCAGAACATACTCTGGAACAGGAGGGCTCCAGAACATACCATATCAGGAGGGCTCCAGAACATACTCTGGAACAGGAGGGCTCCAGAACATACTCTGGAACAGGAGGGCTCCAGAACATACTCTGGAACAGGAGGGCTCCAGAACATACCATATCAGGAGGGCTCCAGAACATACCATATCAGGAGGGCTCCAGAACATACCATATCAGGAGGGCTCCAGAACATACCATATCAGGAGGGCTCCGGAACATACTCTGGAACAGGAGGGCTCCAGAACATACTCTGGAACAGGAGGGCTCCAGAACATACTCTGGAACAGGAGGGCTCCAGAACATACTCTGGAACAGGAGGGCTCCAGAACATACTCTGGAACAGGAGGGCTCCAGAACATACTCTGGAACAGGAGGGCTCCAGAACATACTCTGGAACAGGAGGGCTCCAGAACATACTCTGGAACAGGAGGGCTCCAGAACATACCATATCAGGAGGGCTCCAGAACATACTCTGGAACAGGAGGGGAGGGCTCCAGAACATACTCTGGAACAGGAGGGCTCCGGAACATACTCTGGAACAGGAGGGCTCCAGAACATACTCTGGAACAGGAGGGCTCCAGAACATACTCTGGAACAGGAGGGCTCCAGAACATACCATATCAGGAGGGCTCCGGAACATACCATATCAGGAGGGCTCCGGAACATACTCTGGAACAGGAGGGCTCCGGAACATACTCTGGAACAGGAGGGCTCCGGAACATACTCTGGAACAGGAGGGCTCCAGAACATACTCTGGAACAGGAGGGCTCCAGAACATACTCTGGAACAGGAGGGCTCCAGAACATACTCTGGAACAGGAGGGCTCCAGAACATACTCCGGAACAGGAGGGCTCCAGAACATACCATATCAGGAGGGCTCCAGAACATACTCTGGAACAGGAGGGCTCCAGAACATACTCTGGAACAGGAGGGCTCCAGAACATACTCTGGAACAGGAGGGCTCCAGAACATACCATAACATCAGGAGGGCTCCAGAACATACCATATCAGGAGGGCTCCAGAACATACTCCGGAACAGGAGGGCTCCAGAACATACTCTGGAACAGGAGGGCTCCAGAACATACTCTGGAACAGGAGGGCTCCAGAACATACTCTGGAACAGGAGGGCTCCAGAACATACCATATCAGGAGGGCTCCAGAACATACTCTGGAACAGGAGGGCTCCAGAACATACCATATCAGGAAGGCTCCAGAACATACTCCGGAACAGGAGGGCTCCAGAACATACCATATCAGGAGGGCTCCAGAACATACTCTGGAACAGGAGGGCTCCAGAACATACCATATCAGGAGGGCTCCAGAACATACTCTGGAACAGGAGGGCTCCAGAACATACTCTGGAACAGGAGGGCTCCAGAACATACCATATCAGGAGGGCTCCAGAACATACTCCGGAACAGGAGGGCTCCAGAACATACTCCGGAACAGGAGGGCTCCAGAACATACTCTGGAACAGGAGGGCTCCAGAACATACTCTGGAACAAGAGGGCTCCATAACATACTCCGGAACAGGAGGGCTCCAGAACATACTCTGGAACAGGAGGGCTCCAGAACATACCATATCAGGAGGGCTCCAGAACATACTCTGGAACAGGAGGGCTCCAGAACATACTCTGGAACAGGAGGGCTCCAGAACATACTCTGGAACAGGAGGGCTCCAGAACATACCATATCAGGAGGGCTATCTAGGGGCCGACCAAACGCCATCTCCGCAGGGGTGCGGATCTCTCTCCCCAGCATGAGGAAGGCAGGTGTGCTGGAGGTGGTCTTGGACAGTGGCGTGGTATGCCATGAGGACCATGGGCAGGTGCTTGTCCCAGTCACGCTGTTGTTTGCCTGAGAGACGATGGCCAGCTGCTGTCTAAGCGTTTTGTTGAAGCGCTCCACAAGGCCATCACTTTGAGGATGGAGAGGAGTCGTGCGGGTCATACCCAGCCTCTCACACATGGTGGCGAACACACAGGACACAAAGGTTATGCCTTGGTCACTGTGGATGGACTCCGCAGCTCCAAACCTGCTGAACATCCCCGCTGTCCCCACAGGACCCAGAGTTCACCCAACACATGTCATGAGGTGGCACCACAGGTCCCAGAGTTCACCTTCTGGGGTCCGACAACCCAACCAGGTAAAACTCCAGGCCCTCTATAGGGTATGACCGTAATTAATCAATTATAAAAAAGGTTTTGTATGGGCTATGATGGGACCAGAGTTTTTCCAATTAGGTCACATGGTTTAGAAAAAAAACTTGGCCCCCCAAAGGGAGGATAAAAAACCTGAAGCAACCTTGTACTTGTTGGTATGAATCATACTTTAAAACGAGACAGGGTTTCCTTTACTCAGACATAACAGCTGTGGTTGTACAATAGAACCCACGGGGCTCAGCTTGGTTTATGCAGGTGTGCATCATGTAGGCCTACGCAACTGTATTTAAAATAGTTAGTCACACAGTTGAGCAACGCAGGTAACACACTGTTCCCCCCCGGGATGCCGAAGACGTAGATGTTGATTATGACAACCCACCGCACCTCTCTGATTCAGAGGGGTTGGGTTAAATGTGGAAGACCCATTTCAGTTGAATACATTCAGTTGTACAACCGACTAGCTACCCCCCGCCCCTTTTCCTTTATGAAATCACTATTGTATTGATTGACTAATTACAGTTTTGGATTGATGAGGTCTAGGTAGGCTGAATATAAACCAAATTGGATCACGTTTACATGTTTCTCCTTACACAAATAAATGGACTTTAAATACACAATGTTACTGCCAGAGTGGACAGGGGGCATCCTGTAATCTGTATTGAGCTGCAGTTATCAGTCAGGCTATAGTTGATCAGATTCATCCTATATTTGGGTCTGCAGGGTAGCCTAGTGGTTAGAGCGTTGGACTAGTAACCGAAAGGTTGCAAGTTCATATCCTTGAGCTGACAAGGTACAAATCTGTCTTTCTACCCCTGAACAGGCAGTGAACCCACTGTTCTTAGGCCATCATTGAAAATAAGATTTTGTTCTTAACTGACTTACCTAGTAAAATAAAAAATACAGTTGATTGAGACCAGGCTGATTTAGCAAACATATCACAGACACAAGCAACATCTTTTTTTTTTAAAAGAAATGTTGCAGCAGCCTAAACAATAGTAATCTCAGATCTGACATGTTGTGAGCGCAGTCTGGTCTCATAGACTAGACGTAACATAATAAATGTAAATCTGGTAAACTCAAATTAGTATGATATATGAAAGGAGGGAGCATGGGTGGGTGTATAATGTGAAAATCTAGCAACCCAGAGGATGCGTGCTTGAATCTCATGATAGACAATCTTTGCATTTTAGCTAATGAGCAAATTCGCAACTGCTTACTTATGTTTAAGCTACTTTTTACCTACTTTGCAACTACTTAGCATGTTCACTAACCCTTCCCCTATAACCCAAACCTTAACCCTTTAACCTAACTGCCATACATAACCCTAACACTAACCCCTAGCCTAGCTAACGTTAGCCAGCTAACTGTACGTTTTGCAAATTCGTAGCATATCTTACAAATTGCAATTCGAACATGTTGTACAGATTTCAATTTGTAACACATCATTCGAATTGTAATAAAAAATGTATACTGTACATACCATACGAAACGTAACATTGAGTGTTTCAAATTTATGTACAGAATATTATGAAAATGCTCTGAGACCAGGTTGGCTAAATAAATACCAGAGGAAAGTGTCCCTTTGCTAAACCTGCATTGTGCAAAACCCTCGCAACTGAGGATTTCTGTAAATCTGATTGGTCAAAACACACACAGAACTTGCAGCGCTCTGATATGTGAAGGACAGGAGTTGACGAATCATGGGGGCAAGTCAGTCTAAAAAAACTATAGCTTTTTATCCTCCTTTTAACGTTTTCACGTCAAAGTTTTTATTAGACTTGATCAAAATGGATTGAAAACTGCTGGGACAAATGTCAGCTCGACACACATTTACCCGGCGGCAGAGTAATCTTGTTCGTTGTAGGGCCTACCTGTAATATTGTTGGTTGTAGGGTCTACCAGTAATGTTATTGGTTGTAGAGCCTACCAGTAATCTTATTGGTTGTAGGGCCTACCAGTAATATTGTTGGTTGTAGGGCCTACCAGTAATGTTATTGGTTGTAGAGCCTACCAGTAATCTTGTTCGTTGTAGGGTCTACCTGTAATCTTGTTGGTTGTAGGGTCTACCAGTAATGTTATTGGTTGTAGAGCCTACCAGTAATCTTGTTCGTTGTAGGGTCTACCTGTAATCTTGTTGGTTGTAGGGCCTACCAGTAATCTTGTTGGTTGTAGGGCCTACCTGTAATATTGTTGGTTGTAGGGTCTACCAGTAATCTTATTGGTTGTAGGGCCTACCAGTAATATTGTTGGTTGTAGGGCCTACCAGTAATATTGTTGGTTGTAGGGCCTACCAGTAATATTGTTGGTTTTAGGGCCTACCAGTAATCTTGTTGGTTGTAGGGCCTACCTGTAATCTTGTTGGTTGTAGGGCCTAACTGTAATCTTGTTGGTTGTAGGGCCTACCAGTAATATTGTTGGTTGTAGGGTCTACCAGTAATCTTGTTGGTTTTAGGGCCTACCAGTAATCTTGTTGGTTGTAGGGCCTACCTGCAATCTTGTTGGTTGTAGGGCCTACCAGTAATATTGTTGGTTGTAGGGTCTACCAGTAATATTGTTGGCTGTAGGGCCTACCTGTAATCTTGTTGGTTGTAGGGCCTACCTGTAATCTTGTTGGTTGTAGGGCCTACCAGTAATATTGTTGGTTGTAGGGCCAACCAGTAATATTGTTGGTTGTAGGGCCAACCTGTAATCTTGTTCGTTGTAGAGCCTACCAGTAATATTGTTGGTTGTAGGGCCAACCTGTAATCTTGTTCGTTGTAGGGCCAACCAGGCGACCTGCCGCCCTACATCAGATAGACAGGGCTCCTCATTTAATTGTAATTATTTGCCTACCTCCTCATGCCTTTTGCACACAATGTATATAGACTCCCCTTTTTTTTCTACTGCGTTATTGACTCGTTAATTGTTTACTCCATGTGTAACTCTGTGTTGTCTGTTCACACTGCTATGCTTTATCTTGGCCAGGTCGCAGTTGCAAATGAGAACTTGTTCTCAACTAGCCTACCTGGTTAAATAAAGGTGAAATAAAAAAAATAAAAAATAAAAATATTTTTTTTTTTTTAAATTAGGCGACCTGTCACCCTACATCAGATAGACAGGGCTCTTCATTTAGGCTTCCTGCCACCCTACATCAGATAGACAGGGCTCTTAATTTAGGCTACCTGTCACCCTACATCAGATAGACAGGGCTCTTCATTTAGGCTTCCTGCCACCCTACATCAGATAGACAGGGCTCTTCATTTAGGCTTCCTGCCACCCTACATCAGATAGACAGGGCTCTTCATTTAGGCTTCCTGCCACCCTACATCAGATAGACAGGGCTCTTAATTTAGGCTACCTGCCACCCTACATAAGATAGACAGGGCTCCTCATGTCGGCTTCCTGCCACCCTACATCAGATAGACAGGGCTCCTCATTTAGGCTACCTGTCACCCTACATCAGATAGACAGGGCTCTTCCTTTAGGCTTCCTGCCACCCTACATCAGATAGACAGGGCTCCTCATTTAGGCTCCCTGCCACCCTACATCAGAGAGACAGGGCTCTTCATTTAGGCTACCTGCCACCCTACATAAGATAGACAGGGCTCCTCATGTCGGCTCCCTGCCACCCTACCTCAGAGAGACAGGGCTCTTCATTTAGGCTACCTGACTTGTAACTAAATTACATTATTGTAAAAAAACGCTCAAAATATCCTATTCACCTAATCGATGTATAACTGTACTTCTACCGCCATCTCGTGGCTGAATGATATTAGAGCATGTCTTTGAAAGGACTGCACCTTGCCACGTCATACAATAATACGGAAGCAGAGCGGTGGACAAAGAATACCGAACACACGCGGATAACATTGACACAATCCCACCAGAAAAGTATGTAAAAAGCAGCATTTTATTTACCAAGCTATAAATGACACGTCAGCATTTTTTGTTTTGTTGCCTCGTGTATTCAATATTTGATTTTGTTCGTGAACAAGCTTGTGTGCAGTCGTTACACAGTTTCTTGTTTCATTATGAGACGGTCAGCTCAACCTCAAATAGAAGGTGAAACGTTTGGCTAGTAACCTAACTGTCAGGTGATACCCCCAAGCCATCAAGTCAAATTGACCGACCACTTTATAAATAAAGTGATGTTATTCTTTATTTAAACTTTATTTAACTAGGCAAGTCAGTTAAAGCACAATTTCTGCCTACCAAAATGCCTCCTGCAGTGACGGGGGCTGGAATAATAAAAAAATATATACATATATATTTTGGACAAAACTCATCACAAGAAAGACCTAAAAACAACAAACATATGACAACATAGCATGGAAGCGACTCAACATGGCAGCACAACATGATAGCTACACATAACATGGTACATTGGGTGATAAAGACAGGCCAATGTTTGAGATGGCTCGTATACATCCAAAACAACAACATACACATTGATTGTAATGCTTTCTGGTAATATAGTCTTCTTCTTTCAGATCAATTCCAGTGTGACAATGGATGGGTACTCGGTGCAGAAAGTAATAGGTGAAGGGTCCTTTGGTCGGGCACTACTTGTCCAATCCAGAATCAACCATGAGAACTATGTCATGAAAGAGATCCTACTCCCAAAGGTAGGTTACTATTACCATTTAAAAAAAAAAAAGGATTACCGTAACCGCCAAAGTATAGACCAACATTTGTTTTATTTAACCGGGTAAGTTGACTGAGAACATGTTCCCATTTACAGCAACAACCTGGGGAATAGTTTCAGGGGAGAGGAGGGGGATGAAGGAGCCAATCGTAAACTGGGGATTATTAGGTGACCGTGATGGTTTGAGGGCCAGATTGGGAATTTAGCCAGGACACCAGGGTTAACACCCCTACTCTTACGATAAGTGCCATGGGATCTTTAATGACCTCAGAGAGTCAGGACACCCGTTTAACGTTCCCCTACACAGGGCAGTGGGATATTTATCTAGACCAGAGGAAATAGTGCCTCCTACTGGCCCTCCAACACCACTTCCAGCAGCATCTGGTCTTCCATCCTGGTAGTATGCAGGGTAGTATGCTGGGTAGTATGCGGGGTGGTATGCAGGGTGGTATGCTGGGTGGTATGCGGGGTGGTATGCAGGGTGGTATGCTGGGTGGTATGCAGGGTAGTATGCGGGGTGGTATGCGGGGTGGTATGCAGGGTGGTATGCTGGGTAGTATGCGGGGTAGTATGCAGGGTGGTAAACTGGGTGGTATGCAGGGTGGTATGCTGGGTAGTATGCTGGGTGGTATGCAGTGTGGTATGCTGGGTAGTATGCAGGGGGTATGCAGGGTGGTATGCTGCTGGCCTAACCTAGTGTCTAACAGGACGAAGGTCCACCACGAGCAGCCAGAACAGCTTCAATGCACCTTGTCACAGGTTCTCCAAGTGTCTGGATCTCCATTGGAGGGAAGCAACGCCCAATTCTTCAGAGACAATGTGGAGGCTATATACAGGGTATTACGGTACAGAGTCAATGTGGAGGCTATATACAGGGTATTACGGTACAGAGGCAATGTGGAGGCTATATACAGGGTATTACGGTACAGAGGCAATGTGGAGGCTATATACAGGGTATTAGGGTACAGAGGCAATGTGGAGGCTATATACAGGGTATTACGGTACAGAGGCAATGTGGAGGCTATATACAGGGTATTACGGTACAGAGGCAATGTGGAGGCTATATACAGGGTATTACGGTACAGAGGCAATGTGGAGGCTATATACAGGGTATTAGGGTACAGAGGCAATGTGGAGGCTATATACAGGGTATTACAGTACAGAGTCAGTGTGGAGGCTATATACAGGGTATTACGGTACAGAGTCAATGTGGAGTCTATATACAGGGTATTACGGTACAGAGGCAATGTGGAGGCTATATACAGGGTATTGGGGTACAGAGGCAATGTGGAGGCTATATACAGGGTATTACGGTACAGAGGCAATGTGGAGGCTATATACAGGGGGTACCGGTACAGAGTCAATGTGGAGGCTATATACAGGGTATTACAGTACATCGTCAATGTGGAGGCTATATACAGGGTATTACGGTACAGAGGCAATGTGGAGGCTATATACAGGGTATTACAGTACATCGTCAATGTGGAGGCTATATACAGGGTATTACGGTACAGAGGCAATGTGGAGGCTATATACAGGGTATTACGGTACAGAGTCAGTGTGGAGGCTATATACAGGGTATTACGGTACAGAGTCAGTGTGGAGGCTATATACAGGGTATTACGGTACAGAGTCAGTGTGGAGGCTATATACAGGGTATTACGGTACAGAGTCAATGTGGAGGCTATATACAGGGTATTACGTACAGAGTCAATGTGCTGGAGCACATTAACGAGCCTCTTGGTCCTAGACTTGGTGCTCTGGTACCGCTTGCTGTGCGTTAGCAGAGAGAACAGTCTACAGTTGAAGTCAGAAGTTTACATACACTTATGTTGGAGTCATTTAAACTCATTTTTCAACCACTCCACAAATTTCTTGTTAACTAACTATAGTTTTGGCAAGTCGGTTAGGACATCTATTTTGTGCATGACACAAGTAATTTTTCCAACAATTGTTTACAGAGAGATTATTTCAGTTATAATTCACTGTATCACAATTCCAGTGGGTCAGAGGTTTACATACACTAAGTTGACTGTGCCTTTAAACAGCTTGGAAAATTCCAGAAAATTATGTTATGGCTTTAGAAGCTTCTGATAGGCTAATTGACATCATTGAGTCAATAAGGAGTGTACCTGTGGATGTATTTCAAGGCCTACCTTCAAACTCGGTGCCTCTTTGCTTGACATCATGGGAAAATCAAAAGAAATCAGCCAAGACCTCAGAAGAAAAATTGTGGACATCACGAGCCTGGTCCATCCTTGGGAGCAATTTCCAAACGCTGAAGCTACTACGTTCATCTGTACAAACAATAGTACACAAGTATAAACACCATGTGACCACGCAGCCGTCATACCTCTCAGGAAGGAGATGCGTTCTGTCTCCTAGAGATTAATGTACTTTAGTGCGATAAGTGCAAATCAATCCCAGAACAACAGCAAAGGACCTTGTGAAGATGCTGGAGGAAACAGGTACAAAAGTATCTATATCCACAGTAAAACAAGTCCTATATCGACATAACCTGAAAGGCCGCTCAGCAAGGAAGAAGCCACTGCTCCAAAACCGCCATAAAAAAGCCAGACTACAGTTTGCAACTGCACATGGGGAAAAAGGTCGTACTTTTTGGAGAAATGTCCTCTGGTCTGATGAAACAAAAATAGAACTGTTTGGAGGGAAAAGGGGGAGGCTTGCAAGCCGAAGAACACCATCCCAACCGTGAAGCACGGTGGTATTTCACTACACTCACATTAACATCTGCTAACCATGTGACCATTAACATCTGCTAAACATGTGACCATTAACATCTGCTAACCATGTGACCATTAACGTCTGCTAACCATGTGACCATTAACGTCTGCTAACCATGTGACCATTAACGTCTGCTAACCATGTGACCATTAACGTCTGCTAACCATGTGACCATTAACGCCTGCTAACCATGTGACCATTAACGCCTGCTAACCATGTGACCATTAACGTCTGCTAACCATGTGACCATTAACGCCTGCTAACCATGTGACCATTAACGCCTGCTAACCATGTGACCATTAACGCCTGCTAACCATGTGACCATTAACGCCTGCTAACCATGTGACCATTAACGCCTGCTAACCATGTGACCATTAACGCCTGCTAACCATGTGACCATTAACGCCTGCTAACCATGTGACCATTAACGCCTGCTAACCATGTGACCATTAACGCCTGCTAACCATGTGACCATTAACGCCTGCTAACCATGTGACCATTAACGCCTGCTAACCATGTGACCATTAACGTCTGCTAACCATGTGACCATTAACGTCTGCTAACCATGTGACCATTAACGTCTGCTAACCATGTGACCATTAACGTCTGCTAACCATGTGACCATTAACGCCTGCTAACCATGTGACCATTAACGTCTGCTAACCATGTGACCATTAACGCCTGCTAACCATGTGACCATTAACGTCTGCTAACCATGTGACCATTAACGTCTGCTAACCATGTGACCATTAACGTCTGCTAACCATGTGACCATTAACGTCTGCTAACCATGTGACCATTAACGCTGCTAACCATGTGACCATTAACGCTGCTAACCATGTGACCATTAACGTCTGCTAACCATGTGACCATTAACGTCTGCTAACCATGTGACCATTAACGCCTGCTAACCATGTGACCATTAACGCCTGCTAACCATGTGACCATTAACGTCTGCTAACCATGTGACCATTAACGCCTGCTAACCATGTGACCATTAACGTCTGCTAACCATGTGACCATTAACGCCTGCTAACCATGTGACCATTAACGCCTGCTAACCATGTGACCATTAACGCCTGCTAACCATGTGACCATTAACGTCTGCTAACCATGTGACCATTAACGCCTGCTAACCATGTGACCATTAACGCCTGCTAACCATGTGACCATTAACGCCTGCTAACCATGTGACCATTAACGCCTGCTAACCATGTGACCATTAACGCCTGCTAACCATGTGACCATTAACGTCTGCTAAATGTGACCATTAACGTCTGCTAACCATGTGACCATTAACGTCTGCTAACCATGTGACCATTAACGTCTGCTAACCATGTGACCATTAACGTCTGCTAACCATGTGACCATTAACGTCTGCTAACCATGTGACCATTAACGTCTGCTAACCATGTGACCATTAACGTCTGCTAACCATGTGACCATTAACGTCTGCTAACCATGTGACCATTAACGTCTGCTAACCATGTGACCATTAACGTCTGCTAACCATGTGACCATTAACGTCTGCTAACCATGTGACCATTAACGTCTGCTAACCATGTGACCATTAACGTCTGCTAACCATGTGACCATTAACGTCTGCTAACCATGTGACCATTAACGTCTGCTAACCATGTGACCATTAACGTCTGCTAACCATGTGACCATTAACGTCTGCTAACCATGTGACCATTAACATCTGCTAACCATGTAACCATTAACATCTGCTAAACATGTGACCATTAACATCTGCTAAATACGTGTATGTGACAAATACATTTGATTTGGTGGCAGCATCATGTTGTGGGCGTTCTTTGCTGCAGGAGGCACTAGTGCGCTTCACAAAATAGATGGCATCATGAGGTATGACATATTATGTGGATATATTGAAGCAAGACATCAGTTAAAGCTTGGTCACAAATTGGTCTTCCAAATGGACAATGACCCCAAGCATACTTCCAACGTTGTGGCAAAATGGCTGAAGGACAACAAAGTCAAGGTATTGGAGAGGCCATCACAAAGCCCTGACCTCAATCCTATAGAATATTTGTGGGCAGAACTGAAAAAGCATATGTGAACAAGGAGGCCTACAAACCTGACTCAGTTACACCAGCTCTGTCAGGAGAAGTGGGACAAAATTCACCCGTCTTATTGTGGGAAGCTTGTGCAAGGCTACCCAAAGCGTTTGACCCAAGGTAAACAATTTAAAGGCAATTCTACCAAATACTAATTGAGCGTATGACCCACTGGGAATGTGATGAAAGAAATAAAATAAATCATTCCCTCTACTATTATTCTGACATTTCACATTCTTAAAATAAACCGGTGATCCTAACAGACCTAAGACAGGGAATTTTTTAGTAGGATTAAATGTCAGGAATTGTGAAAAATGTAGTTTAAATGTATTTGGCTATGTAAACTTCCGACTTCAACTATATGACTATGGTGGCTTGAGTCTTTGACAATTTTTAGGGCCTTCCTCTGACGCCGCCTGGTATAGAAGTCCTGGCGTTCGGAAGCCGAACCACACCTAATGGTAGGGAAGCAGACCAGACTCTATACCCTAAACATGATGTTCATTTCTTAACTCAGGAACCACACCTATGGTAGGGAAGCAGACCAGACTCTATACCCTAAACATGATGTTCATTTCTTAACTCAGGAACCACACCTATGGTAGGGAAGCAGACCAGACTCTATACCCTAAACATGATGTTCATTTCTTAACTCAGGAACCACACCTATGGTAGGGAAGCAGACCAGACTCTACCCTAAACATGATGTTCATTTCTTAACTCAGGAACCACACCTATGGTAGGGAAGCAGAACAGACTCTACACCCTAAACATGATGTTCATTTCTTAACTCAGGAACCACACCTATGGTAGGGAAGCAGACCAGACTCTATACCCTAAACATGATGTTCATTTCTTAACTCAGGAACCACACCTATGGTAGGGAAGCAGACCAGACTCTTTGGTCCTTTAAAAAAAACCTGTATGTAAAATATTGTGTGCTGAAGCTTGGATAATAAAGTAAATGTGACTTTAGATGGCAACATAATCATGTTTGTTTCTATCAATTTCCCGAAGTGTGAAATCCGCTTGGTGTGTTGTTTCCTTGCCAGTATACTAACGAGTATCGCGATACTGGGTATCGTCCCGAACCTACTGTGTGGAAGCACCTGTTTTCAATATACATGTATATCTAGCTCTATATTACTTTGCATGTTTTCCTTTTGGCGTTAACCTACATGCATTTAGTAATAATGCATGTAGCTACATCTGGTCTGGCTGAGCCTTCTTCTTCTTCATGGCTTCTTAACACTGGACCAGCTCAGCACATATCAAAGCTGCAGGCTAAAGTTAAATCTAGACTTGGTTTTCTCTGTCGTAATCACTCCTCTTTCACCCCCAGCTGCTAAACTAACCCTGATTCAGATTACCGAGACGTTATTTGTAGATCGGCGGGTAAGGGTGCTCTCGAGCGGCTAGAACAAGCTGCAATAAACACTCATACTGGACCGTTTTACCTCAATCTCTTAATTCGAAGACTCAATCATGGACAATCTTACTGACAGTTGCGGCTGCTTTGTGTGATGTATTGTTGTCTCTACCTTCTTGCCCTTTGTGCTGTTGTCTGTGCCCAGTACTGTTTGTACCATGCTACCATGTTGTACCATGCTACCATGTTGTACCACGCTACCATGCTACCATGTTGTATTGTCATGTGTTGCTGCCTTGCTATGTTGTTGTCTTTAGGTCTCTCTTTATATAGTGTTGTGTTGTCTCTCTTGTTGTGATGTGTGTTATGTCCTATATTTCTATATTTATCCTTTTGTCCAGATCTCTGGCAGTCTCTATGGGGGTGCCACAGGGTTCAATTCTCGGGCCGACTCTTTTCTCTGTATACATCAACGATGTCGCTCTTGCTGCTGGTGATTCTCTGATCCACCTCTACGTAGACGACACAATTCTGTATACTTCTGGCCCTTCTTTGGACACTGTGTTAACTAACCTCCAGACGAGCTTCAATGCCGTACAGCTCTCCTTCCGTGGCCTCCAACTGCTCTTAAATACAAGTAAATCTAAATGCATGCTCTTCAACCGATCGCTGCCTGCACCTCCCCGCCCATCCAGCATCACTACTCTAGACGGTTCTGACTTAGAATATGTAAACATCTACATATACCTAGGTGTCTGGTTAGACTGTAATCTCTCCTTCCAGACCCATATCAAACATCTCCAATCCAAAGTTAAATCTAGAATTGGCTTCCTATTTCGCAAACAAAGCCTCCTTCACTCATGCTGCCAAACATACCCTCGTAAAAACTGACCATCCTACCGACCCTCGACTTTGGCGATGTCATTTACAAAATAGCCTCCAATACCCTACTTAATAAATTGGATGCAGTCTATCACAGTGCAATCCATTTTGTCACCAAAGCCCCATTTACCTCCCACCACTGCGACCTGTACGCTCTCGTTGGCTGGCCCTCGCTTCATACTCGTTGCCAAACCCACTGGCTCCAGGTCATCTACAAGCCCCTATTAGGTCAAGTCCCCCCTTATCTCAGCTCGCTGGTCACCATAGCAGCACCCACCTGTAGCATGCTCTCCAGCAGCTCTCTGGTCACGCCTAAAACCAAATGTTTTCTTTTTTTCTTTCTTTTCTCTGCTGCCAATGACTGGAACGAACTACACAAATCTCTGAAACTGGAAACACGTTTTAAGCACCAGCTGTCAGAGCAGCTCACAGATTACTGCACCTGTACATAGCCCACCTGTAATTTAGCCAAAACAACAACCTCTTCCCCTACTGTATTTAATTATTTTGCTCCTTTGCACCCCATTATTTCTATCTCTACTTTGAGCATTCTTCCACTGCAAATCTACCATTCCAGTGTTTTACTTGCTATATTCTATTTACTTTGCCACCATGGCCTTTTTTTGCCTTTACCTCCCTTATCTCCCCTCATTTGCTCACATCGTATATAGACTTGTTGATACTGTATTATTGACTGTATGTTTGTTTTAATCCATGTGTAACTCTGTGTCGTTGTTTGTGTCGAACTGCTTTGCTTTACCTTGGTCAGGTCGCAGTTGTAAATGAGAACTTGTTCTCAACTTGCCTGCCTGGTTAAATAAAGGTGAAATAAATAAATCAAATATTTATATTGTATTTTATTTATTTATATTTATTTTAATCCCAGGCCCCTGACCCCGCAGGAGGCCTTTTGCCTTTGTAAATTTTTTGTAAATAAGAATTTGTTCTTAACTCACTTGCCTAGTTAAATAAAATTTCAATAAAGGTAAAATAAATAATAATAACTACATATATTACATATAATAAATACAAGTAATAACTGTCTTTTTCAGACACAATCCAAGATGGCGAACACCAGAAGAGAAGCTGTGCTCCTGTCCAGGATGAAACATCCCAGCATAGTGGCCTTCAGGGACTCTTTTGAAGGTAGACAATTTCACTGTGGCTATCTTGATTTTTGAAATGCAAATGCTTTGATACTGCCATCCTTGTCAGATTATGCAACCCCATTGGGCAAAAACTGGTTGAATTAACGTTGTTTCCACGTCACTGGGACTAGGGTATAGGGCTGGGACTGGGGTATAGGACTGGGACTGGGGTATAGGACTGGGACTGGGGTATAGGGCTGGGACTGGGGTATAGGACTGGGACTGGGGTATAGGACTGGGACTGGGGTATAGGACTGGGACTGGGGTATAGGACTGGGACTGGGGTATAGGACTGGGACTGGGGTATAGGACTGGGACTGGGGTATAGGACTGGGGTATAGGACTGGGACTGGGGTATAGGACTGGGGTATAGGACTGGGACTGGGGTATAGGGCTGGGACTGGGGTATAGGACTGGGACTGGGGTATAGGACTGGGACTGGGACTGGGGTATAGGACTGGGACTGGGACTGGGGTATAGGACTGGGACTGGGGTATAGGACTGGGGTATAGGACTGGGACTGGGGTATAGGACTGGGTCTGGGGTATAGGACTGGGACTGGAGTATAGGGCTGGGACTGGGGTATAGGACTGGGACTGGGACTGGAGTATAGGACTGGGACTGGGGTATAGGACTGGGACTGGGGTATAGGGCTGGGACTGGGACTGGGGTATAGGACTGGGACTGGGGTATAGGGCTGGGACTGGGACTGGGGTATAGGACTGGGACTGGGGTATAGGGCTGGGACTGGGACTGGAGTATAGGACTGGGACTGGGGTATAGGACTGGGACTGGAGTATAGGACTGGGACTGGGGTATAGGACTGGGACTGGGGTATAGGACTGGGACTGGGACTGGGGTATAGGACTGGGACTGGGGTATAGGACTGGGACTGGGGTATAGGACTGGGACTGGGGTATAGGACTGGGACTGGGGTATAGGACTGGGGTATAGGACTGGGACTGGGGTATAGGGCTGGGACTGGGGTATAGGACTGGGACTGGGGTATAGGACTGGGACTGGGACTGGGGTATAGGACTGGGACTGGGGTATAGGACTGGGACTGGAGTATAGGACTGGGACTGGGGTATAGGACTGGGACTGGGGTATAGGACTGGAACTGGGGTATAGGACTGGGACTGGGGTATAGGACTGGGACTGGGACTGGGGTATAGGACTGGGACTGGGGTATAGGGCTGGGACTGGGTTATAGGGCTGGGACTGGGGTATAGGGCTGGGACTGGGGTATAGGGCTGGGACTGGGGTATAGGACTGGGACTGGAGTATAGGACTGGGACTGGGGTATAGGACTGGGACTGGGGTATAGGACTGGGACTGGGACTGGGGTATAGGACTGGGACTGGGACTGGGGTATAGGACTGGGACTGGGACTGGGGTATAGGACTGGGGCTGGGACTGGGGTATAGGACTGGGACTGGGGTATAGGACTGGGGCTGGGACTGGGGTATAGGACTGGGACTGGGGTATAGGACTGGGACTGGAGTATAGGACTGGGACTGGGGTATAGGACTGGGACTGGGGTATAGGACTGGGACTGGGACTGGGGTATAGGACTGGGACTGGGGTATAGGGCTGGGACTGGGACTGGAGTATAGGACTGGGACTGGGGTATAGGACTGGGACTGGAGTATAGGACTGGGACTGGGGTATAGGACTGGGACTGGGGTATAGGACTGGGACTGGGGTATAGGGCTGGGACTGGGTTATAGGGCTGGGACTGGGGTATAGGGCTGGGACTGGGACTGGGGTATAGGACTGGGACTGGGGTATAGGACTGGGACTGGGGTATAGGGCTGGGACTGGGTTATAGGGCTGGGACTGGGGTATAGGGCTGGGACTGGGGTATAGGGCTGGGACTGGGTTATAGGGCTGGGACTGGGGTATAGGGCTGGGACTGGGGTATAGGGCTGGGACTGGGGTATAGGGCTGGGACTGGGGTATAGGGCTGGGACTGGGACTGGGGTATAGGACTGGGACTGGGGTATAGGACTGGGACTGGGGTATAGGACTGGGACTGGGGTATAGGGCTGGGACTGGGGTATAGGACTGGGGCTGGAGTATAGGACTGGGACTGGGACTGGGGTATAGGGCTGGGACTGGGGTATAGGACTGGGACTGGGGTATAGGACTGGGGCTGGGACTGGGGTATAGGACTGGGACTGGGGTATAGGACTGGGACTGGGGTATAGGACTGGGGCTGGAGTATAGGACTGGGACTGGGACTGGGGTATAGGACTGGGACTGGGGTATAGGGCTGGGACTGGGGTATAGGACTGGGGCTGGAGTATAGGACTGGGACTGGGGTATAGGACTGGGACTGGGGTATAGGACTGGGACTGGGACTGGAGTATAGGACTGGGACTGGGACTGGAGTATAGGACTGGGACTGGGGTATAGGACTGGGACTGGGGTATAGGACTGGGACTGGGGTATAGGACTGGGACTGGGGTATAGGACTGGGACTGGGGTATAGGACTGGGACTGGGGTATAGGACTGGGACTGGGACTGGGGTATAGGACTGGGACTGGGGTATAGGACTGGGACTGGGGTATAGGACTGGGACTGGGGTATAGGACTGGGACTGGGGTATAGGACTGGGACTGGGGTATAGGACTGGGGCTGGGACTGGGGTATAGGACTGGGACTGGGGTATAGGACTGGGGCTGGGACTGGGGTATAGGACTGGGACTGGGGTATAGGACTGGGACTGGGGTATAGGACTGGGACTGGAGTATAGGACTGGGACTGGGGTATAGGACTGGGACTGGGGTATAGGACTGGGACTGGGACTGGGGTATAGGACTGGGACTGGGGTATAGGGCTGGGACTGGGTTATAGGGCTGGGACTGGGGTATAGGGCTGGGACTGGGGTATAGGGCTGGGACTGGGGTATAGGGCTGGGACTGGGACTGGGGTATAGGACTGGGACTGGGGTATAGGACTGGGACTGGGGTATAGGACTGGGACTGGGGTATAGGGCTGGGACTGGGGTATAGGACTGGGGCTGGAGTATAGGACTGGGACTGGGACTGGGGTATAGGGCTGGGACTGGGGTATAGGACTGGGACTGGGGTATAGGACTGGGGCTGGGACTGGGGTATAGGACTGGGACTGGGGTATAGGGCTGGGACTGGGGTATAGGACTGGGGCTGGAGTATAGGACTGGGACTGGGACTGGGGTATAGGACTGGGACTGGGGTATAGGGCTGGGACTGGGGTATAGGACTGGGGCTGGAGTATAGGACTGGGACTGGGGTATAGGACTGGGACTGGGGTATAGGACTGGGGCTGGGACTGGGGTATAGGACTGGGACTGGGGTATAGGGCTGGGACTGGGGTATAGGACTGGGACTGGGACTGGAGTATAGGACTGGGACTGGGACTGGAGTATAGGACTGGGACTGGGGTATAGGACTGGGACTGGGGTATAGGACTGGGACTGGGGTATAGGACTGGGACTGGGGTATAGGACTGGGACTGGGGTATAGGACTGGGACTGGGGTATAGGACTGGGACTGGGGTATAGGACTGGGACTGGGGTATAGGGCTGGGACTGGGACTGGGGTATAGGACTGGGACTAGGGTATAGGACTGGGGCTGGGACTGGGGTATAGGACTGGGGCTGGGACTGGGGTATAGTGCTGGGACTGGGGTATAGGACTGGGACTGGGACTGGGGTATAGGACTGGGACTGGGGTATAGGACTGGGACTGGGGTATAGGACTGGGACTGGGGTATAGGACTGGGACTGGGGTATAGGGCTGGGACTGGGACTGGGGTATAGTGCTGGGACTGGGGTATAGGACTGGGACTGGGGTATAGGACTGGGGCTGGGACTGGGGTATAGGACTGGGGCTGGGACTGGGGTATAGGACTGGGGCTGGGACTGGGGTATAGTGCTGGGACTGGGGTATAGGACTGGGACTGGGGTATAGGACTGGGATAGGACTGGGGTATAGGGCTGGGACTGGGGTATAGGGCTGGGACTGGGGTATAGGGCTGGGACTGGGGTATAGGACTGGGACTGGGGTATAGGACTGGGACTGGGGTATAGGACTGGGACTGGGGTATAGGACTGGGACTGGGGTATAGGACTGGGGTATAGGGCTGGGACTGGGGTATAGGACTGGGACTGGGGTATAGGACTGGGACTGGGGTATAGGACTGGGACTGGGGTATAGGACTGGGACTGGGGTATAGGACTGGGACTGGGGCTGGGGTATAGGACTGGGACTGGGACTGGGGTATAGTGCTGGGACTGGGGTATAGGACTGGGACTGGGGTATAGGACTGGGACTGGGGTATAGGACTGGGACTGGGGTATAGGGCTGGGACTGGGGTATAGGGCTGGGACTGGGGTATAGGACTGGGACTGGGGTATAGGACTGGGGTATAGGGCTGGGACTGGGGTATAGGACTGGGACTGGGGTATAGGACTGGGACTGGGGTATAGGACTGGGGCTGGGGTATAGGACTGGGACTGGGGCTGGGGTATAGGACTGGGACTGGGGTATAGGACTGGGACTGGGGTATAGGACTGGGACTGGTGTATAGGACTGGGACTGGGGTATAGGACTGGGACTGGGGTATAGGACTGGAACTGGGGTATAGGACTGGAACTGGGGTATAGGACTGGGACTGGGGTATAGGACTGGGACTAGGACTGGGGTATAGGGCTGGGACTGGGGTATAGGACTGGGACTGGGATATAGGACTGGGACTGGGACTGGGGTATAGGACTGGGACTGGGGTATAGGACTGGGACTGGGGTATAGGACTGGGACTGGGGTATAGGACTGGGGCTGGGACTGGGGTATAGGGCTGGGACTGGGGTATAGGGCTGGGACTGGGGTATAGGACTGGGACTGGGACTGGGGTATAGGACTGGGACTGGGTATAGGACTGGGACTGGGGTATAGGGCTGGGACTGGGGTATAGGACTGGGACTGGGGTATAGGGCTGGGACTGGGGTATAGGACTGGGACTGGGGTATAGGACTGGGGCTGGGACTGGGGTATAGGGCTGGGACTGGGGTATAGGACTGGGACTGGGGTATAGGACTGGGACTGGGGTATAGGACTGGGACTGGGGTATAGGGCTGGGACTGGGGTATAGGGCTGGGACTGGGGTAGAGGGCTGAGACTGGGGTATAGGACTGGGACTGGGGTATAGGACTGGAACTGGGGTATAGGGCTGGGACTGGGGTATAGGGCTGGGACTGGGGTATAGGGCTGGGACTGGGGTAGAGGGCTGGGACTGGGACTGGGGTATAGGACTGGGACTGGGACTGGGGTATAGGGCTGGGACTGGGGTATAGGACTGGAACTGGGGTATAGGGCTGGGACTGGGGTATAGTGCTGGGACTGGGACTGGGGTATAGTGCTGGGACTGGGACTGGGGTATAGTGCTGGGACTGGGGTATAGGGCTGGGACTGGGGTAGAGGGCTGGGACTGGGGTATAGGACTGGAACTGGGGTATAGGGCTGGGACTGGGGTATAGGGCTGGGACTGGGGTAGAGGGCTGGGACTGGGACTGGGGTATAGGACTGGGACTGGGGTATAGGGCTGGGACTGGGGTATAGGACTGGGACTGGGGTATAGTGCTGGGACTGGGGTAGAGGGCTGGGACTGGGACTGGGGTATAGGGCTGGGACTGGGGTATAGGACTGGGACTGGGGTATAGGGCTGGGACTGGGGTATAGTGCTGGGACTGGTTCTGGGGTATAGGGCTGGGACTGGGACTGGGGTATAGGGCTGGGACTGGGGTATAGGGCTGGGACTGGGGTATAGGGCTGGGACTGGGACTGGGGTATAGGGCTGGGACTGGGACTGGGGTATAGTGCTGGGACTGGGGTATAGGACTGGGACTGGGGTATAGGGCTGGGACTGGGGTATAGGGCTGGGACCTGGAATGGGGTATAGGGCTGGGCCTGGGGTATAGGGCTGGGACCTGGAATGGGGTAGATGGCTGGGACTGGGACTGGGGTATAGTGCTGGGACTGGGGTATAGGACTGGGACTGGGGTATAGGGCTGGGACTGGGGTATTGAACTGGGACTGGAGTATAGGACTGGGACTGGGGTATAGAACTGAAGTATGGGGCTGGAGTATGGGGCTGGGTAAGGGGCTGGAGTATGGGGCTGGAGTATGGGGCTGGAGTATGGGGCTGGAGTATGGGGCTGGGGTATAGGGCTGTGGTAAGGGGCTGGAGTATAGGGCTGGGTTACGGGGCTGGGGTAAGGGGCTAGAGTATGGGGCTGGGGTATAGGGCTGGGTAAGGGGCTGGAGTATAGGGCTGTGATAAGGACCTAGAATATAGGGCTGTTGTAAGGGGCTGGAGTATAGGGCTGGGTATTGGCTGGAGTATAGGGCTGGGACTGGGACTGGGGTATAGAGCTGTGGTAAGGGGCTGGAGTATAGGGCTGGGACTGGGACTGGGACTGGGGTATAGGGCTGGGACTGGGACTGGGGTATAGGGCTGGGACTGGGGTATAGGGCTGGGACTGGGACTGGGACTGGGGTATAGGGCTGGGACTGGGACTGGGGTATAGGGCTGGGACTGGGGTATAGGGCTGGGACTGGGGTATAGGGCTGGGACTGGGGTATAGGACTGGAACTGGGGTATAGGACTGGGGCTGGGGTATAGGGCTGGGACTGGGGTATAGGACTGGGACTGGGGTATAGGACTGGGGCTGGGGTATAGGGCTGGGACTGGGGTATAGGGCTGGGTAAGGGGCTGGAGTATAGGGCTGTGGTATAGGGCTGGGTAAGGGGCTGGGTAAGGGGCTGGGTAAGGGGCTGGAGTAAGGGGCTGGAGTAAGGGGCTGGAGTATAGGGCTGTGGTAAGGGGCTGGGTCAGGGGCTGGAGTATAGTGCTGGGTAAGGGGCTGGAGTATAGGGCTGGATAAGGGGCTGGAATAAGGGGCTGGAGATTAGGGCTGGATAAGGGGTTGGAGTATGGGGCTGGATAAGGGGCTGGAGTATAGGGCTGGATATAGGGCTTGATAAGGGGCTGGAGTTTAGGGCTGGATAAGGGGCTGGGTAAGGGGCTGGAGTATAGGGCTGTGGTATGGGGCTGGAGTATGGGGCTGGAGTATGGGGCTGGAATATAGGGCTGGGTAAGGGGCTGGAGTATAGGGCTGTGGTATGGGGCTGGAGTATGGGGCTGGAGTATGTGGCTGGAGTATGGGGCTGGAGTATAGGGCTGGAGTATGGGGCTGGAGTATAGGGCTGTGGTATGGGGCTGGAGTATGGGGCTGGGTATGGGGCTGGAGTATGGGGCTGGAGTATGGGGCTGGAGTATGGGGCTGTGGTAAGGGGCTTGAGTATGGGGCTGTGGTAAGGGGCTGGAGTATGGGGCTGGAGTATGGGGCTGGAGTATAGGGCTGGAGTATGGGGCTGGAGTATAGGGCTGGGTATGGGGCCTGGTATGGGGCTGGAGTATAGGGCTGGATAAGGGGCTGGAGTATGGGGCTGGGTAAGGGGCTGGAGTATAGGGCTGGGTAAGGGGCTTGAGTATAGGGCTGGGTATGGGGCTGGAGTATGGGGCTGGAGTATAGGGCTGGAGATTAGGGCTGTGGTAAGGGGCTGGGTCAGGGGCTGGAGTATAGTGCTGGGTAAGGGGCTGGAGTATAGGGCTGGATAAGGGGCTGGAATAAGGGGCTGGAGATTAGGGCTGGATAAGGGGTTGGAGTATGGGGCTGGATAAGGGGCTGGAGTATAGGGCTGGATATAGGGCTTGATAAGGGGCTGGAGTTTAGGGCTGGATAAGGGGCTGGGTAAGGGGCTGGAGTATAGGGCTGTGGTATGGGGCTGGAGTATGGGGCTGGAGTATGGGGCTGGGGTATAGGGCTGTGGTAAGGGGCTGGGTTACGGGGCTGGGGTAAGGGGCTAGAGTATGGGGCTGGGGTATAGGGCTGGGTAAGGGGCTGGAGTATAGGGCTGGGACTGGGACTGGGACTGGGGTATAGAGCTGTGGTAAGGGGCTGGAGTATAGGGCTGGAGTATGGGGCTGAGGTATAGGGTTGGGTAAGGGGCTGGGTAAGGGGCTGGGTAAGGGGCTGGAGTAAGGGGCTGGAGTATAGTGCTGGGTAAGGGGCTGGAGTATAGGGCTGGATAAGGGGCTGGAATAAGGGGCTGGAGATTAGGGCTGGATAAAGGGTTGGAGTATGGGGCTGGAGTATAGGGCTGGATATAGGGCTTGATAAGGGGCTGGAGTTTAGGGCTGGATAAGGGGCTGGAGTATAGGGCTGTGGTATGGGGCTGGAGTATGGGGCTGGAGTATGGGGCTGGAATATAGGGCTGGGTAAGGGGCTGTGGTATGGGGCTGTGGTATGGGGCTGGAGTATGGGGCTGGAGTATGTGGCTGGAGTATGGGGCTGGAGTATAGGGCTGGAGTATGGGGCTGGAGTATAGGGCTGTGGTATGGGGCTGGAGTATGGGGCTGGGTATGGGGCTGGAGTATGGGGCTGGAGTATGGGGCTGTGGTAAGGGGCTGGAGTATGGGGCTGTGGTATGGGGCTGGAGTATGGGGCTGGAGTATGGGGCTGGAGTATAGGGCTGGAGTATGGGGCTGGAGTATAGGGCTGGGTATGGGGCCTGGTATGGGGCTGGAGTATTGGGCTGGACAAGGGGCTGGATAAGGGGCTGGAGTATGGGGCTGGGTAAGGGGCTGGAGTATAGGGCTGGGTAAGGGGCTTGAGTATAGGGCTGGGTATGGGGCTGGAGTATGGGGCTGGAGTATGGGGCTGGAGTATGGGGCTGGAGTATAGGGCTGGATAAGGGGCTGGAGTATAGGGCTGTGGTAAGGGGCTTGAGTATAGGGCTGGATAAGGTGCTGGAGTATGGGGCTGGAGTATGGGACTGGAGTATAGGGCTGGATAAGGTGCTGGAGTATGGGGCTGGAGTATGGGACTGGAGTATAGGGCTGGATAAGGTGCTGGAGTATGGGGCTGGAGTATGGGGCTGGAGTATGGGGCTGGAGTATGGGGCTGGAGTATGGGGCTGGAGTATGGGACTGGAGTATAGGGCTGGGTAAGGGGCTGGAGTATAGGGCTGGATAAGGGGCTGGAGTATGGGGCTGGGACAACAACAACATGTAATGAGAACAATGAATCAACATGGGAAAACTGATTTTGATTTGAAAAGTCATCAGTAAGGTTATTTATAAATATTTATATATATTTTTTTTTTTACCCAACTTTTAACCTCAATCCAATGACATGGTGTCATTTTTTGGTTGATTTCATGTTAAATTCACATTAGTTGACAACTCAACCAAATGTAAATCGAATCTAGACGTTGAACACACGTCTGTGCCCAGTCAAATGCTTTTGTTCTGCTTACGTATGTAACTGAGTGTGGCTAATGAATGTGATATGTGGGGTCTGGATATAGAAAACCCTTCCAAATAAAGTCGTGCTTGTGTCTCGTCTCCTGTAGGTGACGGCCACCTCTACATAGTGATGGAGTTCTGCGGTGGAGGAGACCTGCTCCAGAGGATACAACAACAGAGGAACACACTGTTCTCACAGGAAACAGTACGACACTTTAATTCATCAATTCATGGATTCATTAGGTCATTAGCTAACTCAGCCAAATGCAAATCTCAAGTAGTAGTCCAGTAAATGGTTTCTCCACTGTTTTGAAAACACTAACTGGTACATACTAAATGGTAGGGCAGTTGACGAACATGTCATTCAAAACAAATAATAATAATAATAACAATTTTATCCCCTTTTCTCCCCAATTTCGTGGTTTCCAATTGTTAGTAGTTACTGTCTTGCCTCATCGCTACAACTCCTGTACGGACTCGGGAGAGGAGAAGGTCGAGAGCCGTGCATCCTGGGAAACACAACACAGACAATCCGCACTGCTTCTTGACACAGCGCGCATCCAACCCGGAAGCCAGCCGTACCAATGTGTCGGAGGAAACAACGTGCACCTGGCGACCTGGTTAGCGCGCACGGCGCCTGGCCAGCCACAGGAGTCGCTGGTGCGCGATGAGACAAGGATATCCCTACCGGCCAACCTACTGTGGCGGGCCGGGCGCAGTGCACGGTGTTTCCTCCGACACATTGGTGCTGGTGGCTTCCGGGTTGGATGCGCGCTGTGTCAAGAAGCAGTGCGGATTGTCTGTGTTGTGTTTCCCAGGATGCACGGTTCTCGACCTTCTCCTCTCCCGAGTCCGTACGGGAGTTGCAGCGATGAGACAAGACCGTAACTACCAATTGGACACCACGAAATTGGAGCTAGAGAAAAAAAGAGTACATTTTGTATTTTATTTATTTATTTTTAAAGAGTCCAGTCCTATGGCTGTTGTTTTATTTTCATTAACGGTCTCCATCCGTAACCGTCAGTTTTGCGTTTATATCGCGTTTATCCCGAACTTGTGTATTCTCTGAAACAGGACCTCAGATTGTATTTCATGTCTATGTGTTACTAGATCATGAAGTGGTTTGCTCAGATGTGTTCTGGTACGATGCACATCCATGACAAACGGGTCTTACACAGGGATCTCAAGTCCAAGGTAACGTCCAGAGTGTTTACATGGCTACTGTTTCCGATTGGCAATGCATATATTTCCATATATTTCCATATATTTCCTTTTAAGGGTCACAGTGTGATTTGCAGACGTGACGTTTATCGTCCTGTTGCTGCCATTTTTTGGACATTTCTCCTGAGGGGGAGAATGTGCCTGAAGAATACTTTGTAAATAATGAACAATATTTTTTTTAAATCCTGCTATAACAATTGAATGACTTTGGGTGTTTCAGTAAGCAATAATTTGATGCCTTCAATTGCTTTAGACTACTTTATTCAAAAATATGTTTTTTGGGTTGTTTTTTTGTTGTTGTTGTCAGTCCACATATGTCAAGTGTAATTTTAATTGCGCCATTGTTATTTACCCAAGTACTCTCTGAACTCCGGAAACCATCCGCAAGCTATTCTTTGTTGTTGTTGACCTGATGCAGTCGTTCGTTTAGTTGTTTTTGCTTTTGGTGAACATTTAAAATATGAAAGAAAATGTACGCCTACCACGCTGCACCTTGGTCTCATTTGAATGACGGACGTCACACCAGGAAAGAAAAGACATTGTGTGTGTGTGTGTGTGTGTGTGTGTGTGTGTGTGTGTGTGTAGTCTAGTGCGAGAGGATCTCTCAGACTGAAACATTAACACCATTCATATTACCAAAATTATTTTCTACTAGCTCGGCCAGGTTGTGAAAAATCCCCCCAATTTTCCCCACCGGTTTAAGACTGCCGATAGATCAGCGTTCTAACTCACCCTTGTGATAGTGTGGCGCAATGACAGAATGACGCAATTTACCACCATCTGCCATCCTCTACCACAAACTGTTGCCGACAAGAAAGCTCAAAACTTTTAATTTTAAGGAACCACTATGTATTGTAAGCCTATTTCTGAGGGAGAAAAAAAGCATTTAAAGCTCTTTCACGTCATGTTTCACCTCCTAAATCTGGTCAGTGATAGAAGGAATCGATGCTAGTTGAAGTTCTCTCGTTTTTACTGTCAATTTGTTTTCACGGATTTCCTTCTCGTTTCTCCTCAGAATATCTTCCTGACAGACCATGGGACGGTGAAGCTGGGTGACTTTGGCTCAGCCTGTGTTCTAAACAGGTACCAGAAGATGCTTTGTGCGCTAATTCTGGTTCTATATTACTATAATTATTCACCGAGTATACAAAACATTAAGAACAACTTCCTAATATCAAGTTGCACCCCTCCCCCCCTTTTCGCCCTCGGAACAGACTCAATTTGTCGGGTCATGGACTCCACAAGGTGTGGAAAGCGTTCCACAGAGATGCTGGCCCATGTTGACTCTACAAGGTGTGGAAAGCGTTCCACAGGGATACTGGCCCATGTTGACTCTACAAGGTGTGGAAAGCGTTCCACAGGGATACTGGCCCATGTTGACTCTACAAGGTGTGGAAAGCGTTCCACAGGGATACTGGCCCATGTTGACTCTACAAGGTGTTGAAAAGCGTTCCACAGAGATGCTGGCCCATGTTAACTCTACAAGGTGTTGAAAAGCGTTGCACAGAGATGCTGGCCCATGTTAACTCTACAAGGTGTCGAAAGCGTTCCACAGAGATGCTGGCCCCATGTTGACTCTACAAGGTGTGGAAAGCGTTCCACAGAGATGCTGGCCCATGTTAACTCTACAAGGTGTTGAAAAGCGTTGCACAGAGATGCTGGCCCATGTTAACTCTACAAGGTGTGGAAAGCGTTCCACAGGGATACTGGCCCATGTTGACTCTACAAGGTGTCGAAAGCGTTCCACAGGGATACTGGCCCATGTTGACTCTACAAGGTGTCGAAAGCGTTCCACAGGGATACTGGCCCATGTTGACTCTACAAGGTGTCGAAAAGCGTTCCACAGGGATACTGGCCCATGTTGACTCTACAAGGTGTCGAAAGCGTTCCACAGGGATACTGGCCCATGTTGACTCTACAAGGTGTTGAAAGCGTTCCACAGAGATGCTGGCCCATGTTGACTCTACAAGGTGTCGAAAGCGTTCCACAGAGATGCTGGCCCCATGTTGACTCTACAAGGTGTGGAAAGCGTTCCACAGGGATACTGGCCCATGTTGACTCTACAAGGTGTCGAAAGCGTTCCACAGGGATACTGGCCCATGTTGACTCTACAAGGTGTTGAAAAGCGTTCCAGAGAGATGCTGGCCCATGTTAACACTACAAGGTGTTGAAAAGCGTTCCACAGAGATGCTGGCCCATGTTGACTCTACAAGGTGTGGAAACGTTCCACAGGGATGCTGGTCCCATGTTGACTCTACAAGGCGTTGCAGTTCTTGACACAAACCCTGTTGAAAGGCACTTAAATCTTTTGTCTTGCCCGTTCACCCTCTGAACGACACACACACAATCCATGTCTCAATTATAAATCCTTCTTCAACCCGTCTCCTCCCTTTCATTCTACACTGATTTGAAGTGGATTTAACAAGGGATCGTAGCTTTCACCTGGGTTCACCTGGTCAGTCTACGTCACGGGAAAAGAGCAGGTGTTCTTAATGTTTTGTAAACTCAGTGTATGTAATAGGGTTTTTTAGATGTTATTTCTCATTGCTTTAATGTCCTGTATTCTGTGTCGCAGTGCGAAGGCCTACGCTCACACGTACGTAGGAACGCCTTACTATGTGTCTCCAGAGATCTGGGACAGTAAGCCGTACAACAACAAGAGGTAAGGTCATAATTACCTGTACAATGACATCCCTATTGATCAATGATTATATTTAAGCAATAGGGCCCCGAGGAAGGTGTGGTAGATGGCTAATATATCATTGGCTAAAGGACACAGGACACAGCCCTTAGCCGTGGTATATTGGCCATATACCACAACCCCCCTGAGATGCCTTGTTGCTGATATAAACTGGTTACCAACGTATTTAGAGCAGTAGAAATACATGTTTTGTCATCCCCGTGGTATACAGTCTGATATACCACGGCTTTCAGCCAATCAGCATTCAGGGCTCGAACCACCCCGTTTATAATTCTAATTAACCCTACAATCTACTGTATCGAAATAATATATATTTGTGGATTATCCATTTTGTAATAGTTTAATTTTTAAATTTAGGGATGTGTTAACTCTGTCATTGTTACCGTGATGTGTGATTCCCATGCCATCTCTCGTGTGTGTGTGTGTGTGTGTGTGTGTGTTACAGCGATGTGTGGTCTCTCGGCTGTGTCCTCTACGAGCTCTGCACCCTGCGACACCCGGTACTCACACTCTCTCACACACACTGTCTCGTCTGTCTAAATAGTGTGTGTGTGTGTGTGTACAGTGGTTCAGCTGACTCCTGAAAGAACCATTGTTTCATAGTGTGGGAAGGACGGTGTCTTCAGCAGAGTTGAATTAGGACGTGTCCCAGCCCAGGGTGATGTAGCTGTCTGGAGCCGTAGCCTGGATCCGTAGACTGTAGCTGTCTGGAGATGTAGCTGTCTGGAGATGTAGCTGTCTGGAGATGTAGCCGTCTGGAGATGTAGCTGTCTGGAGATGTAGCTGTCTGGAGATGTAGCCTGGATCCGTAGACTGTAGCTGTCTGGAGATGTAGCCTGTAGCTGTCTGGAGATGTAGCTGTCTGGAGATGTAGCCTGTAGCTGTCTGGAGATGTAGCTGTCTGGAGATGTAGCCTGTAGCTGTCTGGAGATGTAGCTGTCTGGAGATGTAGCCTGTAGCTGTCTGGAGATGTAGCTGTCTGGAGATGTAGCCTGGATCCGTAGACTGTAGCTGTCTGGAGATGTTGCCTGTAGCTGTCTGGAGATGTAGCTGTCTGGAGATGTAGCCTGTAGCTGTCTGGAGATGTAGCCTGTAGCTGTCTGTAGATGTAGCCTGTAGCTGTCTGGGGATGTAGCCTGTAGCTGTCTGGAGATGTAGCTGTCTGGAGATGTAGCCTGGATCTGTAGACTGTAGCTGTCTGGAGATGTAGCCTGTAGCTGTCTGGAGATGTAGCTGTCTGGAGATGTAGCTGTCTGGAGATGTAGCTGTCTGGAGATGTAGCTGTCTGGAGATGTAGCCTGTAGCTGTCTGGAGATGTAGCCTGTAGTTGTCTGGAGATGTAGCCTGTAGCTGTCTGGAGATGTAGCTGTCTGGAGATGTAGCCTGGATCCGTAGACTGTAGCTGTCTGGAGATGTAGCCTGTAGCTGTCTGGAGATGTAGCCTGTAGCTGTCTGGAGATCTAGCTGTCTGGAGATGTAGCTGTCTGGAGCCGTAGCCTGGATCCGTAGACTGTAGCTGTCTGGAGATGTAGCTGTCTGGAGATGTAGCCTGTAGCTGTCTGGAGATGTAGCCTGTAGCTGTCTGGAGATGTAGCCTGGATCCGTAGACTGTAGCTGCCTGGATCCGTAGACTGTAGCTGTCTGGAGATGTAGCCTGTAGCTGTCTGGAGATGTAGCCTGTAGCTGTCTGGAGATGTAGCCTGTAGCTGTCTGGAGATGTAGCCTGTAGCTGTCTGGAGATGTAGCCTGTAGCTGTCTGGAGATGTAGCTGTCTGGAGATGTAGCTGTCTGGAGATGTAGCTGTCTGGAGATGTAGCTGTCTGGAGATGTAGCTGTCTGGAGATGTAGCTGTCTGGAGATGTAGCTGTCTGGAGATGTAGCTGTCTGGAGATGTAGCCTGTAGCTGTCTGGAGATGTAGCTGTCTGGAGATGTAGCCTGTAGCTGTCTGGAGATGTAGCTGTCTGGAGATGTAGCTGTCTGGAGATGTAGCTGTCTGGAGATGTCGCCTGTAGCTGTCTGGAGCCGTAGCCTGTAGCTGTCTGTCTGGAGCCGTGGCCTGTAGCTCTCTGTCTGGAGCCGTAGCCTGTAGCTCTCTGTCTGGAGCCGTAGCCTGTAGCTGTCTGCCTGAAACCATAGCCTGTAGCTGTCTGGAGCATGTAACTGTCTGCCTGTCTATCCTGTAGCTTTCTGGAGGCGTAGCCTGTAGCTGTCTGTCTGGAGCCGTAGCTGTCTGTCTGGAGCCGTAGCCTGTAGCTGTCTGTCTGGAGCCGTAGCTGTCTGTCTGGAGCCGTAGCCCGTAGCTGTCTGTCTGGAGCCGTAGCCCGTAGCTGTCTGTCTGGAGCCGTAGCTGTCTGTCTGGAGCCGTAGCCTGTAGCTGTCTGTCTGGAGCCGTAGCTGTCTGTCTGGAGCCGTAGCTGTCTGTCTGGAGCCGTAGCTGTCTGTCTGGAGCCGTAGCTGTCTGTCTGGAGCCGTAGCTGTCTGTCTGGAGCCGTAGCCTGTGGCTGTCTGTCTGGAGCCGTAGCCTGTAGCTGTCTGCCTGAAACCATAGCCTGTAGCTGTCTGGAGCATGTAACTGTCTGCCTGTCTATCCTGTAGCTTTCTGGAGGCGTAGCCTGTAGCTGTCTGTCTGGAGCCGTAGCCTGTAGCTGTCTGCCTGAAACCATAGCCTGTAGCTGTCTGGAGCATGTAACTGTCTGCCTGTCTATCCTGTAGCTGTCTGTCTGGAGCCGTAGCCTGTAGCTGTCTGTCTGGAGCCTGTAGCTGTCTGTCTGGAGCCTGTAGCTGTCTGTCTGGAGCCGTAGCCCGTAGCTGTCTGTCTGGAGCCGTAGCCCGTAGCTGTCTGTCTGGAGCCGTAGCCTGTAGCTGTCTGTCTGGAGCCGTAGCCTGTAGCTGTCTGTCTGGAGCCGTAGCTGTCTGTCTGGAGCCGTAGCCTGTAGCTCTCTGTCTGGAGCCGTAGCCTGTAGCTGTCTGTCTGGAGCCGTAGCTGTCTGTCTGGAGCCGTAGCTGTCTGTCTGGAGCCGTAGCTGTCTGTCTGGAGCCGTAGCTGTCTGTCTGGAGCCATAGCCTGTGGCTGTCTGTCTGGAGCCGTAGCCTGTAGCTGTCTGCCTGAAACCATAGCCTGTAGCTGTCTGGAGCATGTAACTGTCTGCCTGTCTATCCTGTAGCTTTCTGGAGGCGTAGCCTGTAGCTGTCTGTCTGGAGCCGTAGCCTGTAGCTGTCTGCCTGAAACCATAGCCTGTAGCTGTCTGGAGCATGTAACTGTCTGCCTGTCTATCCTGTAGCTGTCTGTCTGGAGCCGTAGCCTGTAGCTGTCTGTCTGGAGCCTGTAGCTGTCTGTCTGGAGCCGTAGCTGTCTGTCTGGAGCCGTAGCCCGTAGCTGTCTGTCTGGAGCCGTAGCCCGTAGCTGTCTGTCTGGAGCCGTAGCTGTCTGTCTGGAGCCGTAGCCTGTAGCTGTCTGTCTGGAGCCGTAGCTGTCTGTCTGGAGCCGTAGCCTGTAGCTGTCTGTCTGGAGCCTGTAGCTGTCTGTCTGGAGCCTGTAGCTGTCTGTCTGGAGCCGTAGCCCGTAGCTGTCTGTCTGGAACCGTAGCCTGTAGCTGTCTGTCTGGAACCGTAGCCTGTAGCTGTCTGTCTGGAGCCGTAGCTGTCTGTCTGGAGCCGTGGCCTGTAGCTGTCTGTCTGGAGCCGTAGCCTGTAGCTGTCTGTCTGGAGCCGTAGCCTGTAGCTCTCTGTCTGGAGCCGTAGCCTGTAGCTGTCTGTCTGGAGCCGTAGCCTGTAGCTGTCTGTCTGGAGCCGTAGCCTGTAGCTGTCTGTCTGGAGCCGTAGCCTGTAGCTGTCTGTCTGGAGCCGTAGCCTGTAGCTGTCTGTCTGGAGCCGTAGCCCGTAGCTGTCTGTCTGGTGTTTCCAGGAGTCCTCCTAAACCTCTGTTCTCCCTCCCCGTCTCAGTTTCAGGCTCCTAGTTGGAAGAGTCTGATCATGAAAGTGTGCCGTGGTTCCTACCCTCCTCTTCCCCAACACCTGCCCTATGAGCTGCACTACCTGGTCAAACAGATGTTCAAGACCAACCCCAAAGACCGACCGTCCCTCCACACCATCCTCACGTCTCACCGCATAGCCGGTCTCCTGCGCCGGCACCTGCCCAACAAGGTACTGCATGTCAGCCCAGTCCAGAACCACATCTCCTACCCACGAGACACCACCCCCTACCCACGAGACACCACCCCCTACCCACGAGACACCACCCCCTACCCACGAGACACCATCCCACTACCCACGAGACACCACCCCCTACCCACGAGACACCACCCCCTACCCACGAGACACCACCCCCTACCCACGAGACACCACCCCCTACCCACGAGACACCACCCCCTACCCACGAGACACCACCCCCTACCCACGAGACACCACCCCCTACCCACGAGACACCACCCCCTACCCACGAGACACCACCCCCTACCCACGAGACACCACCCCCTACCCACGAGACACCACCCCCTACCCACGAGACACCACCCCTACCCACGAGACGCCACCCCCTACCCACGAGACGCCACCCCCTACCCACGAGACGCCACCCCCTACCCACGAGACGCCACCCCCTACCCACGAGACACCACCCCTACCCACGAGACACCACCCCCTACCCACGAGACACCACCCCCTACCCACGAGACACCACCCCCTACCCACGAGACACCACCCCCTACCAGAGCATGTGAGATGAAGTTGAGGGGTCGAAAATCCCGCTCATCGCTCATGGAGCGTTGCTTCGATCCATTCATTGAAATCAGAATTTAACCAAAAACTAAGCTACTTTTTTTTTGTGGCTACCTAGACCTACCATTTGGGTTTTGAAGTATTGAAACCAAACCATATGATTTGGTGATTTTTGAAAATGATTTTAATTAACATGAGACAGGTGAATGGAAGAAGTGAAACAGGGAGCCTAAGAAGCAACAACAATGAACGATTTAGGCTATGCTATTTAAATTATTTCATGGCTATAGCCTACAAAAGAAATACATGGTGAAGAATTAGCGAGTGCGCGACACTAGGCTGGCAGGGAGTCAGGGACATTAAGCGCACAGCATTTAAACAACATTTTGTTGTATTAAATCATTATACGTAGTCTATATATAGGCTGTGACTGAAATTAAACGAAACAATATACCTTGTTAGGCTGAGTGCTTTTTAAATTCATTTTTAGAAACACCAATTTGTCCGGAGTCTGTGGCTTCAGGCTCACGGGATGGTGGCTGCAGAGCAGGACAGCAGAGGAGAATATCCTCTCTTCACTTACAGAGTCACTTGGGAATGATAAACACCCTTTTGACCACTCTTGCCAGGCTGTTTTAAATTTCATTTGATATATAATTTCTTTCTATAGGTAGGCCTAAATGTTTTTAGGTAAAATACCTCGATCAAAAAATTGAAAGCTCCTAAATGTTGCACTATTGTATAGATAATAGAACACAAATTTACGAGGTCTAGAGGTCTAATTGTTTTGTTTATAAATACTTTGCTACATTGACACACACTTTAGTTATCTACCCACCTCGTTCCTCTCTTTCAGCATGTGCACGTAATAAGTACACGATCACGCTTTTGGGATAACGTGTCTTTTCAGATTCCACAATGATTCTTTAGTTGTGGACACTACATCACCGCACTCCCCCACTTGGTCTTTGTAGGTCACCTTGATTTTGTGTTTTTGAAAAATATTTATATATTTTTGTTTGTAATTTACACCCCTTTTTCTCCCCAAATTAGATATTTTCTCATCGTTTCAACTCCAGTCGGGGAGTTGAAGCAATGCGAAAAGATCTTAACCCGGAAGTCAGCCTCACCAATCTTAACCCGGAAGTCAGCCTCACCAATCTTAACCCGGAAGTCAGCCTCACCAATCTTAACCCGGAAGTCAGCTGCAACAATGTGTCGGAGGAAACACTTTCCACCTGGACAAACCCTTCCCTAACCCAGGAGATGCTGGGGCCAATTTTGCACCTCCCTATTGGACTCCCGATCACGGCCGGTTGAGACGCTTGCGGTGGGAGGCCGAACAGTTACCAGGATGCTCTCGATGGTGCAGCTGTAGGACTTTTTTTTAAAGATCTGGGGACTCATGCCAAATATTTTCAGTCTCCTGAGGGGGAAAGGTGTTGTCGTGCCCTCTTCCCGACTGTCTTGGTGTGTTTGGACCATGATAGTTTGTTGGTGATGTCGATGTTAATGGGGGCCTGTACGGCCCTCCGTTTCTTATAGTCCACGATCAGCTTCTTTGTCTTGCTCACATTGAGAGAGAAGTTGTTGTCCTGGCACCACACGGCCAGGTCTCTGACGACCTCCCTATATGCTGTCTCATCGTTGTCGGTGATCAGGCCACTGTTGTGCTGTCAGCAAACCTAATTATGGTGTTGGAGTTGTGCTTGGCCACGCAGTTGTGGGTGAACAGGGAGTACAGGAGGGGACTGAGCACGCACCCCTGGGGGGCCCCAGTGTTGAGGATCAGCGTGGCAGATGTGTTGCTACCTACCCTCACCACCTGGGGTGGCCTGTCAGGAAGTCCAGGATCCAGTTGCAGAGGGAAGTGTTTAGTCCCAGGATCCTTAGCTTAGTGATGAGCTATGAGGGCTCTATGGTGTTGAACGCTGAGCTGTAGTCAATGAATAGCATTCTCACATAGGTGTTGCTTTTGTCCAGGTGGGAAAGGGCAGTGTGGAGTGCAATAGAGATTGCATCATCTGTGTATCAGTTGGGGCGGTATGCGACTTGGAGTGGGTCTAGGGTTTCTGGGATGATGGTGTTGATGTGAGCCATGACCAGCATTTCAAAGCACTTCATGGCTACGGACGTGAGTGCTACGGGTCGGTAGTCATTTAGGCAGGTTACCTCAGCATTCTTGGGCACAGGGACTATGGTGGTCTGTTTGAAACATGTTGGTATTACAGACTCCGACAGGGTGCAGGTTGAAAATGTCAGTGAAGACACAGTTGGTCCGTGCGTGCTTGAGCATGTTTCTGCCTGCCTTTCCTCTGTTTCTATCTCTCTCTGCTTGCTCGGTCTCTTTGCTAATAATGCAAGTGTGTGTTCAGTCTTCGATCTGTTGGGAAGTAGAGTATCCTAGCCTATTCATGGCACCACCTTCAGGGGATACAGCGGCGTCTTTGGGTCAGTCTTGCGAGGTTAGACAGCTCTATATTACAATAGGCAACCAGTAGCCTTTATCGATTGCCCTTTTCATACATAATGGGATGTGGCCTCTTGAAAGTGCCTCGACTATAGCAAGTCTGTCTGTTAGGCTACACAACGTTTTAGAAGAAACTTTCTTCTCTGGAGATATGAACGAGCATTTTATTGGTCTGTAAAGGCATGAGGTTTCTGAAGAGGCACTTAACGTCCAGGCAACCAGAACTGTCAATCAAAATAATCTTGAGCTGCTGCTGTGCGCAGGCCAATCTCTCCTGAAAAGAAAAAAAAGTACATTTTAAAGTTTGTTAAATATTATGACTTACCAAGACATTTAGTGGAAATAAAACACAACTCGCTACCATACCATAAAAAACAACAACACAGCAGCACATCAATTTGCGACGGTTATTGTTGTCAGGGGGGGATACATTGTGATGAAATGTAGAATTTACCATTTTAAAATCTTCTGTCCGTCTCCGTCCGGTAGCTGGTAGTATGTTTCTGATTCAGCGTGTTGCTTTCTGGATCTGTAGGAGTCGGAGATGAGAACAGGGAGATGGAGGAGAGAGGAGGGGGAGAAGGTTGCCTCACTCCTGGGGCAGAAGACCCTCATCACAGCCTCTACCCTGGAGGGTAAGGAGACGATTAAGACCCAGTCAGATGTGTTATTCATTTTCGTAGTGAGATTGAACCGCAGGGTCCTAGTGTGAAGAAGAGCAGGTTGAGTAGGAAATTAAACATAATTTATCATACATTTTACAACCTGTTATTCTTTACATACCAATGCAAATATGGTAATATTTTATTTAACGGTGTGTGTGTGTGTGTATAAATATATACACAAACTACAACGTATTTACAATATATTACACGGTAGAGTGGTAATAACAGTCATAACCTATGAATTACTGTGTTTCTGTGAGATTAATTTGAATTAAACTAAACATTTTAATCCATCCTGTCTCTCCATGTAGGACTAGTCCTATAAGCCTCTCATGGTAAAAGTGTCCTTGTGTGAAAGTTTTTCTTATATTAATATGCTAGACACATCCCTAGATAGGTACTGAAGCAATGCTTGACACACCCCTAGATAGGTACTGAAACAATGCTTGACACACCCCTAGATAGGTACTGAAACAATGCTTGACACACCCCTAGATAGGTACTGAAGCAATGCTTGACACACCCCTAGATAGGTACTGAAGCAATGCTTGACACACCCCTAGATAGGTACTGAAGCAATGCTTGACACACCCCTAGATAGGTACTGAAACAATGCTTGACACACCTCTAGATAGGCCCTCTCACTGAAACATATGAGAATGTAGTGTGAAAAACAGTCTATATATACATACAGTCGTGGCCAAAAGTTTTGAGAATGACACAAATATTAATTTTCACAAAGTCTGCTGCCTCAGTTTGTATGATGGCAATTTCATATACTCCAGAATGTTATGATGAGTGATCAGATGAATTGCAATTAATTGCAAAGTCCCTCTTTGCCATGCAAATGAACTGAATCCCCAAAAAACATTTCCACTGTATTTCAGCCCTGCCACAAAAGGACCAGCTGACATCATGTCAGTGATTCTCTCGTTAACACAGGTGTGAGTGTTGAAGAGGACAAGGCTGGAGATCACTCTGGCATGCTGATTGAGTTCGAACAACAGACTGGAAGCTTCAAAAGGAGGGTGGTGCTTGGAATCATTGTTCTTCCTCTGTCAACCATGGTTACCTGCAAGGAAACACATCATTGCTTTGCACAAAAAGGGCTTCACAGGCAAGGATATTTCTGCCAGTAAGATTGCACCTAAATCAACCATTTATCGGATCATCATGAACTTCAAGGAGAGCGGTTCAATTGTTGTGAGGAAGACTTCAGGTCGCCCAAGAAAGTCCAGCAAGCGCCAGAACCTTCTCCTAAAGTTGATTCAGCTGTGGGATCGGGGCACCACCAGTACAGAGCTTGCTCAGGATTGGCAGCAGGCAGGTGTGAGTGCATTTGTACGCACAGTGAGGTGAAGACTTTTGGAGGATGGCCTGGTGTCAAGAAGGGAAGCAAAGAAGCCACTTCTCTCCACGAATAACATTAGGGACAGATTGATATTGTGCAAAAGGTACAGAGATTGGACTGCTGAGGACTGGGGTCAAGTCATTTTCTCTGATGAATCCCCTTTCTGATTGTTTGGGGCATCTGGAAAGAAGCTTGTCAGGAGAAAAAACAGTTTGGTGACGAACAATTCCTTTTCCAGCATGATGGAGCACCTTGCCATAAGGCAAAAGTGATAACTAAGTGGCTCGGGGAACAAAACATCTATATTTTGGGTCCATGGCCAGGAAACTCCCCAGACCTTAATCCCATTGAGAACTTGTGGTCAATCCTCAAGAGGTGCGTGAACAAACAAATTCTGACAAACTCCAAGCATTGATTATGCAAGAATGGGCTGCCATCAGCCAGGATGTGGCCCAGAATCAATTGACAGCATGCCAGGGCGGATTGCAGAGGTCTTGAAAAAGAAGGGTCAACACTGCAAATAATGAGTCTCTGCATCAACTTCATGTAATTGTCAATAAAAGCCTTTGACACTTATGAAATACTTGTTACTATGGAATACTGAAGTATAATTACATCTGACAAAAAATATCTAAAAACAGTGAGGCAGCAGACTTTGTGAAAATTAATATTTGTGTCATTCTCAACTTTTGGCCACCACTGTGTGTGTGTGTGTATAATATAAGGAAGTTGAACGTGTTTGATCATGTCTTCATACAGGTCTGGAGATCTGTGTGGCCCCTACTGAGTCCCCTGCTGAGAGCAGCACCAGTAGAGAGCATCGTGGCCCTCGTAGACAGTGGGCCCCAGGCCCCTCAGACACAGCTCTACAGGTGTTGGCTAACACAGACCTCCTCTCCTCTGGGAGTCTGGCAACCACAGGCCAGACACATTCAGGTATGCAGGTACTCTCACTGAGAGAGGCCAGGCACACCCCTAGATAGGTACTGAAACAATGCTTGACACACCCCTAGATAGGTACTGAAACAATGCTTGACACACCCCTAGATAGGTACTGAAACGATGCGTGACACACCCCTAGATAGGTACTGAAACAATGCTTGACACACCCCGAGATAGGTACTGAAACAATGCTTGACACACCCCTAGATAGGTACTGAAACAATGCTTGACACACCCCTAGATAGGTACTGAAACAATGCTTGACACACCCCTAGATAGGTACTGAAACAATGCTTGGCACACCCCTAGATAGGTACTGAAACAATGCTTGGCACACCCCTAGATAGGTACTGAAACAATGCTTGACACACCCCGAGATAGGTACTGAAACAATGCTTGACACACCCCTAGATAGGTACTGAAACAATGCTTGACACACCCCTAGATAGGTACTGAAACAATGCTTGACACACCCCTAGATAGGTACTGAAACAATGCTTGACACACCCCGAGATAGGTACTGAAACAATGCTTGACACACCCCTAGATAGGTACTGAAACAATGCTTGACACACCCCTAGATAGGTACTGAAACAATGCTTGACACACCCCTAGATAGGTACTGAAACAATGCTTGACACACCCCTAGATAGGTACTGAAACAATGCTTGACACACCCCTAGATAGGTACTGAAACAATGCTTGACACACCCCTAGATAGGTACTGAAACAATGCTTGACACACCCCTAGATAGGTACTGAAACAATGCTTGACACACCCCTAGATAGGTACTGAAACGATGCTTGACACACCCCTAGATAGGTACTCTCGCTGAAACATACGAGAAATCACGTTGTCGTCGTACAAACACCACAGGATATCCACTCAAACAACGTAGAGTTTACACTCACCGTATATATATTTGCAATAATAATTTTGAGTGGTGATGTTTTGAGTCACTAAAGCGTCCACGAACGTTTGAGTCCTACAAACTGCCCTCAGATTTCCACTATTCCAATAAAATAAAACGTATTTAAAAATATATATATATTTGTTTTTAAACTGTCAATATTTCCATTAATTCGGTAGAGAACAGAGAGCGAAGACGATGGGACAGGAGTCCACCAGAGAAGCTACTGAGACTGTTAGAGAAAGCCCAGCTCAGCACCGCTTTCAGAACCTACTCCATACACACAGAAGGTAGGTCCTGCCTAGAGGGGAATCTTTCTATAATTTCCTTAGTCTACCACATGGTTGGCCGTGCGTGCTGTGAAACCTTCTAATTGAAGGTATTGTAATAGATGACTTCCCAAGCGATGTAGATCTCTCCACAACCTTGATAGTGATAGACACAGTTACACCACTTCCATTTGCTTCAATCTCTACTGTTATGACTTACTGTAACGTTCTACCACAGCTATTTAAAAGCTATGATACACTACATGACCAAAAATATGTGGACACCTGCTCGTTGAAAGTCCCCCCCCCTCCCTTTGCTGTTATAACAGCTCCCACTCTTCTGGGAAGGCTTTCCACTAGATGTTGGAACATTGCTGCTATAACAGCCTCCACTCTTCTGGGAAGGCTTTCCACTAGATGTTGGAACATTGCTGCTATAACAGCCTCCACTCTCCTGGGAAGGCTTTCCACTAGATGTTGGAACATTGCTGCAGGGGACTTGCTTCCATTCAGCCACAAGAGCATTAGTGAGTTTGGGCAGTGATGTTGGGCGATTAGGCCTGGCTCGCAGTCGGTGATCCAATTCATCCCAAATGTGTTCGATGGGGTTTGAGGTCAGGGCTCTGTGTATGCCAGTCAAGTTCTTCCACACCGATCTCGACAAACCATTTCAATATGGACCTGGCTTTGTGCACAGGGGCATTGTCATGCTGAAACAGGAAAGGGACTTCCCCAAACTATTGCCACAGAAGTTTTCATGATTTTGCAGGAGTTTCATATTATTAGTTCAACGCAAGACGTCCCACCTCTCCCGCCAAATTCAAAAACCAAGGCAGCACTGAAGATGAGAGATTCGTTTTCACATGGCTAGCAGCTAGCAAGTCTTTTATTTTATTTTTAAGTTCAGGAGGATGCAAAATGTCATCGGCAAAGAAAAATCTTCGCAGGCTTTATGTGATGGTTTGCCCAACAAAGACACAATCATTTCAAATATAAATTGACCTTTGGCCTTTGTCTGCCAGAACTGTTGACTGGAGCTGCAAACTGTAGCGTTAAAAAATTTAAAAAAATGTTTTTAGTTGAACTGTTTAGTGTGGCTCTTGATGAGATGGGATGTGATTGACAGTTGTTGTACTGTGACTCAGAGCAGGTAGGTGAGGAGGAGGTAGGTGAGGAGGAGGTAGGTGAGGAGGAGGTAGGTGAGGAGGAGGTAGGTGAGGAACTGCCTTCACAGATCATTTTGAGGAGAGGAGGTGTCGATTTATTAAAAACCTATTCGCTATTACAAATGACGGTGCCCCGCTATGGTGGGGAAAACATAAAGGATTCACAAAGGGAAGATTACCTGCCCCGTGGTGAAGTTGTCACTTATCATTCACCAAGAGAATATGTGTTCCAAGATCAAGCCTGTGCTGCTAATGGTCAGTGCCTCTGTTTAGCGAGCAGTGGAATTTTGCCGTTTGTGAGCAATTAGATATTCAATATTCAAAATCATAACGGGCACACAGATCGTCTGTCCATGGCTGGCACACAGATCGTCTGTCCATGGCTGGCACACAGATCGTTTGTCCATGGCTGGCACACAGATCGTCTGTCCATAACTGGCACACAGATCATCTGTCCGTAACTGGCACACAGATCGTCTGTCCATGGCTGGCACACAGATCGTCTGTCCATGGCTGGCACACAGAGCGTCTTTCCATGGCTGGCACACAGATCGTCTGTCCGTAACTGGCACACAGATCATCTGTCCGTAACTGGCACACAGATCGTCTGTCCATGGCTGGCACACAGATCGTCTGTCCATGGCTGGCACACAGAGCGTCTGTCCATGGCTGGCACACAGAGCGTCTGTCCGTAACTGGCACACAGATCGTCTGTCCATGGCTGGCACACAGATCGTCTGTCCATGGCTGGCACACAGATCGTCTGTCCATGGCTGGCACACAGGTCGTCTGTCCATGGCTGGCACACAGGTCGTCTGTCCATGGCTGGCACACAGGTCGTCTGTCCATGGCTGGCACACAGATTGTCTGTCCATGGCTGGCACACAGATCGTCTGTCCATGGCTGGCACACAGATTGTCTGTCCATGGCTGGCACACAGATCGTCTGTCCATGGCTGGCACACAGATCGTCTGTCCATGGCTGGCACACAGATCGTCTGTCCATGGCTGGCACACAGATCGTCTGTCCATGGCTGGCACACAGATCGTCTGTCCATGGCTGGTACACAGATCGTCTGTCCATGGCTGGCACACAGGTCGTCTGTCCATGGCTGGCACACAGATCGTCTGTCCATGGCTGGCACACAGATCGTCTGTCCATGGCTGGCACACAGGTCGTCTGTCCATGGCTGGCACACAGAAGAAATGTTGGGGTGAATTGGTACCCCTGGTCTAGGATGTAATTTGGTCTACCGCTGCTCTTTAAAGCTACAGTATGATGATGATGAGAGTTGTGCTGCTACATCAACATGACTAGTAACCCGAAAGGTTGACCCGAAAGGTTTCTGGTTTGAACCCCCGAGCCGACGAGGTGAAAAATCTGTCGATGTGCCCTTGAGCAAGGCACTAATTGCTCCTGTAGGTTGCTCTGCTAAATGACAAAAAAAATGGCATGATATGTTCAATAACTATTGACACATGACGAGCCTGCGTGTGGTTGGTTTGATGCACGTTAACTTTAGTTCACATGGAGTCATGTCTTCCCGAAATGTAGTCTAGTACACTGTGACACCACATTCCCTATGGTGCCCCGAGTGTTTGGTTTCCTGCAATATTTTTCAATGTTTTGGGGGGGGGGGGGGGGGGGGGGGATTGAGCATTTCAGGATATAATATACACTGAGTATACAAAACATGAAGATCACCTGCTCTTTCCATGACGTAGACTGACCAGGTGAATCCAGGTGAAAGCTATGATCCCTTATTGATGTCACTTGTTAAATCCACTTCAATCAGTGTAGATGAAAGGGAGGATGACAGGTTAAAGAAGGATTTTTAAACCTTGAGACAATTGAGACATGGATTGTGTGTGTGTGCCATTCAGAGGGTGAATATGGGCAAGACAAAGATTGTCTTTGAACGGGGTATGGTAGTAGGTGCCAGGCGCACCGGTTTGTGTTAAGAACTGCAACGCTGCTGGGTTTTTTTCACGCTCAACAGTTTCCCGTGTGTATCAAGAATGATCCACCACCCAAAGGACATCCAGCCAACTTGACACAACTGTGGGAAGCATTGGAGTCAACATGGTCCAGCATCCCTGAGGAACTTTTCAACACCTTGTGGAGTCCATGCCCCAACGAATTGAGGCTGTTCTGAGGGGGAAATGCAGTTCAACTCAATATTAAGGTGTTCCTATATGTTTTGTATACTCAGTGTACATGTACACTCATCCTGATTTAGGACTAGGCACTAATTTATCGGGTCCAAAGTAGGGCCCTAGAATGTAGGGTCCGGGGCCTTGTCCCACACCACATAGGGTAAAGGGTCCGATTTGAAGCGTGTCCCTCTCCCCACAGGTGAAGACCCTCTGGTAGGCCCCCTGTCCCGGGGAGGAAGGGACGACACCGACGGACCGACAGCTGGACAGACAGAGGATGAAGAACGGCTGCAGCCACGGTCTGATGACGAGGATACGTGAGTCCTCCTGGAAGCCCATTGGCCAGACCAGACATATTGTGTATTCCACCAAATGGAACCCTATTCCCTATATAGTGCACTACTTTCTACCAGGGCCCTATGGAACCCTATTCCCTGTATAGTGCACTACTTTAGACCAGGGCCCTATGGAACCCTATTCCCTGTATAGTGCACTACTTTAGACCAGGGCCCTATGGAACCCTATTCCCTATATAGTGCACTACTTTAGACCAGGGCCCTATGGAACCCTATTCCCTGTATAGTGCACTACTTTAGACCAGGGCCCTATGGAACCCTATTCCCTATATAGTGCACTACTTTCTACCAGGGCCCTATGGAACCCTATTCCCTATATAGTGCACTACTTTCTACCAGGGCCCTATGGAACCCTATTCCCTGTATAGTGCACTACTTTCTACCAGGGCCCTATGGAACCCTATTCCCTATATAGTGCACTACTTTCTACCAGGGCCCTATGGAACCCTATTCCCTATATAGTGCACTACTTTCTACCAGGGCCCTATGGAACCCTATTCCCTGTATAGTGCACTACTTTAGACTAGGGCCCTATGGAACCCTATTCCCTATATAGTGCACTACTTTAGACCAGGGTCCTATGGAACCCTATTCCCTGTATAGTGCACTACTTTAGACTAGGGCCCTATGGAACCCTATTCCCTATATAGTGCACTACTTTAGACCAGGGTCCTATGGAACCCTATTCCCTGTATAGTGCACTACTTTAGACCAGGGCCCTATGGAACCCTATTCCCTATATAGTGCACTACTTTAGACCAGGGCCCTATGGAACCCTATTCCCTATATAGTGCACTACTTTTAGACCAGAGCCCTATGGAACCCTATTCCCTATATAGTGCACTACTTTAGACCAGGGCCCTATGGAACCCTATTCCCTATATAGTGCACTACTTTCTACCAGGGCCCTATGGAACCCTATTCCCCAAATAGTGCGCTACTTTTGACCAGGGCCCTATGGAACCATATTCCCTATATAGTGCACTACTTTCTACCAGGACCCTACGGAACCCTATTCCCTATATAGTGCACTACTTTCTACCAGGGCCCTATGGAACCCTATTCCCTATATAGTGCACTACTTTTGACCAGGGCCCTATGGAACCCTATTCCCCATATAGTGCACTACTTTTGACCAGGGCCCTATGGGCCTGTACACTATGAAGGGAATAGGGTCTCCTTTGGGACAGACCCAGAGAGTAGAAAGTAGTATAACCATTAGACTATAACAAGCTAAAAGGCAGTAAATGCTCATTTGGTCAAAAAAATGAGTTAATGTAATTTTTGCCTCATTTAAATACATGCTTAATCATGTGGACAAGTATCCCGCCTCTATTGTGTTTTGGAGAAAATGGGGGTCATGTTACTGTGAACCCTTTTTGTCCTCAGTTCCACACTATGATCAGTTACTGCCTTTTTGCTTGGTAGGGCAGTATTGGTAGGGCAGTATTGGTAGGGCAGTATTGGTAGGGCAGTATTGGTAGGGCAGTATTGGTAGGGCAGTATTGGTAGGGCAGTATTGGTAGGGCAGTATTGGTAGGGCAGTATTGGTAGGGCAGTATTGGTAGGGCAGTATTGGTAGGGCAGTATTGGTAGGGCAGTATTGGTAGGGCAGTATTGGTAGGGCAGTATTGGTAGGGCAGTATTGGTAGGGCAGTATTGGTAGGGCAGTATTGGTCCCTCTGATGCATTGAATGAGGTAAATAACTAATGTTTCAGTGGGATCATATTGACCAGTCCATACCCATCCATTCTGTGAATATCATTTCTTTAATTTAGGCATGTACAGTGCCTTGCGAAAGTAGTCTAGCCAATAATTTTGCACGCCCAATTTTTCAGTTTTTGATTTGTTAAAAACGTTTGAAATATCCAATAAATGTCGTTCCACTTCATGATTGTGTCCCACTTGTTGTTGATTCTTCACAAAAAAATACAGTTTTATATCTTTATGTTTGAAGCCTGAAATGTGGCAAAAGGTCGCAAAGTTCAAGGGGACCGAATACTTTCGCCAGGCACTGTATGTATCAGAGTAGGAGTGATGATTTTTAGGATGAGTTGTGTCCTTTTAAATAACAATGAATAAGATTGGACATGGGTTGGGGGGGCAGTGCCCTGTTTTCTAACAATCCCCTGTTTTCTAACAGTCCCCATGTCCTTTTCTCAGAGACTTTGAAGAGGACTGTCCCTGTGACTGGATGGAGGAACTAGAGCAGATGTCTATGGACCACTGATACCTAGCTAGCGGTCTGCCTGCCTAGCTAGCGGTCTGCCTGCCTAGCTAGCGGTCTGCCTGCCTAGCTAGCGGTCTGCCTGCCTAGCTAGCTAGCGGTCTGCCTGCCTAGCTAGCTAGCGGTCTGTCTGCCTAGCTAGCTAGCGGTCTGCCTGCCTAGCTAGCTAGCGGTCTGTCTGCCTAGCTAGCGGTCTGTCTGCCTAGCTAGCTAGCGGTCTGTCTGCCTAGCTAGCTAGCGGTCTGTCTGCCTAGCTAGCTAGCGGTCTGCCTGCCTAGCTATTTCCACGACAGTAGGCTGCGTCCACTGTCTACAGGATGTCCGTTACAGTAGGCTATGTCCACTGTCTACAAGATGTCCACTACAGTAGGCTATGTCCACTGTCTACAAGATGTCCACTACAGTAGGCTATGTCCACTGTCTACAGGATGTCCGTTACAGTAGACTACGGTGCCTTGGGAAACTATTCAGACCCCTTTTACTTATTCCACATGTTGTTATGTTAAAGCTTTGTTCTAAAATGGATTAAATCGCTTTTTCCCCCTCATCAATCTAAACACAATACCCCATATTGACATCACAATACCCCATAATGACATCACAATACCCCGTAATGACATCACAATACCCCATAATGACATCACAATACCCCATAATGACATCACAATACCCTATAATTACAAAGAAAAAACAGTATTTTAGACAATTTTTGATAATTATTCAGACCCTTTACTCAGTACTTTGTTGAAGCACCTTTGGCAGTGATTACAGCCTTGAATCTTCTTGGGTATGATGCTTCAAGCTTGGCACACCTGTATTTGGGGAGTTTCTCCCATTTGATCTCTGCAGATCCTCTCAAGGTCTGTCAGGTTGGATGGGGATCATTGTTACACAACTATTTTCAGGTCTCCAGAGATGTTCGATCGGGTTCAAGTCTGGGCTCTGGCTGGGCCACTCAAGGACATTCAGAGACTTTTCCCGAAGCCACTCCTGCAATGTCCTGGCTGTGTGCTTAGGGTCGTTGTCCTGTTGGAAGGTGAACCATCATCCCAGTCTGAGGTCCTGAGCTCTCTGGAGCAGGTTTTCATCAAGGATCTCTCTGTACTTTTCTCTGTTCATCTTTGCCTCGATCCTGACTATTCTCCCAGTCCCTGCCGCTGAAAAACATCCCCACAGCATGATGCTGCCACCACCATGCTTCACCGTAGGGATGGTGCCAGGTTTCCTCCAGATGTGCCACTTGGCATTCAGGCCGACGAGTTCAATATTGGTTTTATCAGACCAGAGAATCTTGTTGAATCTTGATTCTTTAGGTGCCTTTTGGCAAACTCCAAGCAGGCTCTCATGTGCCTTTTACTGAGGAGTGGCTTCCGTCTGGCCACTCTACCATAAAGGCCTGATTGGTGGAGTGCTGCAGAGATGGTTGTCCTTCTGGAAGGTTCTCCCATCTCCACAGAGGAACTCTGGAGCTTTGTCAGGGTGACCATCAGGTTCTTGGTCACCTCCCTGACCAAGGCCCTTCCCCGCCAATTGCTCAGTTTGGCCCGGAAGCCAGCTCTAGAAAGAGTCTTGGTGGTTCCAAACTTCTTCCATTTAAGAATGATGGAGGCCACTGTGTTCTTGGGGACCTTCAATGCTGCAGACATGTTTTGGTTCCCTTCCCCATATCTGTGCCTCGACACAATCCTGTCTCGAAGCTCTACGGACAATTCCTTCAACCTCATTGCTTGGTTTTTGCTCTGACATGCACTGTCAACTGTGGGACTTTACATAGACAGGTGCGTGCTTTTCCAAATCATGTCCAATTAATTGAATTTATCCCAGGTGCACTCTAATCAAATTGTAGAAATATCTCGAAGGATGATCAAAATTGAATGGTATTTGTCACATGCACAGAATACAACAGGTAGACCTTACAGTGAAATGCTTTCATTACATTACATTACATTACATTTAAGTCATTTGGCAGACGCTCTTATCCAGAGCGACTTACAAATTGGTGAGTTCACCTTATGACATCCAGTGGAACAGCCACTTTACAATAGTGCATCTAAATCATTTAAGGGGGGGGGGGTGAGAAGGATTACTTATCCTATCCTAGGTATTCCTTGAAGAGGTGGGGTATTTAATATATTTTAGAATAAGGTTGTAATGTAAATAAATGTGGGAAAAGTGAAGGGGTCCTATTAAGGCTGTCTGTCCACTACACTAGTCTGTTCTGTCCACTACACTAGTCTGTCTGTCCACTACACTAGTCTGGTCTGTCCACTACACTAGTCTGTTCTGTCCACTACACTAGTCTGGTCTGTCCACTACACTAGTCTGGTCTGTCTACTACACTAGTCTGGTCTGTCCACTACACTAGTCTGTTCTGTCCACTACACTAGTCTGGTCTGTCTACTACACTAGTCTGTTCTGTCCACTACACTAGTCTGGTCTGTCCACTACACTAGTCTGTCTGTCCACTACACTAGTCTGGTCTGTCCACTACACTAGTCTGTTCTGTCCACTACACTAGTCTGGTCTGTCCACTACACTAGTCTGTTCTGTCCACTACACTAGTCTGGTCTGTCCACTACACTAGTCTGGTCTGTCCACTACACTAGTCTGTTCTGTCCACTACACTAGTCTGTTCTGTCCACTACACTAGTCTGGTCTGTCCACTACACTAGTCTGTTCTGTCCACTACACTAGTCTGTTCTGTCCACTACACTAGTCTGGTCTGTCCACTACACTAGTCTGTTCTGTCCACTACACTAGTCTGGTCTGTCCACTACACTAGTCTGGTCTGTCCACTACACTAGTCTGGTCTGTCCACTACACTAGTCTGGTCTGTCCACTACACTAGTCTGGTCTGTCCACTACACTAGTCTGGTCTGTCCACTACACTAGTCTGGTCTGTCCACTACACTAGTCTGGTCTGTCCACTACACTAGTCTGGTCTGTCCACTACACTAGTCTGTCTGTCCACTACACTAGTCTGGTCTGTCCACTACACTAGTCTGGTCTGTCCACTACACTAGTCTGGTCTGTCCACTACACTAGTCTGTCTGTCCACTACACTAGTCTGGTCTGTCCACTACACTAGTCTGGTCTGTCCACTACACTAGTCTGGTCTGTCCACTACACTAGTCTGTTCTGTCCACTACACTAGTCTGGTCTGTCCACTACACTAGTCTGGTCTGTCCACTACACTAGTCTGGTCTGTCCACTACACTAGTCTGGTCTGTCCACTACACTAGTCTGGTCTGTCCACTACACTAGTCTGTTCTGTCCACTACACTAGTCTGGTCTGTCCACTACACTAGTCTGGTCTGTCCACTACACTAGTCTGGTCTGTCCACTACACTAGTCTGTTCTGTCCACTACACTAGTCTGGTCTGTCCACTACACTAGTCTGTTCTGTCCACTACACTAGTCTGGTCTGTCCACTACACTAGTCTGGTCTGTCCACTACACTAGTCTGGTCTGTCCACTACACTAGTCTGTCACAATACAGGCTGTCACAATACAGGCTGTCACAAATCACGCTGCCACAATACACACAGATTGCATTCCATCTTATCTATTACATATGAATGACTAAATGACAGCACTTTAATACAACAGAAATGAGTCAACAAACTTCCCGTTAACTTTTTTTTCCTGTGGGGGATGTTCATCTGATTTCCATAAAGATCATTTACATTACAATGGAGTCCTTCGGCATTCACTCCTTTCCAGAGCGGCCTACAGTCAATCAGTCCGTTCAACGACCGTAGATAAATCAACTAGCACAATCACTGTACAGGAGACACCTTCAAACACCCAGCTGTCTGCAAAATCAATACTAGTAAGTGGAAAGGCAACGATAAGTACATATCAACATTACGTGTGTGTGTGTGTGTGTGTGTGTGTGTGTGTGTGTGTGTGTGTGTGTTTCGTTCAGGAAAACCTTTTTTATAACGGTTATTGTTAGATTATAAGGTTTTGTCAGTCATTCGTTGTGCCATGTAGGCTGAATACTGAATATCTGCGTAGAATTTACAGTGCAGTTCTGTTCTGAACTTTACTCCTTCCTGATCACGAGGGTCATATTCATTAGTGCACACAGTACTGAAACGTTTTACATCTGAAAACAAGTGTTTTTTTTATGGGACAAGTTCAGGTAGTCCCTCCCTGTTTCAGCCCTTCAGGTAGTCCCTCCCTGTTTCAGCCCTTCAGGTAGTCCCTCCCTGTTTCAGCCCTCCAGGTAGTCCCTCCCTGTTTCAGCCCTCCAGGTAGTCCCTCCCTGTTTCAGCCAGTCCCTCCAGGTAGTCCCTCCCTGTTTCAGCCCTTCAGGTAGTCCCTCCCTGTTTCAGCCCTTCAGGTAGTCCCTCCCTGTTTCAGCCCTTCAGGTAGTCAGCCCTCCAGGTAGTCCCTCCCTGTTTCAGCCCTTCAGGTAGTCCCTCCCTGTTTCAGCCCTTCAGGTAGTCCCTCCCTCCCTCCAGGTAGTCCCTTTCAGCCCTTCAGGTAGTCCCTCCCTGTTTCAGCCCTTCAGGCAGTCCCTCCCTGTTTCAGCCAGTCCCTCCCTGTTTCAGCCCTCCAGGTAGTCCCTCCCTGTTTCAGCCCCCCTCCCTGTTTCAGCCCTTCAGGTAGTCCCTCCCTGTTTCAGCCCTTCAGGTAGTCCTCCCTGTTTCAGCCCTTCAGGTAGTCCCTCCCTGTTTCAGCCCTTCAGCCAGTCCCTCCCTGTTTCAGCCCTCCAGGTAGTCCCTCCCTGTTTCAGCCCTCCAGGCCAGTCCCTCCCTGTTTCAGCCCTTCAGGTAGTCCCTCCCTGTTTCAGCCCTTCAGGTAGTCCCTCCCTGTTTCAGCCCTTCAGGTAGTCCCTCCCTGTATCAGTCCCTCCCCCTGTTCCCTCCCTGTTTCAGCCCTTCAGGTAGTCCCTCCCTGTTTCAGCCCTTCAGGTAGTCCCTCCCTGTTTCAGCCCTTCAGGTAGTCCCTCCCTGTTTCAGCCCCCCTCCAGGTAGTCCCTCCCTGTTTCAGCCCTCCAGGTAGTCCCTCCCTGTTTCAGCCCTCTGTTTCAGCCCTTCAGGTAGTCCCTCCCTGTTTCAGCCCTTCAGGTAGTCCCTCCCTGTTTCAGCCAGGTCCCTCCCTGTTTCAGCCCTTCAGGTAGTCCCTCCCTGTTTCAGCCCTTCAGGTAGTCCCCCTCCCCTCCCTGTTTCAGCCCTGTTTCAGCCCTTCAGGTAGTCCCTCCCTGTATCAGCCCTTCAGGTAGTCCCTCCCTGTTTCAGCCAGTCCCTCCCTGTTTCAGCCCTTCAGGTAGTCCCTCCCTGTTTCAGCCCTTCAGGTAGTCCCTCCCTGTTTCAGCCCTTCAGGTAGTCCCTCCCTGTTTCAGCCCTTCAGGTAGTCCCTCCCTGTTTCAGCCCTTCAGGTAGTCCCTCCCTGTTTCAGCCCTTCAGGTAGTCCCTCCCTGTTTCAGCCCTTCAGGTAGTCCCTCCCTGTTTCAGCCCCTTCAGGTAGTCCCTCCCTGTTTCAGCCCTTCAGGTAGTCCCTCCCTGTTTCAGCCCTTCAGGCAGTCCCTCCCTGTTTCAGCCCCTTCAGGTAGTCCCTCCCTGTTTCAGCCCTTCAGGTAGTCCCTCCCTGTTTCAGCCTTTCAGGTAGTCCCTCCCTGTTTCAGCCCTTCAGGTAGTCCCTCCCCTGTATCAGCCCTTCAGGTAGTCCCTCCCTGTTTCAGCCAGGTAGTCCCTCCCTGTTTCAGCCCTTCAGGTAGTCCCTCCCTGTTTCAGCCCTTCAGGTAGTCCCTCCCTGTTTCAGCCCTTCAGGTAGTCCCTCCCTGTTTCAGCCCTTCAGGTAGTCCCTCCCTGTTTCAGCCCTTCAGGTAGTCCCCCTCCCTGGTTTCCTCCTGTTTCAGCCAGGTAGTCCCTCCCTCAGGTAGTCCCTCCCTGTTTCAGCCTTTCAGGTAGTCCCTCCTGTTTCAGCCCTTCAGGTAGTCCCTCCCTGTTTCAGCCCTTCAGGTAGTCCCTCCCTGTTTCAGCCCCCTTGTTTCAGGTAGTCCCTCCCTGTTTCAGCCCTTCAGGTAGTCCCTCCCTCCCTGTTCCCTCAGCCCTTCAGGTAGTCCCTCCCTCCCTGTTTCAGCCCTTCAGGTAGTCCCTCCCTGTTTCAGCCCTTCAGGTAGTCCCTCCCTGTTTCAGCCCTTCAGGTAGTCCCTCCCTGTTTCAGCCCTTCAGGTAGTCCCTCCCTGTTTCAGCCAGGTCCCTCCCAGCCCTTCAGGTTTCAGCCCTTCAGGTAGTCCCTCCCTGTTTCAGCCCTTCAGGTAGTCCCTCCCTGTTTCAGCCCTTCAGCCCTCCCTGTTTCAGTAGTCCCTCCCTGTTTCAGGTAGTCCTCCCTGTTTCAGCCCTCCAGGTAGTCCCTCCCTGTTTCAGCCCTTCAGGTAGTCCCTCCCTCCAGGTAGTCCCTCCCTGTTTCAGCCCTTCAGGTAGTCCCTCCCTGTTTCAGCCTGTTTCAGCCCTTCAGGTAGTCCCTCCCTGTTTCAGCCCTTCAGGTAGTCCCTCCCTGTTTCAGCCCTTCAGGTAGTCCCTCCCTGTTTCAGCCCTTCAGGTAGTCCCTCCCTGTTTCAGCCCTTCAGGTAGTCCCTCCCTGTTTCAGCCCTTCAGGTAGTCCCTCCCTGTTTCAGCCCTTCAGGTAGTCCCTCCCTGTTTCAGCCCTTCAGGTAGTCCCTCCCTGTTTCAGCCCTTTCAGGTAGTCCCTCCCTGTTTCAGCCCTTCAGCCCTCCTTCAGGTAGTCCTCCCTGTTTCAGCCCTTCAGGTAGTCCCTCCCTGTTTCAGCCCTTCAGGTAGTCCCTCCCTGTTTCAGCCCTTCAGGTAGTCCCTCCCTGTTTCAGCCCTTCAGGTAGTCCCTCCCCCTGTTTCAGCCCTTCAGGTAGTCCCTTCAGGTAGTCCCTCCCTGTTTCAGCCCTTCAGGTAGTCCCTCCCTGTTTCAGCCCTTCAGGTAGTCCCTCCCTGTTTCAGCCCTTCAGGTAGTCCCTCCCTGTTTCAGCCCTTCAGGTAGTCCCTCCCTGTTTCAGCCCTTCAGGTAGTCCCTCCCTGTTTCAGCCCTTCAGGTAGTCCCTCCCTGTTTCAGCCCTTCAGGTAGTCCCTCCCTGTTTCAGCCCTTCAGGTAGTCCCTCCCTGTCCCTTCAGCCCTTCAGGTAGTCCTCCCTGTTTCAGCCCTTCAGGTAGTCCCTCCCTGTTTCAGCCCTTCAGGTAGTCCCTCCCTGTTTCAGCCCTTCAGGTAGTCCCTCCCTGTTTCAGCCCTTCAGTAGTCCCTCCCTGTTTCAGCCCTTCAGGTAGTCCCTCCCTGTTTCAGCCCTTCAGGTAGTCCCTCCCTGTTTCAGCCCTTCAGGTAGTCCCTCCCTGTTTCAGCCCTTCAGGTAGTCCCTCCCTGTTTCAGCCCTTCAGGTAGTCCCTCCCTGTATCAGCCCTGTTTCAGCCCTTCAGGTAGTCCCTCCCTGTTTCAGCCCTTCAGGTAGTCCCTCCCTGTTTCAGCCCTTCAGGTAGTCCCTCCTTCAGGGTAGTCCCTCCCTGTTTCAGCCTGGTAGTCCCTTCAGCCCTTCAGGTAGTCCCTCCCTCAGGGTAGTCCCTCCCCTGTTTCAGCCCTTCAGGTAGTCCCTCCCTGTTTCAGCCCTTCAGGTAGTCCCTCCCTGTTTCAGCCCTTCAGGTAGTCCCTCCCTGTTTCAGCCCTTCAGCCCTCCCAGGTAGTCCCTCCCTGTTTCAGCCCTTCAGGTAGTCCCTCCCTGTTTCAGCCCTTCAGGTAGTCCCTCCCTGTTTCAGCCCCCTTTTCAGGTAGTCCTCCCTGTTTCAGCCCTTCAGGTAGTCCCTCCCTGTTTCAGCCCTTCAGGTAGTCCCTCCCTGTTTCAGCCCTTCAGGTAGTCCCTCCCTGTTTCAGCCCTTCAGGGTAGTCCCTCCCTGTTTCAGCCCTTCAGGTAGTCCCTCCCTGTTTCAGCCCTTCAGGTAGTCCCTCCCTGTTTCAGCCCTTCAGGTAGTCCCTCCCTGTTTCAGCCCTTCAGGTAGTCCCTCCCTGTTTCAGCCCTTCAGGTAGTCCCTCCCTGTTTCAGCCCTTCAGGTAGTCCCTCCCTGTTTCAGCCCTTCAGGTAGTCCCTCCCTGTTTCAGCCCTTCAGGTAGTCCCTCCCTGTTTCAGCCTTCAGGTAGTCCCTCCCTGTTTCAGCCCTTCAGGTAGTCCCTCCCTGTATCAGCCCTTCAGGTAGTCCCTCCCTGTTTCAGCCAGTCCCTCCCTGTTTCAGCCCTTCAGGTAGTTCCTCCCTGTTTCAGCCCTTCAGGTAGTCCCTCCCTGTTTCAGCCCTTCAGGTAGTCCCTCCCTGTTTCAGCCCTTCAGGTAGTCCCTCCCTGTTTCAGCCCTTCAGGTAGTCCCTCCCTGTTTCAGCCTTTCAGGTAGTCCCTCCCTGTTTCAGCCCTTTCCCTCCTGTTTCAGGTAGTCCCTCCCTGTTTCCAGCCCTTCAGGTAGTCCCTCCTGTTTCAGCCCTTCAGTAGTCCCTCCCTGTTTCAGCCCTTCAGGTAGTCCCTCCCTGTTTCAGCCCTTCAGGTAGTCCCTCCCTGTTTCAGCCAGTCCCTCCCTGTTTCAGCCTTTCAGGTAGTCCCTCCCTCAGCCCTTCAGGTTCCTCCCTGTTTCAGCCCTTCAGGTAGTCCCTCCCTGTTTCAGCCCTTCAGGTAGTCCCTCCCTGTTTCAGCCCTTCAGGTAGTCCCTCTCTGTTTCAGCCCTTCAGGTAGTCCCTCCCTGTTTCAGCCCTTCAGGTAGTCCCTCCCTGTTTCAGCCCTTCAGGTAGTCCCTCCCTGTTTCAGCCCTTCAGGTAGTCCCTCCCTGTTTCAGCCCTTCAGGTAGTCCCTCCCTGTTTCAGCCCTTCAGGTAGTCCCTCCCTGTTTCAGCCCTTCAGGTAGTCCCTCCCTGTTTCAGCCCTTCAGGTAGTCCCTCCCCCTCCAGGTTCCCTCAGCCCTTCAGGTAGTCCCTCCCTGTTTCAGCCCTTCAGGTAGTCCCTCCCTGTTTCAGCCAGTCCCTCCCTGTTTCAGCCCTTCAGGTAGTCCCTCCCTGTTTCAGCCCTTCAGGTAGTCCCTCCCTGTTTCAGCCCTTCAGGTAGTCCCTCCCTGTATCCCTCAGCCCTTCAGGTAGTCCCTCCCTGTTTCAGCCCTTCAGGTAGTCCCTCCCTGTTTCAGCCTTCAGGTTCAGGTAGTCCCTCCCTGTTTCAGCCCTTCAGGTAGTCCCTCCCTGTTTCAGCCCTTCAGGTAGTCCTCCCTGTTTCAGCCCTTCAGGTAGTCCCTCCCTGTTTCAGCCCTTCAGGTAGTCCCTCCCTGTTTCAGCCCTTCAGGTAGTCCCTCCCTGTTTCAGCCCTTCAGGTAGTCCCTCCCTGTTTCAGCCCTTCAGGTAGTCCCTCCCTGTTTCAGCCCTTCAGGTAGTCCCTCCCTGTTTCAGCCCTTCAGGTAGTCCCTCCCTGTTTCAGCCCTTCAGTCCCTCCCTGTTTCAGCCCTTCAGGTAGTCCCTCCCTGTTTCAGCCCTTCAGGTAGTCCCTCCCTGTTTCAGCCCTTCAGGTAGTCCCTCCCTGTTTCAGCCCTTCAGGTAGTCCCTCCCTGTTTCAGCCCTTCAGGTAGTCCCTCCCTGTTTCAGCCCTTCAGGTAGTCCCTCCCTGTTTCAGCCCTCCAGGTAGTCCTCCCTGTTTCAGCCCTTCAGGTAGTCCCTCCCTGTTTCAGCCCTTCAGGTAGTCCCTCCCTGTTTCAGCCAGGGTAGTCCCTCCCTGTTTCAGCCCTTCAGGTAGTCCCTCCCTGTTTCAGCCCTTCAGGTAGTCCCTCCCTGTTTCAGCCCTTCAGGTAGTCCCTCCCTGTTTCAGCCCTCCAGGTAGTCCCTCCCTGTTTCAGCCCTCCAGGTAGTCCCTCCCTGTTTCAGCCCTCCAGGTAGTCCCTCCCTGTTTCAGCCCTTCAGGTAGTCCCTCCCTGTTTCAGCCCTTCAGGTAGTCCCTCCCTGTTCAGCCCTTCAGGTAGTCCCTCCCTGTATCAGCCCTTCAGGTAGTCCCTCCCTGTTTCAGCCCTTCAGGCAGGTAGTCCCTCCCTGTTTCAGCCCTCCAGGTAGTCCCTCCCTGTTTCAGCCCTCCAGGTAGTCCCTCCCTGTTTCAGCCCTCCAGGTAGTCCCTCCCTGTTTCAGCCCTTCAGGTAGTCCCTCCCTGTATCAGCCCTTCAGGTAGTCCCTCCCTGTTTCAGCCCTTCAGGTAGTCCCTCCCTGTTTCAGCCCTTCAGGTAGTCCCTCCCTGTTTCAGCCTTTCAGGTAGTCCCTCCCTGTTTCAGCCCTTCAGGCAGTTAGTCCCTCCCTGTTTCAGCCCTTCAGGTAGTCCCTCCCTGTTTCAGCCCTTCAGGTAGTCCCTCCCTGTTTCAGCCCTTCAGGTAGTCCCTCCCTGTTTCAGCCCTTCAGGTAGTCCCTCTCTGTTTCAGCCCTTCAGGTAGTCCCTCCCTGTTTCAGCCCTTCAGGCAGTCAGTCCCTCTCTGTTTCAGCCCTCCAGGTAGTCCCTCCCTGTTTCAGCCCTTCAGGTTGTCCCTCCCTGTTTCAGCCCTTCAGGTAGTCCCTCCCTGTTTCAGCCCTTCAGGTAGTCCCTCCCTGTTTCAGCCAGTCCCTCCCTGTTTCAGCCCTTCAGGTAGTCCCTCTCTGTTTCAGCCCTTCAGGCAGTCAGTCCCTCTCTGTTTCATCCCTTCAGGTAGTCCCTCCCTGTTTCAGCCCTTCAGGTAGTCCCTCCCTGTTTCAGCCCTTCAGGTAGTCCCTCCCTGTTTCAGCCCTTCAGGCAGTCCCTCCCTGTTTCAGCCCTTCAGGTAGTCCCTCCCTGTTTCAGCCAGTCCCTCCCTGTTTCAGCCCTTCAGGTAGTCCCTCCCTGTTTCAGCCCTTCAGGTAGTCCCTCCCTGTTTCAGCCAGTCCCTCCCTGTTTCAGCCCTTCAGGTAGTCCCTCCCTGTTTCAGCCCTTCAGGTAGTCCCTCCCTGTTTCAGCCTTCAGGTAGTCCCTCCCTGTTTCAGCCAGTCCCTCCCTGTTTCAGCCAGTCCCTCCCTGTTTCAGCCAGTCCCTCCCTGTTTCAGCCCTTCAGGTAGTCCCTCCCTGTTTCAGCCCTTCAGGTAGTCCCTCCCTGTTTCAGCCCTCCAGGTAGTCCCTCCCTGTTTCAGCCCTTCAGGTAGTCCCTCCCTGTTTCAGCCCTTCAGGTAGTCCCTCCCTGTATCAGCCAGTCTTCAGGTAGTCCCTCCCTGTTTCAGCCCTCTCAGGTAGTCCCTCCCTGTTTCAGCCCTTCAGGTAGTCCCTCCCTGTTTCAGCCCTTCAGGCAGTCCCTCCCTGTTTCAGCCCTCCAGGTAGTCCCTCCCTGTTTCAGCCCTCCAGGTAGTCCCTCCCTGTTTCAGCCTTTCAGGTAGTCCCTCCCTGTTTCAGCCCTTCAGGTAGTCCCTCCCTGTTTCAGCCCTTCAGGTAGTCCCTCCCTGTTTCAGCCAGTCCCTCCCTGTTTCAGCCCTTCAGGTAGTCCCTCCCTGTTTCAGCCCTTCAGGTAGTCCCTCCCTGTATCAGCCCTTCAGGTAGTCCCTCCCTGTTTCAGCCAGTCCCTCCCTGTTTCAGCCCTTCAGGTAGTCCCTCCCTGTATCAGCCCTTCAGGTAGTCCCTCCCTTTCAGTTTCCCTGTTTCAGCCCTCCAGGTAGTCCCTCCCTGTTTCAGCCCTTCAGGTAGTCCCTCCCTGTTTCAGCCCTTCAGGTAGTCCTCCCTGTTTCAGCCCTTCAGGTAGTCCCTCCCTGTTTCAGCCCTCCAGGTAGTCCCTCCCTGTTTCAGCCCTCCAGGTAGTCCCTCCCTGTTTCAGCCCTTCAGGTTTCCCTCCCTGTTTCAGCCCTTCAGGTAGTCCTCCCTGTTTCAGCCTTTCAGCCAGTCCCTCCCTGTTTCAGCCCTTCAGGTAGTCCCTCCCTGTTTCAGCCCTTCAGGTAGTCCCTCCCTGTTTCAGCCCTTCAGGTAGTCCCTCCCTGTTTCAGCCCTTCAGGCAGTCAGTCCTCCTGTTTCAGCCCTTCAGGTAGTCCCTCCCTGTTTCAGCCCTTCAGGTAGTCCCTCCCTGTTTCAGCCCTTCAGGTAGTCCCTCCCTGTTTCAGCCCTCCAGGTAGTCCCTCCCCTGTTTCAGCCAGGTAGTCCCTCCCTGTTTCAGCCCTTCAGGTAGTCCCTCCCTGTTTCAGCCAGTCCCTCCCTGTTTCAGCCCTCCAGGTAGTCCTCCCTGTTTCAGCCCTTCAGGTAGTCCCTCCCTGTTTCAGCCAGTCCCTCCCTGTTTCAGCCCTCCAGGTAGTCCCTCCCTGTTTCAGCCAGGTAGTCCTCCTGTTTCAGCCCTTCAGGTAGTCCCTCCCTGTTTCAGCCCTCCAGGTAGTCCCTCCCTGTTTCAGCCCTTCAGGTAGTCCCTCCCCTGTTTCAGCCCTTCAGGTAGTCCCTCCCTGTTTCAGCCCTCCAGGTAGTCCCTCCCTGTTTCAGCCCTCCAGGTAGTCCCTCCCTGTTTCAGCCCTTCAGGTAGTCCCTCCCTGTTTCAGCCCTCCAGGTAGTCCCTCCCTGTTTCAGCCCTTCAGGTAGTCCCTCCCTGTTTCAGCCCTTCAGGTAGTCCCTCCCTGTTTCAGCCCTTCAGGCAGTCCCTCCCTGTTTCAGCCCTCCAGGTAGTCCCTCCCTGTTTCAGCCCTTCAGGTAGTCCCTCCCTGTTTCAGCCCTTCAGGTAGTCCCTCCCTGTTTCAGCCCTCCAGGTAGTCCCTCCCTGTTTCAGCCCTCCAGGTAGTCCCTCCCTGTTTCAACCCTTCAGGCAGGTCTCCCTGTTTCAGCAGCCATTCAGGCAGGTCTCCCTGTTTCAGCCCTCCAGGTAGTCCCTCCCTGTTTCAGCCCTTCAGGCAGTCCCTCCCTGTTTCAGCCCTTCAGGTAGTCCCTCCCTGTTTCAGCCAGTCCCTCCCTGTTTCAGCCCTTCAGGCAGTCTCCCTGTTTCAGCCCTTCAGGTAGTCCCTCCCTGTTTCAGCCAGTCCCTCCCTGTTTCAGCCCTTCAGGTAGTCCCTCCCTGTTTCAGCCCTCCAGGTAGTCCCTCCCTGTTTCAGCCCTCCAGGTAGTCCCTCCCTGTTTCAGCCAGTCCCTCCCTGTTTCAGCCCTTCAGGTAGTCCCTCCCTGTTTCAGCCCTTCAGGTAGTCCCTCCCTGTTTCAGCCCTTCAGGTAGTCCCTCCCTGTTTCAGCCCTTCAGGTCCCTCCCTCCCTGTTTCAGCCCTTCAGGTAGTCCCTCCCTGTTTCAGCCCTCAGGTAGTCCCTCCCTGTTTCAGCCCTCCAGGTAGTCCCTCCCTGTTTCAGCCCTTCAGGTAGTCCCTCCCTGTATCAGCCCTTCAGGTAGTCCCTCCCTGTTTCAGCCCTTCAGGCAGTCCTCCCTGTTTCAGCCCTTCAGGTCCCTCCCTGTTTCAGCCCTTCAGGTAGTCCCTCCCTGTTTCAGCCCTTCAGGTAGTCCCTCCCTGTTTCAGCCCTTCAGGTAGTCCCTCCCTGTTTCAGCCCTCCAGGTAGTCCCTCCCTGTTTCAGCCCTTCAGGCAGGTCTCCCTGTTTCAGCCCTTCAGGCAGTCCCTCCCTGTTTCAGCCCTTCAGGTAGTCCCTCCCTGTTTCAGCCCTCCAGGTAGTCCCTCCCTGTTTCAGCCCTCCAGGTAGTCCCTCCCTGTTTCAGCCCTTCAGGTAGTCCCTCCCTGTTTCAGCCCTTCAGGTAGTCCCTCCCTGTTTCAGCCCTCCCTCAGGTAGTCCCTCCCTGTTTCAACCCTTCAGGCAGTCTCCCTGTTTCAGCCCTTCAGGCAGTCCCTCCCTGTTTCAGCCCTTCAGGTAGTCCCTCCCTGTTTCAGCCCTTCAGCCAGTCCCTCCCTGTTTCAGCCCTTCAGGTAGTCCCTCCCTGTTTCAGCCCTTCAGGTAGTCCCTCCCTGTTTCAGCCCTTCAGGTAGTCCCTCCCTGTTTCAGCCCTTCAGGTAGTCCCTCCCTGTTTCAGCCCTTCAGGTAGTCCCTCCCTGTTTCAGCCCCAGGTAGTCCCTCCCTGTTTCAGCCCTTCAGGTAGTCCCTCCCTGTTTCAGCCCTTCAGGTAGTCCCCCTGTTTCAGCCCTTCAGGTAGTCCCTGTTCCCTCCCTGTTTCAGCCCTTCAGGCAGGTCCCTCCCTGTTTCAGCCCTTCAGGCAGTCCCTCCCTGTTTCAGCCCTTCAGGTAGTCCTCCCTGTTTCAGCCCTTCAGGCAGTCCCCCTCCCTGTTTCAGCCAGTCCCTCCCTGTTTCAGCCCTTCAGGTAGTCCCTCCCTGTTTCAGCCCTTCAGGCAGTCCCTCCCTGTTTCAGCCCTTCAGCCAGTCCCTCCCTGTTTCAGCCCTTCAGGCAGTCCCTCCTGTTTCAGCCAGTCCCTCCCTGTTTCAGCCCTCCAGGTAGTCCCTCCCTGTTTCAGCCCTTCAGGTAGTCCCTCCCTGTTTCAGCCAGTCCCTCCCCCTCCCTGTTTCAGCCCTTCAGGTAGTCCCTCCCTGTTTCAGCCCTCCAGGTAGTCCCTCCCTGTTTCAGCCCTCCAGGTAGTCCCTCCCTGTTTCAGCCAGTCCCTCCCTGTTTCAGCCCTTCAGGTAGTCCCTCCCTGTTTCAGCCCTTCAGGCAGTCCCTCCCTGTTTCAGCCAGTCCCTCCCTGTTTCAGCCCTTCAGGTAGTCCCTCCCTGTTTCAGCCCTTCAGGTAGTCCCTCCCTGTTTCAGCCCTTCAGGTAGTCCCTCCCTGTTTCAGCCCCCAGGTAGTCCCTCCCTGTTTCAGCCCTTCAGGCAGGTCTCCCTGTTTCAGCCCTTCAGGTAGTCCCTCCCTGTTTCAGCCAGTCCCTCCCTGTTTCAGCCCTCCAGGTAGTCCCTCCCTGTTTCAGCCCTCCAGGTAGTCCCTCCCTGTTTCAGCCCTTCAGGTAGTCCCTCCCTGTTTCAGCCCTTCAGGTAGTCCCTCCCTGTTTCAGCCCTCCAGGTAGTCCCTCCCTGTTTCAACCCTTCAGGCAGGTCTCCCTGTTTCAGCCCTTCAGGCAGTCCCTCCCTGTTTCAGCCCTTCAGGTAGTCCCTCCCTGTTTCAGCCCTTCAGCCAGTCCCTCCCTGTTTCAGCCCTTCAGGTAGTCCCTCCCTGTTTCAGCCCTTCAGGCAGTCCCTCCCTGTTTCAGCCCTTCAGGTAGTCCCTCCCTGTTTCAGCCCTTCAGGTAGTCCCTCCCTGTTTCAGCCCTCCAGGTAGTCCCTCCCTGTTTCAGCCCTCCAGGTAGTCCCTCCCTGTTTCAGCCCTTCAGGTAGTCCCTCCCTGTTTCAGCCCTTCAGGTAGTCCCTCCCTGTTTCAGCCCTTCAGGTAGTCCCTCCCTGTTTCAGCCCTCCAGGTAGTCCCTCCCTGTTTCAGCCCTCCAGGTAGTCCCTCCCTGTTTCAGCCCTTCAGGCAGGTCTCCCTGTTTCAGCCCTTCAGGCAGTCCCTCCCTGTTTCAGCCCTTCAGGCAGTCCTCCCTGTTTCAGCCCTTCAGGTAGTCCCTCCCTGTTTCAGCCCTTCAGGTAGTCCCTCCCTGTTTCAGCCCTTCAGGTAGTCCCTCCCTGTTTCAGCCCTTCAGGTAGTCCCTCCCTGTTTCAGCCCTCCAGGTAGTCCCTCCCTGTTTCAGCCCTTCAGGCAGGTCTCCCTGTTTCAGCCCTCCAGGTAGTCCCTCCCTGTTTCAGCCCTTCGGGTAGTCCCTCCCTGTTTCAGACCATTTTTTCTGTTTGGTGTCTGGTGAATATGACTCGAGATGAGATGAGGGGTGGACCTATGAGGGATGGATAGCAGTATTCTTTCATCACTAATTCCTATACTGTATACCTGAGCAGTACTACATACCACTCCTGGGAGTACTACATACCACTCACTGTTTACGTTTTGAAATCGTGGATATGAATTACTTCAATGGGAACCAGTCATGTTTTTTGACAGTATGATGAACAACTTTGTGATACCGTTCATATTTTAACTATATGTCTTTTATTAGAAAGGTTTCCACTGAGGAAAATGTCAATTAAAAATGTTTTGAAATGTGTTGAAGAGTAATGATGATAACGGGTGAAAGAGCTTTACCTAATTGAGTGATCTCTGCTGAGCTTTTTAGATTCATCAGAGCTGTTTTTTGTCTTAATATTTAAATAAATGGTAACTTAACAATGTGTGATTTATTACAGAAAATAAAGACTGTTGTGATGTCTTTTCGTTTACATCTATACTACCTTAGCCCGAGTGTCAGTTTGCGATCATTCCAGCTTGTTGCCACGCCGACCGGTCTTGCCTTGACAACCTTTTTCTACTGTTAAGTCCTTTTTTTATATTTTTTTAAGTAGGAAACTTAACGTGAAGGCAGCCTTCACAGGGGGCCTTTTCTTTATGAACGCACAGACCAAAATACACGTCATGGGAGACATTGGAAATGTATTCAATGAGATTCCAGAAACCAGTCTTTTTTAAATCTTAAATGAGATCTAACTCAATGGGAGCACTTTAATACAACTCGTAGTCACCACAACGACGTTGAGTCATAACTATCACGTCTATTTCCTGTGGGCATATCAATGTCATTTCCATAAAGATAATTGACATTACAGTTTAGTGGTCCTCTGTAGCTCAGCTGGTACAACACGGAGGTTGTAATGCCAGGGTAGTGGGTTTGATTCCCAGGACTGCCCATTCATGAAATTTTATGCATGACTGTAAGTCGCTTTGGATAAAAGCTTTTTGCAAACAGCAGGTGTTAAATATCACTGATCAAATCAAAAATGTGCCTAATGTATATTTCTAAACAACTTGTGCACGAAATCTAAGGAAGTCTCAAGGTTTTTGCTCACCTGAGGTAGAGTATCTCATGATAAGCTGTGGACCACACTATTTATCAAGATATTTACAAAAATAGTTTATTTTTCATAGCTGTCTATATACCACAGCAGACCGATGCTGGCAAACAATGAGCTGTATACGGCCATAAGCAAACAGGAAACCGCTCATCCAGAGGCGGCGCTCCTAGTGGCCGGGGACTTTAACGCAGGCAAACTCAAATCCGTTTGACCTCATTTCTATCAGCATGTTAAATGTGCAACCAGAGGGAAAAATACTCTAGACCACCTTTACTCCACACACAGAGACACATGCAAAGCTCTCCTTCGCCCTCCATTTGGCAAATCTGACCATTGTATCCTCCTGATTCCTGCTTACAAGAAAAAACTAAAGCAGGAAGTACCAGTGACTCGGCCCATTAAAACGTGGTCAGATGAAGCAGATGCTAAACTACAGGACTGTTTTGCTAGAACAGACTGGAATATGCTACAGAATTCCTCCGATGGCATTGAGGAGTACACCACATCAGTCACTGGCTTCATCAATAAGTGCATCAATGACTGGGTTAGACTGGGTTACTGTTAGGGTTAGACTGGGTTACTGTTAGGGTTAGACTGGGTTACTGTTAGGGCTGGACTGGGTTACTGTTAGGGCTAGACTGGGTTACTGTTAGGGCTAGACTGGGTTACTGTTAGGGCTAGACTGGGTTACTGTTAGGGCTGGACTGGGTTACTGTTAGGGCTGGACTGGGTTACTGTTAGGGCTAGACTGGGTTACTGTTAGGGCTAGACTGGGTTACTGTTAGGGCTGGACTGGGTTACTGTTAGGGTTGGACTGGGTTACTGTTAGGGTTGGACTGGGTCAGACTGGGTCACTGTTAGGGCTAGACTGGGTTGTTAGGGCTAGACTGGGTTGTTAGGGCAAGACTGGGTTACTGTTTGGGCTTGACTGGGTTACTATTAGGGCTGGACTGGGTCAGACTGGGTTACTGTTAGGGCTAGACTGGGTTACTGTTAGGGTTGGACTGGGTCAGACTGGGTTACTGTTAGGGCTAGACTGGGTTACTGTTAGGGCTGGACTGGGTTACTGTTAGGGTTGGACTGGGTCAGACTGGGTTACTGTTAGGGCTAGACTGGGTTACTGTTAGGGCTGGACTGGGTTACTGTTAGGGCTAGACTGGGTTACTGTTAGGGCTAGACTGGGTTACTGTTAGGGCTAGACTGGGTTGTTAGGGCTGGACTGGGTCAGACTGGGTTACTGTTAGGGTTAGACTGGGTTACTGTTAGGGCTTGACTGGGTTACTATTAGGGCTAGACTGGGTTACTGTTAGGGCTGGACTGGGTTAGACTGGGTTACTGTTAGGGCTAGACTGGGTTACTGTTAGGGCTGGACTGGGTTACTGTTAGGGTTAGACTGGGTTACTGTTAGGGCTGGACTGGGTTAGACTGGATTACTGTTAGGGCTAGACTGGGTTACTGTTAGGGCTGGACTGGGTTACTATTAGGGCTGGACTGGGTTAGACTGGGTTACTATTAGGGCTAGACTGGGTTACTGTTAGGGCTGGACTGGGTTACTGTTAGGGCTAGACTGGGTTACTGTTAGGGCTGGACTGGGTTACTGTTAGGGCTAGACTGGGTTACTGTTGGGCTGGACTGGGTTACTATTAGGGCTAGACTGGGTTACTGTTAGGGCTGGACTGGGTTACTGTTAGGGCTAGACTGGGTTACTGTTAGGGCTAGACTGGGTTACTGTTAGGGCTGGACTGGGTTACTGTTAGGGCTGGACTGGGTTACTGTTAGGGCTGGACTGGGTTACTGTTAGGGCTAGACTGGGTTACTGTTAGGGTTGGACTGGGTCAGACTGGGTTACTGTTAGGGCTAGACTGGGTTACTGTTAGGGCTGGACTGGGTTACTGTTAGGGCTAGACTGGGTTACTGTTAGGGCTGGACTGGGTTACTGTTAGGGCTGGACTGGGTTACTGTTAGTGCTAGACTGGGTTACTGTTAGGGCTAGACTGGGTTACTGTTAGGGCTAGACTGGGTTACTGTTAGGGCTAGACTGGGTTACTGTTAGGGCTAGACTGGGTTACTGTTAGGGCTAGACTGGGTTACTGTTAGGGCTAGACTGGGTTACTGTTAGGGCTAGACTGGGTTACTGTTAGGGCTGGATTGGGTTAAGACAGGGAATTTTCACTAGGATTAAATGTCAGGAATTGTGAAAAACTGAGTTTCAATGTATTTGACCATGGTGTATGTAAACTTCTGACTTCAACTGTACATACTAACTCAATCAGCCCTTGTAACCGGTGCCTGTATATAGCCTTGCTACTGTATATAGCCTCTCTACTGTATATAGCCTCTCTACTGTATATAGCCTCTCTACTGTATATAGCCTCTCTACTGTATATAACCTCTCTACTGTATATAGCCTCTCTACTGTATATAACCTCTCTACTGTATATAACCTCTCTACTGTATATAACCTCTCTACTGTATATAGCCTTGCTACTGTATATAGCCTCTCTACTGTATATAGCCTCTACAGTATATAGCCTCTCTACTGTATATAGCCTCTCTACTGTATATAGCTTCTCTACTGTATATAGCCTCTCTACTGTATATAACCTCTCTACTGTATATAGTCTCTCTACTGTATATAACCGCTGTACTGTATATAGCCTCTCTACTGTATATAGCTTCTCTACTGTATATAGCTTCTCTACTGTATATAGCCTCTCTACTGTATATAACCTCTCTACTGTATATAGCCTCTCTACTGTATATAGCCTCTCTACTGTATATAGCCTCTCTACTGTATATAACCTCTCTACTGTATATAACCTCTCTACTGTATATAGCCTCTCTACTGTATATAGCCTCTCTACTGTATATAGCCCCTCTACTGTATATAGCCCCTCTACTGTATATAGCCTCTCTACTGTATATAACCTCTCTACTGTATATAGCATCTCTATACTGTATATAGCCTCTCTACTGTATATAGCCTCTCCACTGTATATAGCTTCTCTACTGTATATAGCCTCTATACTGTATATAACCACTCTACTGTATATAGCCTCTCTACTGTATATAGACCCTCTACTGTATATAGCCCCTCTACTGTATATAGCCTCTACTGTATATAGCCTCGCTACTGTATATAGCCTCTCTACTGTATATAGCCTCTCTACTGTATCTAGCCTCTCTACTGTATCTAGCCTCTCTACTGTATCTAGCCTCTCTACTGTATATAGCCTCTCTACTGTATATAACCTCTGTACTGTATATAGCCTCTCTACTGTATATAGCCTCTCTACTGTATATAGCCTCTCTACTGTATATAGCCTCTCTACTGTATATAACCTCTCTACTGTATATAGTCTCTCTACTGTATATAACCTCTGTACTGTATATAGCCTCTCTACTGTATATAGCTTCTCTACTGTACATAGCCTCTCTACTGTATATAACCTCTCTACTGTATATAACCTCTCTACTGTATATAGCCTCTCTACTGTATATAGCCTCTCTACTGTATATAGCCTCTCTACTGTATATAACCTCTCTACTGTATATAGCCTCTCTACTGTATATAGCCTCTCTACTGTATATAGCCTCTCTACTGTATATAGCCTCTATACTGTATATAGCCTCTCTAATGTATATAACCTCTGTACTGTATATATCCTCTCTACTGTATTTAGCTTCTCTACTGTATATAGCCTCTCTACTGTACATAACCTCTCTACTGTATATAACCTCTCTACTGTATATAACCTCTCTACTGTATATAACCTCTCTACTGTATATAGCCTCTCTACTGTATATAGCCTCTCTACTGTATATAGCCTCTCTACTGTATATAACCTCTCTACTGTATATAGCCTCTCTACTGTATATAGCCTCTCTACTGTATATAGCCTCTCTACTGTATATAGCCTCTATACTGTATATAACCTCTCTACTGTATATAGCCTCTATACTGTATATAGCCTCTCTACTGTATATAGCCTCTCTACTGTATATAGCCTCTCTACTGTATATAGCCCCTCTACTGTATATAGCCCCTCTACTGTATATAGCCCCTCTACTGTATATAGCCTCCTCTACTGTATATAGCCTCTCTACTGTATATAGCCTCGCTACTGTATATAGCCTCTCTACTGTATATAGCCTCTCTACTGTATATAGCCTCTCTACTGTATATAACCTCTCTACTGTATATAGCCCCTCTACTGTATATAGCCCCTCTACTGTATATAGCCCCTCTACTGTATATAGCCCCTCTACTGTATATAGCCTCTCTACTGTATATAGCCTCTCTACTGTATATAGCCTCTCTACTGTATATAACCTCTCTACTGTATATAGCCTCTCTACTGTATATAACCTCTCTACTGTATATAGCCTCTCTACTGTATATAGCCCCTCTACTGTATATAGCCCCTCTACTGTATATAGCCCCTCTACTGTATATAGCCTCTCTACTGTATATAGCCTCTCTACTGTATATAGCCTCTCTACTGTATATAGCCTCTCTACTGTATATAGCCTCTCTACTGTATATAGCCTCTCTACTGTATATAGCCTCTCTACTGTATATAGCCTCTCTACTGTATATAACCTCTACTGTATATAGCCTCTCTACTGTATATAGCCTCTCTACTGTATATAGCCTCTCTACTGTATATAGCCTCACTACTGTATATAACCTCTACTGTATATAACCTCTCTACTGTATATAGCCTCTCTACTGTATATAGTCTCTCTACTGTGTATATAGTCTCTCTACTGTATATAACCTCTCTACTGTATATAGCCTCTCTACTGTATATAGCCTCTCTACTGTATATAACCTCTCTACTGTATATAGCCTCTCTACTGTATATAGCCTCTCTACTGTATATAGCCTCTCTACTGTTATAGCCACTACTGTATATAGCCTCTCTACTGTTATAGCCTCTACTGTATCTAGCCTCTCTACTGTATATAGCCTCTCTACTGTATATAGCCTCTCTACTGTATATAACCTCTCTACTGTATATAGCCTCTCTACTGTATATAGCCTCTCTACTGTATATAGCCTCTCTACTGTATATAACCTCTCTACTGTATATAGCCTCTCTACTGTATATAACCTCTCTACTGTATATAACCTCTCTACTGTATATAGCCTCTCTACTGTATATAACCTCTCTACTGTATATAACCTCTCTACTGTATATAGCCTCTCTACTGTATATAGCCTCTACTGTATATAGCCTCTCTACTGTATATAGCCTCTCTACTGTATATAGCCTCTCTACTGTATATAGCATCTCTACTGTATATAACCTCTCTACTGTATATAGCCTCTACTGTATATAACCTCTCTACTGTATATAACCTCTCTACTGTATATAACCTCTCTACTGTATATAGCCTCTCTACTGTATATAGCCTCTCTACTGTATATAGCATCTCTACTGTATATAGCCCCTCTACTGTATATAGCATCTCTACTGTATATAGCCTCTCTACTGTATATAGCCTCTACTGTATATAACCTCTCTACTGTATATAGCCTCTCTACTGTATGTAGCCTATCTACTGTATATAGCCTCTCTACTGTATATAGCCTCTACTGTATGTAGCCTCTACTGTATATAGCCTCTCTACTGTATATAGCCTCTACTGTATATAGCCTCTACTGTATATAGCCTCTCTACTGTATATAGCCTCTCTACTGTATTTAGCCTCTCTACTGTATATAGCCTCTCTACTGTATATAGCCTCTACTGTATATAGCCTCTACTGTATATAGCCTCTCCTGTATATAGCCTCTACTGTATATAGCCTCTCTACTGTATATAGCCTCTCTACTGTATATAGCCTCTCTACTGTATATAGCCTCTCTACTGTATATAGCCTCTACTGTATATAGCCTCTACTGTATATAGCCTCTACTGTATATAGCCTCTACTGTATATAGCCTCTCTACTGTATATAGCCTCTACTGTATATAGCCTCTCTACTGTATATAGCCTCTCTACTGTATATAGCCTCTCTACTGTATATAGCCTCTCTACTGTATATAGTCTCTACTGTATATAGCCTCTCTACTGTATATAGCCTCTACTGTATATAGCCTCTACTGTATATAGCCTCTCTACTGTATATAGCCTCTACTGTATATAGCCCTCTACTGTATGTAGCCTCTATACTGTATATAGCCTCTCTAATGTATATAACCTCTCTACTGTATATAACCTCTATACTGTATATAACCTCTCTACTGTATATAGCCTCTCTACTGTATATAGCCTCTCTACTGTATATAGCCTCTCTACTGTATATAGCCTCTACTGTATATAGCCTCTACTGTATTTAGCCTCTCTACTGTATATAGCCTCTACTGTATATAGCCCCTCTACTGTATATAGCCTCTATACTGTATATAGCCTCTCTAATGTATATAACCTCTCTACTGTATATAACCTCTCTACTGTATATAGCCTCTCTACTGTATATAGCCTCTCTACTGTATATAGCCTCTCTACTGTATATAGCCTCTCTACTGTATATAGCCTCTCTACTGTATATAGCCTCTCTACTGTATATAGCCTCTCTAGTGTTATTTTTCAGTCTTTTTTATTTCTTTATCTATTGTTCACCTAATACTTTTTTTTTTTTTTACTTAGAAATTGCACTATTGGTTAAAGCTTGTAAGTAAGCATTCCACTGTAAGGTCTACACCTGTTGTATTCGGGTGCAGGTGACAAAATAAAGGTTGATTTGTTGTCATCCTGTTGTTTGTTTGTCTCAGCACCGTAAGGGTGAGGGCGTGACTCCCCTTCCTTCCACCCACTCCTCCCTCTTGAAACATTCTGTTATGGAGGACAGCTCAAGGACTTATCTTAAAGACACATCTGGGGGTCGAGCTCAAGGACACCAACGCTTTGTAGTGGTTCCTCCTTTCCTTGTGACACATCGACCGACAGACAGAATTTATGTCGCCGAAATGGCACCTTATTTCCTACATAGTGCACTTCTTTTGACCAGAGTGACGCCTACAGAGGGGCCCTGTATAGGGAATAGGGTTCCGTTTGGGACACACACACACGGCTGTTTCTTTATGAGAGTTGAAGATAAAACAGGCCGTATGAAGGAACAGCTCACTGGTTATAAACAGGCCTTATGATGGAACAGCTCACTAGTTATAAACAGATCTTATGAAGGAACAGCTCACTGGTTATAAACAGGCCGTATGAAGGAACAGCTCACTGGTTATAAACAGATCTTATGAAGGAACAGCTCAGTATTTATAAACAGACCTTATGATGGAACAGCTCACTAGTTATAAACAGACCTTATGAAGGAACAGCTCACTGGTTATAAACAGACCTTATGATGGAACAGCTCACTGGTTATAAACAGACCGTATGAAGGAACAGCTCACTGGTTATAAACAGGCCTTATGATGGAACAGCTCACTGGTTATAAACAGACCTTATGAATGAACAGCTCACTGGTTATAAACAGACCTTATGATGGAACAGCTGAGTAGTTATAAACAGACCTTATGAAGGAACAGCTCAGTAGTTATTAACAGACCTTATGAAGGAACAGCTCACTGGTTATAAACAGACCTTATGAATGAACAGCTCACTGGTTATAAACAGGCCTTATGATGGAACAGCTGAGTAGTTATAAACAGACCTTATGGAGGAACAGCTCACTAGTTATAAACAGACCGTATGAAGGAACAGCTCACTGGTTATAAACAGGCCTTATGATGGAACAGCTCAGTAGTTATAAACAGGCCTTATGAAGGAACAGCTCACTAGTTATAAACAGACCTTATGAAGGAACAGCTCAGTAGTTATAAACAGACCTTATGAATGAACAGCTCACTGGTTATAAACAGACCTTATGAAGGAACAGCTCAGTATTTATAAACAGGCCTTATGAAGGAACAGCTCACTAGTTATAAACAGACCTTATGAAGGAACAGCTCAGTATTTATAAACAGACCTTATGAAGGAACAGCTCAGTAGTTATAAACAGACCTTATGAAGGAACAGCTCAGTATTTATAAACAGGCCTTATGAAGGAACAGCTCACTAGTTATAAACAGACCTTATGAAGGAACAGCTCAGTATTTATAAACAGACCTTATGAAGGAACAGCTCACTAGTTATAAACAGACCTTATGAAGGAACAGCTCACTAGTTATAAACAGACCTTATGAAGGAACAGCTCACTAGTTATAAACAGACCTTATGAAGGAACAGCTCAGTAGTTATAAACAGGCGTTATGAAGGAACAGCTCACTAGTTATAAACAGGCCTTATGAAGGAACAGCTCACTAGTTATAAACAGACCGTATGAAGGAACAGCTCACTGGTTATAAACAGACCTTGTGAAGGAACAGCTCACTGGTTATAAACAGGCCTTATGAAGGAACAGCTCACTGGTTATAAACAGATCTTATGAAGGAACAGCTCACTAGTTATAAACAGACCTTATGAAGGAACAGCTCACTGGTTATAAACAGACCTTATGATGGAACAGCTCAGTAGTTATAAACAGGCCTTATGAAGGAACAGCTCAGTAGTTATAAACAGACCGTATGAAGGAACAGCTCACTGGTTATAAACAGGCCTTATGATGGAACAGCTGAGTAGTTATAAACAGACCGTATGAAGGAACAGCTCACTGGTTATAAACGGGCCTTATGATGGAACAGCTCAGTAGTTATAAACAGACCTTATGAAGGAACAGCTCAGTAGTTATAAACAGGCATTATGAAGGAACAGCTCAGTAGTTATAAACAGACCTTATGAAGGAACAGCTCACTAGTTATAAACAGACCTTATGAAGGAACAGCTCAGTAGTTATAAACAGGCGTTATGAAGGAACAGCTCAGTAGTTATAAACAGACCTTATGAAGGAACAGCTCACTAGTTATAACCAGACCTTATGAAGGAACAGCTCAGTAGTTATAAACAGGCGTTATGAAGGAACAGCTCAGTAGTTATAAACAGGCGTTATGAAGGAACAGCTCAGTAGTTATAAACAGACCTTATGAAGGAACAGCTCAGTAGTTATAAACAGGCGTTATGAAGGAACAGCTCAGTAGTTATTAACAGACCTTATGAAGGAACAGCTCACTAGTTATAAACAGACCTTATGAAGGAACAGCTCAGTAGTTATAAACAGGCGTTATGAAGGAACAGCTCACTAGTTATAAACAGACCGTATGAAGGAACAGCTCACTAGTTATAAACAGACCTTATGAAGGAACAGCTCACTAGTTATAAACAGACCTTATGAATGAACAGCTCAGTAGTTATAAACAGACCTTATGAATGAACAGCTCACTAGTTATAAACAGACCTTATGAAGGAACAGCTCACTAGTTATAAACAGACCTTATGAAGGAACAGCTCACTAGTTATAAACAGACCTTATGAAGGAACAGCTCACTAGTTATAAACAGACCTTATGAATGAACAGCTCAGTAGTTATAAACAGACCTTATGAATGAACAGCTCACTAGTTATAAACAGACCTTTTGAAGGAACAGCTCAGTAGTTATAAACAGACCTTATGAATGAACAGCTCACTAGTTATAAACAGACCGTATGAAGGAACAGCTCACTAGTTATAAACAGACCTTATGAAGGAACAGCTCACTAGTTATAAACAGACCTTATGAAGGAACAGCTCAGTAGTTATAAACAGACCGTATGAAGGAACAGCTCACTAGTTATAAACAGACCGTATGAAGGAACAGCTCACTAGTTATAAACAGACCGTATGATGGAACAGCTCACTAGTTATAAACAGACCTTATGAAGGAACAGCTCAGTAGTTATAAACAGACGTTATGAAGGAACAGCTCAGTAGTTATAAACAGGCCTTATGAAGGAACAGCTCACTAGTTATAAACAGATCTTATGAAGGAACAGCTCAGTATTTATAAACAGACCTTATGATGGAACAGCTCACTGGTTATAAACAGACCGTATGATGGAACAGCTCACTAGTTATAAACAGGCCTTATGAAGGAACAGCTCAGTATTTATAAACAGACCTTATGAAGGAACAGCTCACTAGTTATAAACTGAATAAGGATATTTTTTTGTAGATATGAAGGTCTGGTAACTGTGGATATATCCAAGATGCTACCCTCTTTTCTATACAGTGCACTCATTTTGCCCAGTGTCCTTTGAGCCCTATTCCCTATAGTGTACTTCTTTTGACCAGAGACCTCTGGTTTTGTGAGTGATAGTTGAGTGCCGTTTGGGACAGACTTTGTATGTGGCTGTTAGACGCTCTTCTCAGTGTTCAGATCAGGAAAGAGACAGTAGGTTAGCGTTGAGTTGCTCTGTCACATAGAGACAGTAGGCTAGAGTTGAGATTCTTTGTCATATAGACAGTAGGCTAGCGTTGAGTTGCTCTGTCACAGAGGCAGTAGGCTAGCGTTGAGTTGCTCTGTCACAGAGACAGTATGCTAGCGTTGAGTTGCTCTGTGACAGAGACCGTAGGCTAGCCTAGAGTTAATCTGTCACAGAGACAATAGGTTAGCGTTGAGTTGCTCTGTCACATAGACAGTAGGCTAGCATTGAGTTGCTCTGTGACAAAACAGTAGGCTAACCTAGATATGCTCTGTCACAGAGACAGTAGGTTAGCGTTGAGTTGCTCTGTCACATAGAGACAGTAGGTTAGCGTTGAGTTGCTCTGTCACATAGAGACAGTAGGTTAGCGTTGAGTTGCTCTGTGACAGAGACAGTAGGCTAGCCTTGAGTTGCTCTGTCACAGAGACAGTAGGTTAGCGTTGAGTTGCTCTGTCACATAGACAGTAGGTTAGCATTGAGTTGCTCTGTGACAAAACAGTAGGCTAACCTAGATATGCTCTGTCACATAGAGACAGTAGGTTAGCGTTGAGTTGCTCTGTCACATAGAGACAGTAGGCTAGCGTTGAGATTGCTCTGTCATATAGAGACAGTAGGCTAGCATTGAGTTGCTCTGTGACAAAACAGTAGGCTAGCCTAGATATGCTCTGTCACAGAAACAGTAGGCTAGCCTAGATATGCTCTGTCACAGAAACAGTAGGCTAGCCTAGAGTTGCTCTGTCACAGAAACAGTAGGCTAGCGTTGAGTTGCTCTGTGACAGAAACAGTAGGCTAGCATTGAGTTGCTCTGTCACAGAAACAGTAGGCTAGCCTAGATATGCTCTGTCACAGAAACAGTAGGCTAGCGTTGAGTTGCTCTGTCACAGAAACAGTAGGCTAGCCTAGATATGCTCTGTCACAGAAACAGTAGGCTAGCGTTGAGTTGCTCTGTCACAGAAACAGTAGGCTAGCGTTGAGTTGCTCTGTGACAGAAACAGTAGGCTAGCCTAGAGTTGCTCTGTCACAGAAACAGTAGGCTAGCGTTGAGTTGCTCTGTCACAGAAACAGTAGGCTAGCATTGAGTTGCTCTGTCACAGAAACAGTAGGCTAGCGTTGAGTTGCTCTGTGACAGAAACAGTAGGCTAGCGTTGAGTTGCTCTGTCACAGAAACAGTAGGCTAGCCTAGATATGCTCTGTCACAGAAACAGTAGGCTAGCCTAGAGTTGCTCTGTCACAGAAACAGTAGGCTAGCGTTGAGTTGCTCTGTGACAGAAACAGTAGGCTAGCGTTGAGTTGCTCTGTGACAGAAACAGTAGGCTAGCGTTGAGTTGCTCTGTGACAGAAACAGTAGGCTAGCGTTGAGTTGCTCTGTGACAGAAACAGTAGGCTAGCGTTGAGTTGCTCTGTCACAGAAACAGTAGGCTAGCGTTGAGTTGCTCTGTCACAGAAACAGTAGGCTAGCGTTGAGTTGCTCTGTGACAGAGACAGTAGGCTAGCGTTGAGTTGCTCTGTGACAGAGACAGTAGGCTAGCGTTGAGTTGCTCTGTGACAGAAACAGTAGGCTAGCGTTGAGTTGCTCTGTCACAGAAACAGTAGGCTAGCGTTGAGTTGCTCTGTCACAGAAACAGTAGGCTAGCGTTGAGTTGCTCTGTCACAGAAACAGTAGGCTAGCGTTGAGTTGCTCTGTGACAGAAACAGTAGGCTAGCGTTGAGTTGCTCTGTGACAGAAACAGTAGGCTAGCTTTGAGTTGCTCTGTGACAGAGACCGTAGGCTAGCGTTGAGTTGCTCTGTCACAGAAACAGTAGGCTAGCGTTGAGTTGCTCTGTGACAGAAACAGTAGGCTAGCGTTGAGTTGCTCTGTGACAGAAACAGTAGGCTAGTGTTGAGTTGCTCTGTGACAGAGACAGTAGGCTAGCGTTGAGTTGCTCTGTCACAGAAACAGTAGGCTAGTGTTGAGTTGCTCTGTGACAGAGACAGTAGGCTAGCGTTGAGTTGCTCTGTCACAGAAACAGTAGGCTAGCCTTGAGTTGCTCTGTCACAGAGACAGTAGGCTAGCGTTGAGTTGCTCTGTGACAGAAACAGTAGGCTAGCGTTGAGTTGCTCTGTGACAGAAACAGTAGGCTAGCGTTGAGTTGCTCTGTGACAGAAACAGTAGGCTAGCGTTGAGTTGCTCTGTGACAGAGACAGTAGGCTAGCGTTGAGTTGCTCTGTCACATAGACAGTAGGTTAGCGTTGAGATGCTCTGTGACATAGAGACAGTAGGTTAGCTTGAGTTGCTCTGTGACAGAAACAGTAGGCTAGTGATGAGTTGCTCTGTGACAGAGACAGTAGGCTAGCGTTGAGTTGCTCTGTGACAGAAACAGTAGGCTAGTGTTGAGTTGCTCTGTGACAGAAACAGTAGGCTAGCGTTGAGTTGCTCTGTCACAGAAACAGTAGGCTAGCGTTGAGTTGCTCTGTCACAGAAACAGTAGGCTAGCGTTGAGTTGCTCTAGTGAAGAAACAGTAGGCTAGTTGCTCTGTGACAGAAACAGTAGGCTAGCGTTGAGAGACAGTAGGCTCTCTCACATAGACAGTGGCTAGCGTTGAGTTGCTCTGTGACAGAAACAGTAGGCTAGCGTTGAGTTGCTCTGTGACAGAAACAGTAGGCTAGCGTTGAGTTGCTCTGTGACAGAAACAGTAGGCTAGCGTTGAGTTGCTCTGTGACAGAGACAGTAGGCTAGCTTTGAGTTGCTCTCTCACATAGACAGTAGGCTAGCGTTGAGTTGCTCTGTGACAGAGACAGTAGGATAGCGTTGAGTTGCTCTGTGACAGAAACAGTAGGCTAGTCATGGTGCTTCAACAAAGTCATTAGTCAAAGTACTGAGTAAAGGGTCTGAATACCTTTTGAAATGTGATATTTATAAATTAGCAAGCATTTCTAAAAACCTGTTTTTGCTTTGTCATTATGGGTTATTGTGTGTAGATTGATGAGGGGGGAATAAAACAATTTAATCAATTTTAGAATAAGGCTGTAACGTAACAAAATGTGGAGAAAGTTCAGGGGTCTGAATTCTTCCCGAATGCACTGTAGATTTGTGAGGTTTGTGAGGTATGATTGTAGCCAGGAGACCCTTCAGCCTGATGAGGAGGATCCGATGGCTCACTGTGTCAAAAACGGCACTCAGTTCCAGGAGAATCAGGATGTTGAGGGCACCAGCATCAGCAGAGGTGAGGAAGTCATTAATAACTTTGAGTAGTGCAGTTTCAGTACTGTGGAGGGGGTGGAAACCAGACTGCAGGGGCTCGAACGGGTTGTTGATTAGCAGGTGCGTTTGTAATTGGGAGGCCACAGTACTTTCCAGAGTCTTTGCAAGGAAGGGGAGATTGGAAATGGTGCTGAAGTTATTTAGGATTGTGGGGTCCTGGCTTTTTTTAAATGGGGGTGCTGTTTTCTAGTTGGAGAGGACAGTTTTGTAGGAGAGGGAGAGGTTGATGATACATGTGATATATGGACAGAGAGAGGGAAAGCAGGCTTTGATGAGAAAAGTGGGGAGATGATCCAGAGAGTAAGTTGTAGTCTTCGTGGACATAATGACTTCTGAAATATAGAGAGTTAATGGGGGAAAATTTGGAGAGCCGGGTTTCAGGGGTGATGGTTGGGAGATTGGCAGGAGGAAGTAAGGGAGACAGAGAGTTGAGGGAGAAAGATAGAGCAATATTGAATTGGGCAGCTAGTTCATCGGGTGAGTAGTTTGCAGTCGCAACAAATAATCTGCTCAGACTCCAACCAAGGATCATCAAAAGTCGTGCTATAAATTCTCAGACAACCCAAAGACTCCCTTCCAGACTCCCTCTGCCTACCCAAGGACATCAGAGGACAAAAATCAGTTGACCACCTCACTGAGGAACTCAATTTAACCTTGCGCAATACCCTAGATGCAGTTGCACCCCTAAAAACGAAAAACATTTGTCATAAGAAACTAGCTCCCCTGGTATACAGAAAATACCCGAGCTCTGAAGCAAGCTTCCAGAAAATTGGAACGGAAATGGCGTCACACCAAACTGGAAGTCTTCCGACTAGCTTGGAAAGACAGTACCGTGCAGTATCGAAGAGCCCTCACTGCTGCTCCACCAAACTGGAAGTCTTCTGACTAGCTTGGAAAGACAGTACCGTGCAGTATCGAAGAGCCTATTTTTCAAACTTATTTGAGGAAAAAATAACAATCCTAAATGTATTTTTGATACTGTCGCAAAGCTAACTAAAAAGCAGCATTCCCCAAGAGAGTATGGCTTTCACTTCAGCAGTGATACATTTATGAACTTCTTTGAGGAAAAGATCATGATCATTAGAAAGCAAATTACTTACTCCTTTTTAAATCTGCGTATTCCTCCAAAGCTCAGTTATCCTGAGTCTGCACAACTCTGCCAGGACCTAGAATCAAGAGAGATGCTCAAGTGTTTTAGTACTATATCTTGTTACACAATGATGAAAATAATCATGGCCTCTAACCTTCAAGCTGCATGCTGGACCCAATTCCAACTAAACTACTAAAAGAGCTGCTTCCTGCGCTTGGCCCTCCGATGTTCAACATAATAAACGGCTCTCTATCCACCGGATGTGTACCAAACTCACTAAAAGTGGCAGTAATAAAGCCTCTCTTGAAAAAGTCAAACCTTGACCCAGAAAATATAAAAAACTATCGGCCTATATCGAATCTCCCATTCCTCTCAAACATTTTAGAAAAAGCTGTTGCGCAGCAACTCACTGCCTTCCTGAAGACAAACGATGTATACGAAATGCTTCAGTCTGGTTTTAGACACTATCATAGCACTGAGACTGCACTTGTGAAGGTGATAAATTACATTTTAATGGCATCAGACTGAGGCTCTGCATCTGTCCTCGTGCTCCTAGACCTTAGTGCTGCTTTTGATACCATCAATCACCACATTCTTTTGGAGAGATTGGAAACCCAAATTGGTCTACACGGACAAGTTCTGGCCTGGTTTAGATCTTATCTGTTGGAAAGATATCAGTTTGTCTCTGTGGATGGTTTGTCCTCTGACAAATCAACTTTAAATGTTGGTGTTCCTCAAGGTTCTGTTTTAGGACCACTATTGTTTTCACCATATATTTTACCTCTTGGGGATGTCATTCGAAAACATAATGTTAACTTTCACTACTATGTGGATGACACACAGCTGTACATTCCGATGAAACATGGTGAAGCCCCAAAATTGCCCTCGCTGGAAGCCTGTGTTTCAGACATAAGGAAGTGGATGGCTGCAAACTTTCTACTTTTAAACTCGGACAAAACAGAGATGCTTGTTCTAGGTCACAAGAAACAACGAGATCTTCTGTTGAATCTGACATTTAATCTTGATGGTTGTACAGTTGTCTCAAATTAAACTGTGAAGGACCTTAGCGTTACTCTGGACCCTGATCTCTCTTTTGACGAACATATCAAGACTGTTTCAAGGACAGCTTTTTTTCATCTTCATAACATTACAAAAATCTGAGATTTTCTGTCCAAAAATGATGCAGAAAAATTAATCTATGCTTAGTGCTAAATACGGCTGCTAGAATCCTGACTAGAACCAAAGTGCTAGCCTCCCTACACTGGCTTCCTGTTAAGTCAGCTAGTTCATCGGGTGAGTCTAGCTAGTTCATTTGGTGAGTCTAGCTAGTTCATTTGGTGAGTCTAGCTAGTTCATTTGGTGAGTCTAGCTAGTTCATTTGGTGAGTCTAGCTAGTTCATTTGGTGAGTCTAGCTAGTTCATTTGGTGAGTCTAGCTAGTTCATTTGGTGAGTCTAGCTAGTTCATTTGGTGAGTCTAGCTAGTTCATGGGGTGAGTCTAGCTAGTTCATGGGGTGAGTCTAGCTAGTTCATGGGGTGAGTCTAGCTAGTTCATGGGGTGAGTCTAGCTAGTTCATTTGGTGAGTCTAGCTAGTTCATGGGGTGAGTCTAGCTAGTTCGTCGGGCGAGTCTAGCTAGTTCATCGGGCGAGTCTAACTTGTTGTCAGATGTTAGTTCAGCAAGGCGGCTTTGTTGTTCATTGATCAAGTATTGAGGAGAGAAAAGTTAGTATTGTGAGACTGACAGATGAGTTTATGGATAGTGGATGAAAAGGGTGTAGGCAGTCATGGGTTTACAGTACGAGATGATACATTGGAAGCAGGGCGCAAGTGTGACCGGAGAGAGTTCATGTTGCTACCAGTAGTATAGTTGACAGAGCAGTTCCAACGTGACGCAGGTAACAACGTCTACGTAGGATGCATGTTGAGCAGCCAGGGATGAGGACATCAGAGGAGAGATCATGTTATTCAGGCAGTGAAGATCAAGGGCAAGTTGTATTTGGTCTGGAAAAAAACAGGGAGGGGGGAAACCATGGTAATCCAGGGCAGAGTTCAACCAGGAGGAACCGAGAGGAGCCAGCGGTACCATGACAACCAGGAGGAGGAGGAACCGAGAAGAGCCAGCGGTACCATGACAACCAGGAGGAACTGAGAGGAGCCAGCGGTACCATGACAACCAGGAGGAACCGAGAGGAGCCAGCGGTACCATGACAACCAGGAGGAACCGAGAGGAGCCAGCGGTACCATGACAACCAGGAGGAACTGAGAGGAGCCAGCGGTACCATGACAACCAGGAGGAGCCGAGAGGAGCCAGCGGTACCATGACAACCAGGAGGAACCGAGAGGAGCCAGCGGTACCATGACAACCAGGAGGAACCGAGAGGAGCCAGCGTTAACATGACAACCAGGAGGAACCGAGAGGAGCCAGCGTTAACATGACAACCAGGAGGAACCGAGAGGAGCCAGTGGTACCATGACAACCAGGAGGAACCGAGAGGAGCCAGCGTTAACATGACAACCAGGAGGAACCGAGAGGAGCCAGTGGTACCATGACAACCAGGAGGAACCGAGAGGAGCCAGCGTTAACATGACATCCAGGAGTAACCGAGAGAAGCCAGCGGTACCATGACAACCAGGAGGAACAGAAACGTCAGATAAATTAACACAGAAACCAACATGGTTGGCAAAGCAGCAAGCCAGAGCCCAACTGTCCGATTTGAAACTAGCTAGCACTAGAACCCACAGTCAAAACCCATCTGAAACACACCCTTCGCCAGCAAAACAAATGCATCGAGAGAGCCAAGACTTACTCAATGAGATGGACTGGGGCCCACGCCATGTACTGCAGATTGACTTTAGAAGGTATGTTGTGGCTAAATCTATCAAAAAGCCAGGCTGTGGATTTAATGACAGGATATTATAATAGGGAAGATAAAATCATCTTACTGGAACACACAGTAAGTTATTGGATTAAGGAATGCAGTTGCAACGCCTATAGACCTTCTTTAGAAATGTGTGTGATTAGTAGGAAAAATAATGGAGGTGTTGCTAGGAAACAATAGTAGGTCTCTGTAGATGGGTGTTGCTAGGATACAGTAGTAGGCATCTGTAGATAGGTGTTGCTAGGCTACAATAATAGTTATTGGTAGATAGAAGGTGTTAAGGTACAATAGTAGGTCTCTGTAGATAGGTGTTGCTAGTGTACAATAGTATGTATCTGTGGATAGGTGTTGCTAGGGTACAATAGCAGGGCTCTGTAGATAGGTGTTGCTAGGGTACAATAGTAGGTCTCTGTGGATAGGTGTTGCTAGAGAAATAGTAGTTATATGTGGATAGGTGTTTCTAGGGTACAATAGTAGGTCTCTGTGGATAGGTGTTGCTAGGGTACAATAGCAGGTCTCTGTGGATAGGTGTTGCTAGGGTACAATAGCAGGGCTCTGTAGATTGGTGTTGCTAGGGTACAATAGCAGGACTCTGTAGATAGGTCTTGTTAGGGTACAAAAGTAGGTCTCTGTGGATAGGTGTTGCTAGGGTACAATAGTAGGTCTCTGTGGATAGGTGTTGCTAGGGTACAATAGTAGGTCTTTAGATAGGTGTTGCTAGGGTAAAATAGCAGGTCTCTGTGGATAGGTGTTGCTAGGGTACAAAAGTAGGTTTCTGTGGATAGGTGCTGCTAGGGTACAATAGTAGGTCTCTGTAGATAAAGGTGTTGCTAGGGTACAATAGCAGGTCTCTGTGGATAGGTGTTGCTAGCGTACAATAGTAGGTCTCTGTGGATAGGTGTTGCTAGGGTACAATAGTAGGTCTCTGTAGATAGGAAGGGAGCTGTTGCTAGGGTACAATAGTAGGTCTCTGTAGATAGGAAGGGAGCTGTTGCTAGGGTACAATAGTAGGTCTCTGTAGATAGGAAGGGAGCTGTTGCTAGGGTACAATAGTAGGTCTCTGTGGATAGGTGTTGCTAGGGTACAATAGTAGGTCTCTGTAGATACTTAGGGAGCTGTTTCTAGGGTACAATAGTAGGTCTCTGTAGATAGGAAGAAAGCTGTTTCTAGGGTACAATAGTAGGTCTCTGTAGATACTAAGGGAGCTGTTTATAGGGTACAATAGTAGGTCTCTGTAGATACTAAGGGAGCTGTTTATAGAGTACAATTGTAGGTCTCTGTAGATACGAAGGGAGCTGTTGCTAGGGTACAATAGTAGGTCTCTGTTGATACGAATGGAGCTGTTTATAGGGTACAATTGTAGGTCTCTGTAGATACGAAGGGAGCTGTTGCTAGGGTACAATAGTAGGTCTCTGTAGATACGAAGGGAGCTGTTGCTAGGGTACAATAGTAGGTCTCTGTTGATACGAATGGAGCTGTTTATAGGGTACAATAGTAGGTCTCTGTAGTTACGAAGGGAGCTGTTGCTCGGAAACAAAAGTAGATGTCTAGATAGGAAGAGAAGTGTTGCTAGAGTACAATAGTAGGTATTTGTAGATAGGAAGAGAGGTGTTGCTGGGGGACAATATTATGTATTTGTAGATAGGAAGAGAGGTGTTGCTAGGGTACATTAGTAGTTCTCTGTAGTTAGGGAGGTGTTGCTAGGGTACATTAGTAGCTCTCTGTAGATAGGGAGGTGTTGCTAGGGTACATTAGTAGTTCTCTGTAGTTAGGGAGGTGTTGCTAGGGTACATTAGTAGCTCTCTGTAGATAGGGAGGTGTTGCTAGGGTACATTAGTAGTTCTCTGTAGTTAGGGAGGTGTTGCTAGGGTACATTAGTAGCTCTCTGTAGATAGGGAGGTGTTGCTAGGGTACTCTGTAGATAGTAGTTCTCTGTAGTTAGGGAGGTGCTGCTCTCTGTAGATAGGGAGGTGTTGCTAGGGTACATTAGTAGTTCTCTGTAGTTAGGGAGGTGTTGCTAGGGTACATTAGTAGCTCTCTGTAGATAGGGAGGTGTTGCTAGGGTACATTAGTAGCTCTCTGTAGATAGGGAGGTGTTGCTAGGGTACATTAGTAGCTCTCTGTAGATAGGGAGTTGTTGCTAGGGTACATTAGTAGTTCTCTGTAGTGAGGGAGAGTGTTGCTAGGGCACATTAGTAGCTCTCTGTAGATAGGGAGGTGTTGCTAGGGTACATGAGTAGCTCTCTGTAGATAGGGAGGTGTTGCTATGGTACAATAGTAGCTCTCTGTAGATAGGGAGGTGTTGCTAGGGTACATTAGTAGCTCTCTGTAGATAGGGAGGTGTTGCTAGGGTACATTAGTAGCTCTCTGTAGATAGGGAGGTGTTGCTAGGGTACAATAGTAGCAACAATAATAGTCTCTTTAGCAACTAGCTCTCAAAGTCTCATATCCATGTTTCTCAAATGTCATATTTTGAAGTTGTTGCTGAAGTGTTTGAAGGTTTAAGTATAGACATTAACTCATTATCATTTTTAAAGGTTAAGCATTGACTCTGAATGGTTAAGTTAAGGGTTAAGGTTTTAGAATAGAGTAAGAACAAAAAACAACCTTTCTATCGCTGGATTTGAACTTGCAACCTTTGGAATCAGAGGCAGATGCTTATAGCCTTGTTGTTGTCCTTACAGCCTCGTTGTTGTCCTTACGGCCTCGTTGTTGTCCTCGACTTTGTTGTTGTCGTTACGGCCTCGTTGTTGTCGTTACGGCCTCGTTGTTGTCGTTACGGCCTCGTTGTTGTCGTTACGGCCTCGTTGTTGTCGTTACAACCTCGTTGTTTATTCTTATGGAACAAAATATTTGAAAACTGACGCTTTTATCGGCTGCATGGCCTTCTTCAGGTAGTACAAAACACTGATTGGTGCGTAACACCCACGTCTGGAATAAACATAAACAAACAATGATTATTGACACAGCTTTTCAGAGGTATTATAAGAGACGTTTAGAAAGAGTCGCTACGTTGACTATGACGTCAGCTAATATGGTGTGGGTTGTATGTAGCGGTTAGCAATTATGGTATGAAGGTTTTGGCTTGGAACGGTGACTCAAAAATGATACAGTTTTCAGAGGCTTTATAAGAGACTTTATAAGGGGTTTTTATGAAGAGGAGGTTTTAACTCCACATCCCTTTGCTTCGTACATACAATAGTTGTTTTCTTTCTATCGAGAGCCTCTGATAAAATACAGTCTGTCAAACAAGAGCATTAACCAGAGCTTCCCCTTGCAGGAAAGGAACACGGGCCTGTGTCCCAGATAGCACCCTATGCCCTACGTAGTGCACTACTTTTGACTAGAGGCCTATGGGAATAGGGTTCCATTTGGGATGTTGCCGTGACGTCGTGTCTATACAAATCACAGACGACAAGTCACACTGGATGGATTGTCCAGGGACACAATACTCGTGTGTGTGTGCGTGTGTGTCTCTGTGTGTGTGTGTGTGTGTGTGTGTGTGTGTGTGTGCGTGTGCGTGTGCGCGTGCATTTCTTCTTTTTTTTCTATTTTTACGAGTGTGATAACAATGAGTCTTTCTGAGCTGCCTAGGCCTAACAGAGGCAACCCTCACATGTCTGGTTTCCTGTGCGCGGAGAAAGTGTCTCTCTTTGTGTTCGAATGTTGACGTTTAGAAAGGTTTGCTCGCGCTACTCTTCAGAAAAGATATGGTGCAGATACTTGTGCAGTGAGGGGAAGTTCAGCTGGTGTTTTTGATGCTTCTGAAACAAAGGACTCTTCTTCTTTGAAACAAACCTAATGGTGACTCTACTGCACTGGCAGTAGCGTTATACTGTAGGTGCGAGGGTTTGTTAGAAATATATTTTTTGCTATTTTCACAACTGGAATTGTGGGCGCAGTAGCTGGCGGTTGCGCGAAAGGGGTGTGTTTAAAGTGGATAAACAAGTTGTGGGTGTGTCGAGGTTTGACCCCTCACTGGCCAATCAGAATGTGCTCTGTGGCTAAATTTGTGAGTGTGTCGAGGTTTGGCCCCTCACTGGCCAATCAGAATGTGCTCTGTGGCTAAATATGTGTTTTTTTTAAGTTGTGGGTGTGTCGAGGTTTGGCCCCTCACTGGCCAATCAGAATGTGCTCTGTGGCTAAATATGTGTTTTCTTCAAGTTGTGTATTTACAGTCTTTTATGTATTGCGTTGTTATCAACTCCAATTCAAATTTTACACCTTGACCAAACCAGCCAGGCGCGCGTGCCATCGTGCGTGCCATAGTGCGCATGTTGATTTTGTCTTTCCCAACTAGACACGTTCATGACACGCAGGTTAAAATACCCCAAAAAACATCTGTGAAGCAACAATATTAATTTGGGGACAGGTCGAAACACACATGAAACATTCATGGACATTTAGTTTGCTTGCTGTGCTAGCTAATTTGTCCTGGGAGATAAACATTGGGTTGTTATTTTACCTGAAATGAATATGGTCCATTTTATTTTAATGGACAAAAAAAAATGCTTTTCTTTCAAAAACAAGGACATTTCTAAGTGACCTCCAGCTATGGAACGGTAATATATGTTGACTATAACATTAGTTAATATAGTGTAGGTTGTTTGTTGCGGTTAGCAGTTATGGTACAAAGGTTTGGCTTGGAAAGGTTTTTTCGCCTGGTGACAGAATAGCAAGTAGATGCGAGAAGGAATTCTACAACAAGCAAAGAGATTATGCTGTTCGTATGTGACTGTTATGAAAGTGAACAGTGTTCACATTCCGCCGATTCTTTTAAAATGTTTCTTAAACGGAAGCAAACGGAACAAAACGGGGATAAACATACCTGAATTTGTCCAATAGAAACCCTTTTTTGCAACTGTTGGACTAATGATGATTACATCCCACTATCAACTAGATGCAGGTAAGAGAGTGCAAGATGAAATTGAATGTGTCACTGTCTGTCAACTTGATTACTAAAATTTCTCTCGACCTGTGCACCTGCGTTGTAAACTTTCATTTGTAGGCTAATTTTGTTGCAACCTCATGATGAGTTAAGGTAAATTTGAGTATCATGTCGTAGCCTAAACCTATCGCTGTTACATTGAACTGGGTGAATGGAATATGAATATGAATGACAGTCATCCAATATGCTGTAATAGAAATAAGCCAATACTCATAAAAAATTAAATGGTCCTCCCTAATATTAAACGGCACCAACCACCACTGGTATACAATACTGGAACATGTTCCGGGATTCCTCCGGATTCCTCCGATGGCATTGACGAGTACCCAACATCAGTCATTGGCTTTATCAATAAGTGCATTGATAACGTCGTCCACACAGTGACCGTACGTACATACCCCAACCAGAAGCCATGGATTATAGGCAACATACGCAATGATCTAAAGGCTAGAGCTGCCGCTTTCAAGGGGCGGGACTCTAACCCGGAAGCTTATAAGAAATCCTGCTATGTCCTCCCACGGACCATCAAACAGGCAAAGCATCAATACAGGACTAAGATCGAATCGTACTACACTGGCTCTACAGCTACACCATCGAGAGCATCCTGACTGGTTACATCACTGCCTGGTATGGCAACTGTTCGGCCTTCGACCACAAGGCACTACAGAGGGTAGCGCGAACGGGCCTAGCTTCCTGCCATCCAAAACCTCTATACCAGGCGGTGTCAGAGGAAGAACCTAAAAATTGTCAAAGACTCCAGCCAACCTAGTCATAGACTGTTCTCTCTGCTTACCGCACGGCAAGTGGTACCAGAGCGCCAAGTCTGGGTCCAAGAGGCTTCTAAACAGCTTTTACCTCTAAGCCATGAGACTCCTGAACATCTAATCAAATGGCTGCCCCCACCCTCCTCTTTTACACCACTGCTACTCTCTGTTATTATCTATGCATAGTCACTTTAATAACTCTAACTACATGTGCATATTACTACCTCAATGTGCGGGGGCACCGGTTAGTTGACTCTGTACCGGTACCAAACCTCTATATAGTCTCGCTATTGTTATTTTACTGCTGCTCTTTAATTACTTGTTACTTTTATTTCTTATTCTTATCCATATTTTATTTAAACTGCGTTGTCAGTTAGGGGCTCGTAAGTAAGCATTTCACTGTAAGGTCTACACCTGTTGTACCAACCAAATTCCTACAATAGGCCTCGTTATAACACATTCATGCAGCCAACCAGTATGTGACTAATTCTTCTGAAAGTTTGACCAACCAGAATCCTTTTTACATTCCTCGACCAACCAGAATCCTACATTCCTACCAACCAGAATCCTGTTTTACATTCCTCGGCCAACCAGAATCCTGTTTATTCCCTGTGACCAACAGAATCACATTCCCTGCAACCAGAATCCACATTCCCTGTGACCAACCAGAATTGTTTTTTCCCTGTGACCAGAATCCTGTTTTACATTCCCTGTGAATCCTGTTTTACATTCCCTGACTTGTTTACATTCCCTGTGACCAACAGAATCATTTTCCTGACCAACCAGAATCCTTTTTACATTCCCTGTGATTGCCTGTGACCAACCAGAATCCTTTTTTACATTCCTCGTGACCAACCAGAATCCTGTTTTACATTCCTCCAACCAGAATGACCAACCAGAATCCTGTTTTATTACATTCCTCCAACCAGAATCCTGACCAACCAGAATCCTGTTTTACATTCCTTGTGACCAACCAGAATCCTGTTTTACATTCCTCTGACCAACCAGAATCCTGTTTTACATTCCCTGTGACCAACCAGAATCCTGTTTTACATTCCCTGTGACCAACCAGAATCCTGTTTTACATTCCCTGTGACCAACCAGAATCCTGTTTTACATTCCCTGTGACCAACCAGAATCCTGTTTTACATTCCCTGTGACCAACCAGAATCCTGTTTTACATTCCCTGTGACCAACCTCAATCCCGTTTTACACTCCCATTCCACAAAACAGCCACAAATGTGGTCTCTCGTTTTTTTTTTTTTTTGCATCACCAAATTTTTTCGTGAGATTAAAGACTAAGCTATACAGGTGCCAGTGGAGGCTGGTGAGGGGAGGGACACCTCATAACAATGGCCTGTAATGGAGTAAACGGAAACCATGTGTTTGATGTATTGGATACCATTCCAATAATTCCTCTTCAACCGTTACCACGAGCCCCGTCCTCCCAAATTAAGGTGCCACCAGCCTCCTGTGACAGGTGTGCTTCAATTAGCTAATTTGCTGCACCACATGTCTTGCCCTGGTTCCCATTCAGTAAGATCCAATTTAAAACAATGTCTTGAAAATGATTCATTCACAACCAAAATATAATAGCAATAGTATAACGTTAGTGTCACACCCAAATAAAAAAAATGAATTTCTCAGGGTATTTTAGGATGGTTGAATATAGTCTGTCATAAATATCTCATGCGCCCCCCCCACAAAAAAAAAACCTCAGCTACGCCCGTCACTAGGCAAAAAAATATACCGTATAGAAAATACATGAAAGGTTATTTTATTTTTTTGTGAACAGCATCTGTTCTCAAAACCAGTCAATTCAAGAAGATTTAAATTCCCATGAAACTGATAGAGATCAAATGATCGGCATTAGAGATGTAGTTCGGACATTTCAAAGATGAAGAATAAGAATTACCATTCATGTTTGACAGGCCTATTTTGACAACGAAAGTGCCTAACATGCTGTTCTGAGGGTATTAAAAATAGAGCATGTTCTCGAGACGGTATGTGTGGGGCATATAGGCAGGCGCTGCAATTGGAGGATGCATCTTTACGCACTACAATGACATTCAATAGGCTACATCTGTAGGTACAAACGAGGGGATAGAGACCCAAGGTGTGAAACAGTATCTGAAGTTCGGGCTAAGTGCCGAAACAGGTGTGAAAGCTCTTTATTTGCAACTTATCAGTGTTTTTGAAGGTGTGAATAACAGGTTGTGACGTTGTGGCGGGAAACAACATCGGGCAGCGAAGTGAAAGCTGTTATTTTTTTTTTATTTTTTTTTTTAAATTTGCAAGTGATCTGAGTTAATCAGAACAGGAACTATGGAAGTTACTTGCTGCTCACACAGGCTGACTGTTCACTTCAACAGGATTTCCTCTTCATCTCTCACTCTCTCTCTGTATCTTTCTCTCTCTTTCTCTGTATCTGTCTGTATCTTTCTCTCTCTCTCTCTGTCTCTCTCTCTGTCTCTCTTTGTGTCTCTCTTCGTGTCTCTCTCTGTGTGTCTCTCTCTGTGTCTCTCTCTGTGTCTCTCTCTCTCTGTCTCTATGTGTGTCTCTTTCTCTCTGTCTCTCTGTTCGTCTCTCTCTCTCTCTGTGTCTCTGTGTCTCTCTGTCTCTCTCTCTCTGTGTGTGTCTTTGTCTCTCTCTGTGTCTCTGTCTCTGTCTCTCTCTCTCTCAATTAAATTCAATTCAAGGGCTTTATTGGCATGGGAAACATGTTAACATTGCCAAAGCAAGTGAGGTAGATAATATATAAAGTGAAATAAACAATAAAAATTAACAGTAAACATTACACATACAGAAGTTTCAAAACAATAAAGACAATCCAAATGTCATATTATTTATATATATATATATATACACAGTGTTTTAACAATGTACAAATGGTTAAAGGACACAAGATAAAATAAATAGGCATAAATATGGGTTGTATTTACAATGTTGTTTGTTCTTCACTGGTTGCCCTTTTCTCGTGGCAACAGGTCACAAATCTTGCTGCTGTGATGGAACACTGTGGAATTTCACCCAGTAGATATGGGAGTTTATCAAAATTGGATTTATCTCCCTCTGTCTCTCCCTCTGTCTCTCTCTCTCTCTCTCTCTCTCTCTCTCTGTGTCTCTCTCTGTCTCTGTCTCTGTCTCTGTCTCTCCCTCTCTCTCTCTCTCTGTGTCTCTCTGTCTCTGTCTCTGTCTCTGTCCCTATATTCAATTTTTCAATTCAAGGGGCTTTATTGGCATGGGGAAATATATAACATATGTTGCCAAAGCAAGTGAAATAAACAATAAAAAATTAACAGTAAACATTACACTCACAAGTTCGAAAGGAATAAAGACATTTCAAATGTCATATTATGTCTCTATACAGTGTTGTAACGATGTGCAAATAGTTAAAGTACAAAAAGGAAATTAAAAACATAAATATGGGTTGTATTTAAAATGGTGTTTGTTCTTCACTTCCCTTTTCTGGTGGAAACAGGTCACAAATCTTGCTGCTGTGATGTCACACTGTGGTATTTGTTTTCAAATTCTTTGTGAGTCTGTGTGTAATCTGAGGGAAATATATGTCTCTAATATGATCATACATTGGGCAGGAGGTCAGGAAGTGCAGCTCAGTTTCCACCTCATTTTGTGGGCAGTGTCCACATAGCCTGTCTTCTCTTGAGAGCCAGGTCTGCCTACGGCGGCCTTTCTCAATAGCAAGGCTATGCTCACTGAGTCTGTACAGAGTCAAAGATTTCCTTAATTTTGGGTCAGTCACAGTGTTTAGGGCCAAATCATATGGTTTGTGTGTGTGTGTGTGTCACTCTTTCTCTTTCTCTCTTTGTATATTCCTCTCTTTCTCTCTCTTTCCCCCTTGCTCTCTATTCCCCCTCTCTCTCTCTCTGTCTCTGTCTCTCTGTCTCTCTTTCTCTCTCTCTATTCCCCCTCTCTCTCTCTGTCTCTCTCTCTTTCTCTCTCTCTATTCCCCTCTCTCTCTCTCTTCTTCTCTCTCTTTCTCTCTCTCTACTCCCCCTCTCTCTCTCTATTCTTCTCTTTCTCTCTCTCTATTCTTCTCTCTCTCTCTCTCTCTCTTCTCTCTCTCTCTCTCTCTCTCTCTCTCTCTCTCTCTCTCTGTCTGTTTCTACCTCTGTCTCTCTATCTCTCAATTCAATTCAATTCAATGGGCTTCACTGGCATGGGAAACATGTGAGATAGATAATAAACAAAGTGAAATAATCAATCAGAAAATGAACAGTAAACTAAGGAATGAAGACATTTCAAATGTCCTTTTATGTCTATATACATTGTTGTAATCATGTGCAGCAATGGTTAACGTATGACAAGGAAAGTAATCTCTCTCTATCTCTCTGCTGTTCTTCCCTGGGGGTTTGGATCAGAACCAGCCTCTCCACTTGTTATCAAACCCTTTACAGGATGTCCTTCTATCTCGTTGTTCGGGATTATACGAGGCACCCAGCCACCGGCTCCCACCCTCCATTTCCCTCACTTCCCCATGTTGAAATATAGCCCTACACTATCTCCGCTGACCATTTTTGTTTTGTCTGTCCCAGGCCTCTATCTCGACCTGTTATTGTGTGTTCCTGGTCGTCCCTGGTCATCCCTGTCTGTCTGACTGTCTGTCCAAGTGTGCTCTCTCTCTCTGTGTCTCTCTCTCTCTGTCTCTCTCTCTGTGTCTCTCTCTGTGTCTCTCTCTCTCTGTGTCTCTCTCTCTCTCTCTCTCTCTCTCTCTCTCTGTGTCTCTCTCTCTCTCTCTCTCTCTCTCTCTCTCTCTCTGTGTTAACATTGCCAAAGCAAGTGAAGTAGATAATAAACAAAAGTAAAATAAACAATAATAATTAACTGCAAACATTACACTCACAAATTTTATATTATGTCTACATACAGTGTTGTAACGATGTGCAAATAGTCTCTATCTCTGCCATTGTGTGTCTGACTCGCTGTCCCAGCCAGGGCTCTCTCTCTCTCTCTATCTTATGGTGTGTTCCTGGTTGTCTCTGGTCAGGAAGAGCTCTGCAGATGGAGGATGACCCAGTGGACCGGCTACTGATGCTTAGGAAGGAGATTTATACCCCAACTACAACCCTCTTTCTCTGTCTCTCTCTGTGCCTCCCTCTCTGTCTCTCTCTGTGCCTCCCTCTCTGTCTCTGCCTTTGTCTATTCCTCTCTTTCTCTCTTTGTCTATTCCTCTCTTTCTCTCTTTGTCTATTCCTCTCTTTCTCTCTTTCTCTCTCATTTCCTCTTGCGCTCTCTCTCTCTCTATTCTTCTCTCTCTTTCTCTATTCTCTCTCTTTCTCTTTCTCTATTCTCTCTCTTTCTCTCTCTTTTCCTATTGCGCTCTCTCACCCTCTCTATTCTTCTCTCTCTTTCTTTCTATTCTCTCTCTTTCTCTCTCTCTATTCCTCTGAAGAGACGTCAGAATGACTTCATGTCTGTGTCCTGTTTTATTTCACACTAAATTCATTCTTATTAATCTATCAAATCAAAACAAGCTTTATTTATACAGCCTATTTCATTTTTTATACATATTTTTTATGCATATTTCAGGTGTGTTTTAAGATATCTTTTAATAAGAATCTTTTTTTTTAAATTTTCGCTTAAAATGACCTATTCAGATTTAACGGCCTGTAGCTCAGGACCTGAATCAAGGATATGACATATTCTTGATACCATTTGAAAGGAAACACTTTGAAGTTTGTGAAAATGTGAAATGAATGTAGGATAATATAACACATAAGATCTGGTAAAAGATAAAATGTTTTGTTTTTTTTCATAATCTTTGAAATGCAAGAGAAAGGACGTAATGTATTATTCCAGCCCAGGCGCAATTTAGATTTTGGCCACTAGATGGCAGCAGTGTATGTGCAAAATGTTAGACTGATTCAATGAACCATTGCATTGCTGTTCAAATGTTGTATCAAGACTGCCCAAATGTGCCTAATTTGTTTATTAATAACTTTTCATGTTTAAAATTGTGCACTCTCAAACAATAGCATGGTATTCTTTCACTGTAAAAGCTACTGTAATTTGGACAGTGCAGTTAGATTAACAAGAATTTAAGCATTCTGCCAATATCAGATATGTCTATGTCCTGGGAAATGTTCTTGTTACTTACAACCTCATGCTAATCACATTAGCCTACGTTAGCTCAACGGGCATAGTAACTAAAGGTTGGGGGCATAGTAACTAGAGGCTGGGGGCATAGTAACTAGAGGCTGGGGGCATAGTAACTAGAGGCTGGGGCCATAGTAACTAGAGGCTGGGGCCATAGTGACTAGAGGCTGGGGCCATAGTGACTAGAGGCTAGGGCCATAGTAACTAGAGGCTGGGGCCATAGTAACTAGAGGCTGGGGGCATATTAACTAGAGGCTGGGGGCATAGTAACTAGAGGCTGGGGCCATAGTAACTAAAGGCTGCTCTCTCCATGCCTCTTGGTCCTAGGCTTTGGGATAGTTAAAAGGCCAGAGGACCTGAGGGACCTACTGGATACATAACTTAAAAGCATGTCTGACATGTATTGGGGTGCCCAGTCATGGATTGATTTTTTATTTTTTTTAAACAATAGAAGAATCTTCAAATATATTCTAAAACTGACAGGCAGCCAGTGCAGAGACCTTAAAAGCAATGCATTGTGGGTTCCCCATCTGGTCTTGGTCTGTCCTTGTATGAGTCCCTGTGGGTTGAGGACTACATACTTTGTGTGTCTGTGTGGTTGTGGAGCCGTTAAACCAACTTCCTTAGTAGCTATAAATATAGTGAATAACTGTCACTGTGTTTATTATTGGCAACCCTCTAGAGGCTAACCCCCCCCTTCTCCTATTGTCTTTTGCCAGTGTGTAGTTTCGGCCCAGCCGGGACAATAGAGGGTGTGTCCCGAATGGCACCTCTATTCCCTATTTAGTGCATTACTTCGCCCTATGGGCCCTGATCAAAAGTAATATATTATATAGGGAATAGGGTTCCATTTGGTACATAACAGGATATATCCTCCTCTCCTCTTCCTTTCCGTTCCCTCTCCTCCTCTCCTCCTCTCATTTCCTCCCCTCTCCTCCTCTGCTTCCTCCCTCCTCTCCTCTCCTCCCCTCCTCTCCTTTCCTCCCCTCTCCTCTCCTCCTCTCCTCCCCTCCTCCCCTCCTCCCCTCCTCCTCCTCCCTCCCCTCTCCTCCCTCTCCTCCTCCTCCTCCTCCTCCCCTCCCCTCTCCTTCCCTCCTCTCCTTTCCTCCCCTCCTCCCCCTCTCCTCCCCTCCTGCTTTCCTCCCTCCTCTCCTTTCCTCCCCTCCCTCCCCTCCTCCCCTCCTCCTCTGCTTTCCTCCCCTCCTCTCCTTTCCTCCCCTCTCCTCCCCTCCTCCCCTCCCTCTGCTTTCCTCGCCTCCTCCCCTCTCCCTCCTCCCCTCTCCTCCTGCTTTCCTCCCCCCTCCCCTCTGCCCCCCTCCCCTCTCCTCCCCCTCCTCCCTCCTCTGCTTTCCTCCCCTCTCCTTTCCTCCCCCCCTCTCCTCCCATCCCTCTCCTTTCCCCCTTTCCTCCCCTCCTCCCCCTCCCTCCTCCTCTGCTTTCCTCCCCTCCTCCCCTCTGCTTTCCTCCCCTCTGCTTTCCTCCCCTCCTCCCCTCTCCTCCCCTCTCCTCCCCTCCTCTGCTTTCCTCCCCTCCTCCCCTCTCCTCCCCTCTCCTCCCCTCCTCTGCTTTCCTCGCCTCCTCCCCTCTGCTTTCCTCCCCTCTGCTTTCCTCCCATCTCCTCTCCTCCTCTGCCCCCTCCCCTCCCTCCCCTCCCCTCCCCTCTCCTCCCCTCCTCTGCTTTCCTCCCCTCTCCCTTTCCCTCCCCTCTCCTCCCTCCTCCCATCTCCCTCCCCTCCTCCCCTCCTCCCCTCCTCCCTCCCCCTCCTCTGCTTTCCTCGCCTCCTCTCCTTTCCTCCCCTTTCCTCCCCTCCTCCCCCCCTCCCCTCCTCTGCTTTTCCCCTCCTCCCCTCTCCTCCTCCTCTGCTCCTCCCTCTCCTCCCCTCTCCTCCCCTCTCCTCCCCTCCTCTGCTTTCCTCGCCTCCTCCTCCTTTCCTCCCCTCTCCTCCCCTCCTCCCATCTCCTCTCCTCCTCTGCTTTCCTCCCCTCCTCTCCTATTCTCTACTCTCCTTTCCTGTTCCTTTCCCCCTTTCCTGCCTGCTAACTACAGGAGGCTTTTCAGTTTGTTCTGTTACTTACAGACCCAAGTCACCAACAAATCATCAGGATAATGCACCCTCACCCACACACACACACCCACACACACATAAACCCCTCACCACACACACCCTCACCCACACACCCACACACATAAACCCCCCACCACACACACCCTCACCCACACACACACACACACACACCCACACACACACACCCACACACACACACACACACCCACACCCACACACACAACACCCCACACACACACACACCCACACACCCACACCCACACACCCACATAAACCCCCCACCACCACACCCACACCCACTCACCCCACACACCCAAACCCACACCCACACACACCCTCACCCACACACCCACACACAAACCCACCACACACACACACCCTCACCCACACACCCACACACATAAACCCCCACCACACACACCCTCACCCACACACCCACACACATAAACCCCCCACCACACACACCCTCACCCACACACCCACACACATAAACCCCCCACACACACACCCTCACCCACACACCCACACACATAAACCCCCCACCACACACACCCACTCACCCACACACCCACACACATAAACCCCCCCACACACACACCCTCCCCCACACCCACACACACAAACCCCCCCCACCACACACACCCTCACCCACACACCCACACACATAAACCCCCCCACACACACTCCCCACAACCCACACACATAAACCTTGGCCTGGTTGTCTTAGCCACACACCCACACACTCTGGGTAACCCCCCTCCACACACCCCTCACACCACCCACACACAGGAAGGCCAACAAAAATCACCACACACCCACAACAAAACACCCCACCACACTGCCTGTTCACCCCCACATCCATAAACCCCCCAGGTCAGTACAGGTGCACACCCACCCACACCCACTGTGGAACAGAGACTGAAAAACAGCACTATCTCCCCACCACACACACTGTTAAACAGCCATCACACACACCTTCCACCCAGTTACTCAACCCTGCACCTTAGAGGCTGCTGCCCACATGTACATAGACTTGAAACCACTGGCCACTTTAATAAACACAACTCTGGTCACTTTAAATGTTTACCACACACACACACATTACTCATCTCATATGTGTGTCCTGTATTATATTCTACTATACCTTACCCAATGCCACTTTTTACATTGCGCACCCAAATATTTAATTTCTTAATTCCATTCCTTTACTTTGAGATTTCTGTGTATGGGGATATTCTTGTTAGACACCTACACCACCCGATGTCGCAGGAAGGCCAACAAAATCATCAACACAACAACATCTGCGAGCCATGCCTGTTCACCAATAACATCAGCTAACTATCATCCAGAAGGCGAGGTCAGTACAGGTGCATCAAAGCTGTGGAACGAGAGACTGAAAAACAGCTTCTATCTCAAGGTCATTGGACTGTTAAATAGCCATCACTAGCCAGCTTCCACCCAGTTACTCAACCCTGCACCTTAGAGGCTGCTGCCCTATGTACATAGACTTGAAACCACTGGCCACTTTAATAAAGGAACTCTGGTCACTTTAGTAATGTTTACATATTTTGCATTACTCATCTCATATGTGTGTCCTGTATTATATTCTACTATATCTTAGTCAATGCCACTTTTTACATTGCTCGTCCAAATATTTATATATTCTTAATTCCATTCCTTTACTTTGGATTTCTGTGTATTGTTAGATATTACTTGTTAGATACTACTCCACTGTCGGAGTTAGGAACACAATCGTTTTGCTACACCTGCAATAACATCTGCGAACCATGTGTATGTGACCAATAACATCAGCTAACCATGTGTATGTGACCAATAACATCTGCGAACCATGTGTATGTGACCAATAACATCTGCTAACCATGTGTATGTGACCAATAACATCTACTAACCATGTGTATGTGACCATTAACATCTGCTAACCATGTGTATGTGACCAATAACATCTGTTAACCATGTGTATGTGACCAATAACATCTGCGAACCATGTGTATCTGATAACCATGTGTATGTGACCAATAACATCTGCAAGTCTACCAGCTTCCGACTGTAGCACTTATGTGACCAATAACATCTGCTAACCATGTGTATGTGACCAATAATATCTGCTTCTCAACCATGTTATGTGACCAATAACATCTGCTTCTCCATGTGTATGTGACCAGTAACATCTGCTCATCCCGTGTATGTGACCAATAACATCTGCTAACCATGTGTACTGTGAAACCTCATCTGCTAACCATGTGACCAATAACATCTGCTAACCATGTGACCAATAACATCTGCTAACCATGTGACCATCTTACCGTAAAATCTCTCTTCTCAGCCCCGTCTTACTGTAAAATCTCTCTTCTCAGCCCCGTCTTACTGTAAAACCTCTCTTCTCAGCCCCGTCTTACTGTAAAACCTCTCTTCTCAGCCCCGTCTTACTGTAAAACCTCTCTTCTCAGCCCCGTCTTACTGTAAAATCTCTCTTCTCAGCCCCGTCTTACTGTAAAACCTCTCTTCTCAGCCCCGTCTTACTATAAAATCTCTCTTCTCAGCCCCGTCTTACTGTAAAACCTCTCTTCTCAGCCCCGTCTTACTGTAAAATCTCTATTCTCAGCCCCGTCTTACTGTAAAACCTCTGGCCTCGCCTCGTCTCGTCTCATTTGGCCCCGTCTCTGTTTCCTGGAAACCTATTGTACACACAGTAGCTGGCTGACAACATAACATTCCTGTGGTTTTTGGATTGAGTGGGATTTATAGGTGTGTGTGTGTGTGTGTGTGTGTGTGTGTGTGTGTGTGTGTGTGTGTGTGTGTGTGTGTGTGTGTAAATAATTTGTTCATATCCTGCTATCGCAATACTGGAGACTCCGGGGCCCAATACGAGTCTCAGAGTAGGAGTGCTATCAGATCGTTATGATTAAAGGGGATCTGATCCGAGATCAGCCCCCCGACTCTGAATTACAGGCCGGGTCCAGGTGAAAGGTCCTTTTAAAGCTGAATCTGAATCTGAGTGGAAGTAAAGTTCAGAATAGATAGTTAACTGTACTGTTGGAGCTAGAAACACAAGCATTAGGTATTACTGTACTGTTGGAGCTAGAGACATTAGATATTACTGTACTGTTGGAGCTAGAAACACAAGCATTATATATTACTGTACTGTTGGAGCTAGAGACATTAGATATTACTGTACTGTTGGAGCTAGAGACATTAGATATTACTGTACTGTTGGAGCTAGAGACATTAGATATTACTGTACTGTTGGAGCTAGAGACATTAGATATTACTGTACTGTTGGAGCTATAAACACAAGCATTAGATATTACTGTACTGTTGGAGCTAGAAACACAAGCATTAGATATTACTGTACTGTTGGAGCTATAAACACAAGCATTAGGTATTACTGTACTGTTGGAGCTAGAAACACAAGCATTAGATATTACTGTACTGTTGGAGCTATAAACACAAGCATTAGGTATTACTGTACTGTTGGAGCTAGAGACACAAGCATTAGATATTACTGTACTGTTGGAGCTAGAAACACAAGCATTAGATATTACTGTACTGTTGGAGCCAGAAACACAAGCATTAGATATTACTGTACTGTTGGAGCTAGAAACACAAGCATTAGATATTACTGTACTGTTGGAGCTAGAAACACAGGCATTAGATATTACTGTACTGTTGGAGCTAGAGACACAGGCATTAGATATTACTGTACTGTTGGAGCTAGAAACACAGGCATTAGATATTACTGTACTGTTGGAGCCAGAAACACAAGCATTAGATATTACTGTACTGTTGGAGCCAGAAACACAAGCATTAGATATTACTGTACTGTTGGAGCTAGAAACACAAGCATTAGATATTACTGTACTGTTGGAGCTAGAGACATTAGATATTACTGTACTGTTGGAGCTAGAAACACAAGCATTAGATATTACTGTACTGTTGGAGCTAGAAACACAGGCATTAGATATTACTGTACTGTTGGAGCTAGAAACACAAGCATTAGATATTACTGTACTGTTGGAGCTAGAGACACAGGCATTAGATATTACTGTACTGTTGGAGCCAGAAACACAAGCATTAGATATTACTGTACTGTTGGAGCTAGAGACACAAGCATTAGATATTACTGTACTGTTGGAGCTAGAAACACAAGCATTAGATATTACTGTACTGTTGGAGCTAGAGACACAAGCATTAGATATTACTGTACTGTTGGAGCTAGAAACACAAGCATTAGATATTACTGTACTGTTGGAGCTAGAGACACAAGCATTAGATATTACTGTACTGTTGGAGCTAGAAACACAAGCATTAGATATTAAAGTACTGTTGGAGCCAGAAACACAAGCATTAGATATTACGGCACTGTTGGAGCTAGAAACACAAGCATTAGATATTACTGTACTGTTGGAGCTAGAAACACAAGCATTAGATATTACTGTACTGTTGGAGCCAGAAACACAAGCATTAGATATTACTGTACTGTTGGAGCTAGAGACACAAGCATTATATATTACTGTACTGTTGGAGCCAGAAACACAAGCATTAGATATTACTGTACTGTTGGAGCTAGAGACATTAGATATTACTGTACTGTTGGAGCTATAAACACAGGCATTAGATATTACTGTACTGTTGGAGCTATAAACACAGGCATTAGATATTACTGTACTGTTGGAGCTAGAAACACAGGCATTAGATATTACTGTACTGTTGGAGCTAGAAACACAAGCATTAGATATTACTGTACTGTTGGAGCTATAAACACAAGCATTAGATATTACTGTACTGTTGGAGCTAGAGACATTAGATATTACTGTACTGTTGGAGCTATAAACACAGGCATTAGATATTACTGTACTGTTGGAGCTAGAAACACAAGCATTAGATATTACTGTACTGTTGGAGCTAGAGACATTAGATATTACTGTACTGTTGGAGCTAGAAACACAAGCATTAGATATTACGGCACTGTTGGAGCTATAAACACAAGCATTATATATTACTGTACTGTTGGAGCTAGAAACACAAGCATTAGATATTACGGCACTGTTGGAGCTAGAAACACAAGCATTAGGTATTACTGTACTGTTGGAGCCAGAAACACAAGCATTATATATTACTGTACTGTTGGAGCTAGAGACACAAGCATTAGATATTACTGTACTGTTGGAGCTAGAGACACAAGCATTAGGTATTACTGTACTGTTGGAGCTATAAACACAAGCATTAGATATTACTGTACTGTTGGAGCTAGAAACACAAGCATTAGATATTACTGTACTGTTGGAGCTAGAAACATTAGATATTACTGTACTGTTGGAGCTAGAGACACAAGCATTAGATATTACTGTACTGTTGGAGCTAGAGACACAAGCATTAGATATTACTGTACTGTTGGAGCTAGAAACACAGGCATTAGATATTACTGTACTGTTGGAGCTAGAGACACAAGCATTAGATATTACTGTACTGTTGGAGCTAGAAACACAAGCATTAGATATTACTGTACTGTTGGAGCTAGAGACATTAGATATTACTGTACTGTTGGAGCTAGAGACACAAGCATTAGATATTACTGTACTGTTGGAGCTAGAAACACAAGCATTAGATATTACTGTACTGTTGGAGCTAGAAACACAAGCATTAGATATTACTGTACTGTTGGAGCCAGAAACACAAGCATTAGATATTACTGTACTGTTGGAGCTAGAGACACAGGCATTAGATATTACTGTACTGTTGGAGCTAGAAACACAGGCATTAGATATTACTGTACTGTTGGAGCTAGAAACACAGGCATTATATATTACTGTACTGTTGGAGCTAGAAACATTAGATATTACTGTACTGTTAGATTTTAGACATTAGATATTACTGTACTGTTGGAGCTAGAGACATTAGATATTACTGTACTGTTGGAGCTATAAACACAAGCATTAGATATTACTGTACTGTTGGAGCTAGAGACATTAGATATTACTGTACTGTTGGAGCTAGAGACATTAGATATTACTGTACTGTTGGAGCTAGAGACACAAGCATTAGATATTACTGTACTGTTGGAGCTATAAACACAAGCATTAGGTATTACTGTACTGTTGGAGCTATAAACACAAGCATTAGGTATTACTGTACTGTTGGAGCTAGAAACACAAGCATTAGGTATTACTGTACTGTTGGAGCTAGAAACACAAGCATTAGGTATTACTGTACTGTTGGAGCTAGAAACACAAGCATTATATATTACTGTACTGTTGGAACTATAATCACAAGCATCTCAAATTCACCCTATTCCCTATATAGTGCAGTGCTTTTGATCAGGGCCCATTGGGTGGTGTGTATATATGGAACAGGGTAGTATTTGAGACACACCCTTGGAGTGTTAGTAGGATTATGGTCAGGAAGCTGTTTATCAGTTGGCTCCGTGTCAAATTCTGACGTTTGCACTGTGGAAGGATGTGCAGCAGGGTGAAGGGGTGAGTTCGACGGTTAGGGTCAAGATGCTGTTGTTTATCACTATTTGTAGTGTCAGATTCAGAGCAACAGGAATGTGTGTTGAAACGAGTGGACAGTTTGTTCCCTCGTAGCTTTGGTACAGTTCAGACTCAGAGAAAGTTTCTCTCTAGTCCAGGAAAGGAGTACTTGAGAGGTGGTATTGCATTTGGCTACGCGAGCAATAACATCTACTAAACGTGTATGTGACCAATAGAATTTGATTTGATTTAGAGAGGTGGTATTGTACTGGCAGTGGTGTAAAGTACTTTAAGTAAAAAATACTTTCAAGTACTACTTAAGTAGTTGTATTAGGGTATCTGTACTTTACTATACTATGTTTATTTTTATTTTATTTTTTTATTTCACCTTTATTTTACCAGGTAGGCTAGTTGAGAACAAGTTCTCATTTACAACTGCGACCTGGCCAAGATAAAGCATAGCAGTGTGAACAGACAACAGAGTTACACATGGAGTAAACAATTAACAAGTCAATAACACAGTAGAAAAAAAGGGGAGTCTATATACAATGTGTGCAAAAGGCATGAGGAGGTAGGCGAATAATTACAATATTGCAGATTAACACTGGAGTGATAAATGATCAGATGATCATGTACAGGTAGAGATATTGGTGTGCAAAAGAGCAGAAAAGTAAATAAATAAAAACTGTGGGGATGAGGTAGGTGAAAATGGGTGGGCTATTTACCAATAGATTATGTACAGCTGCAGCGATCGGTTAGCTGCTCAGATAGCTGATGTTTGAAGTTGGTGAGGGAGATAAAGGTCTCCAACTTCAGCGATTTTTGCAATTCGTTCCAGTCACAGGCATCAGAGTACTGGAACGAAAGGCGGCCAAATGAGGTGTTGGCTTTAGGGATGATCAGTGAGATACACCTGCTGGAGCGCGTGCTACGGATGGGTGTTGCCATCGTGACCAGTGAACTGAGATAAGGCGGAGCTTTACCTAGCATGGCCTTGTAGATGACCTGGAGCCAGTGGGTCTTGCGACGAATATGTAGCGAGGGCCAGCCGACTAGAGCATACAAGTCGCAGTGGTGGGTAGTATAAGGTGCTTTAGTGACAAAACGGATGGCACTGTGATAAACTGCATCCAGTTTGCTGAGAAGAGTGTTGGAAGCAATTTTGTAGATGACATCGCCGAAGTCGAGGATCGGTAGGATAGTCAGTTTTACTAGGGTAAGCTTGGCAGCGTGAGTGAAGGAGGCTTTGTTACGGAATAGAAAGCCGACTCTTGATTTGATTTTCGATTGGAGATGTTTGATATGGGTCTGGAAGAAGAGTTTGCAGTCTAGCCAGACACCTAGGTACTTATAGGTGTCCACATATTCAAGGTCGGAACCATCCAGTGTGGTGATGCTAGTCGGGCATGCGGGTGCAGGCAGAGATCGGTTGAAAAGCATGCATTTGGTTTTACTAGCGTTTAAGAGCAGTTGGAGGCCACGGAAGGAGTGTTGTATGGCATTGAAGCTCGTTTGGAGGTTAGATGGCACAGTGTCCAAGGACGGGCCGAAAGTATATAGAATGGTGTCGTCTGATAGAGGTGGATCAGGGAATCGCCCGCAGCAAGAGCAACATCATTGATATATACAGAGAAAAGAGACGGCCCGAGAATTGAACCCTGTGGCACCCCCATAGAGACTGCCAGAGGACCGGACAGCATGCCCTCCGATTTGACACACTGAACTCTGTCTGCAAAGTAATTGGTGAACCAGGCAAGGCAGTCATCCGAAAAACCGAGGCTACTGAGTCTGCCGATAAGAATATGGTGATTGACAGAGTCGAAAGACTTGGCAAGGTCGATGAAGACAGCTGCACAGTACTGTCTTTTATCGATGGCGGTTATGATGTCGTTTAGGACCTTGAGTGTGGCTGAGGTGCACCCGTGACCGGCTCGGAAACCAGATTGCATAGTGGAGAAGGTACGGTGGGATTCGAGATGGTCAGTGACCTGTTTGTTGACTTGGCTTTCGAAGACCTTAGATAGGCAAGGCAGAATGGATATAGGTCTGTAACAGTTTGGGTCCAGGGTGTCTCCCCCTTTGAAGAGGGGGATGACTGCGGCAGCTTTCCAATCCTTGGGGATCTCAAACGATATGAAAGAGAGGTTGAACAGGCTGGTAATAGGGGTTGCGACAATGGCGGCGGATAGTTGTACAGTGCCTTGCGAAAGTATTCGGCCCCCTTGAACTTTGCGACCTTTTGCCACATTTCAAGCTTCAAACATAAAGATATAAAACTGTAGAGCACCTTCTTCCACATGTTTGGTGTGTCTCCCAGGTGGCTTGTGGCAAACTTTAAACAACACTTTTTATGGATATCTTTAAGAAATGGCTTTCTTCTTGCCACTTCCATAAAGGCCAGATTTGTGCAATATACAACTGATTGTTGTCCTATGGACAGAGTCTCCCACCTCAGCTGTAGATTTCTGCAGTTCATCCAGAGTGATCATGGGCCTCTTGGCTGCATCTCTGATCTTTTTGTATCCAAATCCGGCTTTAAACTTCTTCACAACAGTATCTCGGACCTGCCTCGTGTGTTCCTTGTTCTTCATGATGCTCTCTGCGCTTTTAACGGACCTCTGAGACTATCACAGTGCAGGTGCATTTATACAGAGACTTGATTACACACAGGTGGATTGTATTTATCATCATTAGTCATTTAGGTCAACATTGGATCATTCAGAGATCCTCACTGAACTTCTGGAGAGAGTTTGCTGCACTGAAAGTAAAGGAGCTGAATAATTTTGCACGCCCAATTTTTCAGTTTTTGATTTGTTAATAAATGTCGTTCCACTTCATGATTGTGTCCCACTTGTTGTTGATTCTTCACAAAAAAATACAGTTTTATATCTTTATGTTTGAAGCCTGAAATGTGGCAAAAGGTCGCAAAGTTCAAGGGGGCCGAATACTTTCGCAAGGCACTGTATATAGTATGTTTGTTTTACTCCATGTGTAACTCTGTGTTGTTGTATGTGTCGAATTGCTACGCTTTATCTTGGCCAGGTCGCAGTTGCAAATGAGAACTTGTTCTCAACAAGCCTACCTGGTTAAATAAAGGTGTTCTCAACTAGCCTACCTGGTTAAATAAAGGTGTTCTCAACTAGCCTACCTGGTTAAATAAAGGTGTTCTCAACTAGCCTACCTGGTTAAATAAAAGTGTTCTCAACTAGCCTACCTGGTTAAATAAAGGTGTTCTCAACTAGCCTACCTGGTTAAATAAAGGTGTTCTCAACTAGCCTACCTGGTTAAATAAAGGTGTTCTCAACTAGCCTACCTGGTTAAATAAAGGTGTTCTCAACTGGCCTACCTGGTTAAATAAAGGTGTTCTCAACTAGCCTACCTGGTTAAATAACGGTGTTCTCAACTAGCCTACCTGGTTAAATAAAGGTGTTCTCAACTAGCCTACCTGGTTAAATAACGGTGTTCTCAACTAGCCTACCTGGTTAAATAAAGGTGTTTTCAACTAGGTGGTTAAATAAAGGTTTTCTCAACTAGCCTACCTGGTTAAATAAAGGTGTTCTCAACTAGCCTACCTGGTTAAATAAAGGTTTTCTCAACTAGCCTACCTGGTTAAATAAAGGTGTTCTCAACTAGCCTACCTGGTTAAATAAAGGTGTTCTCAACTAGCCTACCTGGTTAAATGTGGTCTCAACTAGCCTACCTGGTTAAATGTGTTCTCAACTAGCCTACCTGGTTAAATGTGTTCTCAACTAGCCTACCTGGTTAAATAAAGGTGTTCTCAACTAGCCTACCTGGTTAAATAAAGGTGTTCTCAACTAGCCTACCTGGTTAAAAAATGTGTTCTCAACTGGCCTACCTGGTTAAATAAAGGTGTTCTCAACTAGCCTACCTGATTAAATAAAGGTGTTCTCAACTAGCCTACCTGGTTAAATAAAGGTGTTCTCAACTAGCCTACCTGGTTAAATAAAGGTGTTCTCAACTAGCCTACCTGGTTAAATAAAGGTGTTCTCAACTAGCCTACCTGGTTAAATAAAGGTGTTCTCAACTGGCCTACCTGGTTAAATAAAGGTGTTCTCAACTAGCCTACCTGGTGTGACGACCCTCCCACTCTGTCTGCCGTATTCTGTCTTTGTTCTTGTTTCCTTATTAGGATGCCGGTTGGCAGAGTTGGGGAGGGCCGTCAGCTACATGGGAAACACCTGGGCCAGGTGTGTCCCAGGATAAATAGACCTCTTCCACATTCATGGAGGAGACTCTCTCCATGCAGACACCTTTGTAGATTGTGTTGTGGTTCTTGGTGGCCTTTTGTTTGTTTGCATCGGCACCTTTCAACACCCTGCATTATCACATTCATGCATGCAAAACACTCACTTACACTACTGATTACTGATTACACACACAATTGTATATTTTCCTTAGTTGCTTTGGTTAATAAATATATATTTTGTTACTCCTTATCTCCACGTTGTCTCCCTTTGTTACGGGCTTTGAGCCGGTTCGTGACAAGTGGGGGCTCGTCCGGGATCTTTGAACTATTGGTTTGTGAGGCCGTGAAGGTACGTGTTTGGTTTGCATATTGTGTTTGAGTTTGATAGGCCCAGTATTGGTTGCTTTTGTTGCTTGGTTTGTGTGCTGCGTTGGAGAGAGATAATGGTTAGTTTCCAGGCCCTGCCTAGCCTGAACTCTTGTTCTGCTTTCTGTTGGGAAGTCAGTCTGAGGAGGTGAGTAAATCGGCTGTGTACCTCGGTAGGAGATTTGTGTAGGGTAGTGGAACTTGCTAACTGGAGCTATAGCCTTTTACCCCTGATAGGCTTAGCGTCGTGTTTAATTTTTGGACATGTTTGGCATGGTTAAATGTTATTTTTGTGTGGTGTCTGTGGACTGAGCAGTTGTCTCGGGGGCACATCCGTGGCTTGGTGGAATTTGCCAGCATGCTGGGGAGTTTTTCCTTGCCAGCGGGCTACAGTGCGTAAATTCCCACCGCAAATCTGCACGAAGACTAGGGTTGAGTTATTGTAGGTTTGGGGAAGCTCCGTATCTCATCTCTCTTCTGTGGTGCTCAGGGTGATTGTCATTTCTCTGGTTGTGGTCTGATGTGCTCAGCAGAGGGGTTGAGCAAGATTATTTACTTATGACTATGGTGTCTCATGTACACAAGTTCATTCGCTTTCCATCAGAGGACCTGTTAGAATTATGTACTAAAGAACAGCTGTTGAAGATGGCTGTACACTACAAGGTTAAATGATTGAAATTAGTGAAATTCTGAATTGTTGGAAGTGACTATGAATCGTTGGAAGTGACTATGAATCGTTGGAAGTGACTATGAATCGTTGGAAGTGACTATGAATCGTTGGGAGTGACTATGAATCGTTGGGAGTGACTATGAATCGTTGGGAGTGACTATGAATCGTTGGGAGTGACTATGAATCGTTGGGAGTGACTATGAATCGTTGGGAGTTGTAAAAATTAAGGACCCTGATGTTCTTTTCGTTGGAGTTTGTAGCTGTTGTCGTCTTTTGTGCCGTGTTCCTGAATGTTTACGTGACTGACCATTGGTTGGGGTTGTCATCTTCTATCTTTCCTGTCTGTTCCCTCCTGGTCTCGTTTTCTTCTTTCTTCTTAAATATTGCTTCCTATGCGCAAAGGTTGCTGAGGTCTGGGGAGGAGGTTGGTTGGTGCAGGTGGAGGTGTGAATACATAACCCCTTGTCAATTTGGGACGCAGAGGCTGTGTCAATTTGGGACGCAGAGGCTGTGTCAATTTGGGATGCAGAGGCTGGTATGTTCCGGGGTCCTTGTTGGTCCCCGGTTTTATGGGGGGGAATGTGACGACCCTCCCACTCTGTCTGCCGTATTCTGTCTTTGTTCTTGTTTCCTTATTAGGATGCCGGTTGGCGGAGTTGGGGAGGGTCGTCAGCTACATGGGAAACACCTGGGCCAGGTGTGTCCCAGGATAAATAGACCTCTTCCACATTCGTGGAGGAGACTCTCTCCATGCAGACACCTTTGTAGATTGTGTTGTGGTTCTTGGTGGCCTTTTGTTTGTTTGCATCGGCACATTTCAACACCCTGCATTATCACATTCATGCATGCAAAACACTCACTTACACTACTGATTACTGATTACACACACAATTGTATATTTTACTTAGTTGCTTTGGTTAATAAATATATATTTTGTTACTCCTTATCTCCACGTTGTCTCCCTTTGTTACGGGCTTTGAGCCGGTTCGTGACACTGGTTAAATAAAGGTGTTCTCAATTAGCCTACCTGGTTAAATAAAGGTGTTCTCAACTAGCCTACCTGGTTAAATAAAGGTGTTCTCAACTGGCCTACCTGGTTAAATAAAGGTTAAATAAAGGTGTTCTCAACTAACCTGGTTAAATAAAGGTTAAAAAGGTGTTCTCAACTACCTGGTTAAATAAAGGTGTTCTCAACTAGCCTACCTGGTTAAATAAAGGTGTTCTCAACTGGCCTACCTGGTTAAATAAAGGTGTTCTCAACTAGCCTACCTGGTTAAATAAAGGTGTTCTCAACTAGCCTACCTGGTTAAATAAAGGTGTTCTCAACTAGCCTACCTGGTTAAATAAAGGTGTTCTCAACTAGCCTACCTGGTTAAATAAAGGTGTTCTCAACTAGCCTACCTGGTTAAATAAAGGTGTTCTCAACTGGCCTACCTGGTTAACTTCTTGAAACTCCCCATCCCGGATCCGGGTTTGTGACTAAAGCCTCAGGCTCATTAGCATAACGCAACGTTAACGATTTCTGAAAATTGCAAATAAAATGAAAATAATGCATCTGCTCTCAAGCTTAGCCTTTTCTTAACAACACTGTCATCTCAGATTTTCAAAATATGCTTTTGAACCATAGAAATTGACTAATTTGTGTAAGAGTATGCAAAGCTAGCATAGCATTTTGAGTAGCATTTAGCACGCAACATTTTCACAAAAACCAGATAACCAAATAAATAAAATCATTTACCTTTGAAGAGCTTCTGATGTTTTCAATGAGGAGACTCTCAGTTACATACCAAATGCGCAGTTTTTCCTGAAAGCGTCTGTGTGTAGGAGAAATCGTTCCGTTTTCTACATTGCGTCTGGCTACCGAAACGAACCGAAAATTCAGTCACCTACAACGTAAAACTTTTTCCGGATTAACTACATAATATCGACGAAACATGGCAAACGTTGTTTGGAATCAATCCTCAAGGTGTTTTTTCACATATCTCTTCATTGATATGCAGTTCGTGGAAGCTTGCTTTCCTCTCTGTATCCCATGGAAAAATACTGGCAGGTGACTTTTGCGCACCAATTTCGGCGCAGGACACCGGGCGGACACCTGGTAAATGTGGTCTCTTATGGTCAATCTTCCAATGATCTGCCTACAAATACGTCACAATGCTGCAGACACCTTGGGGAAATGACAGAAAGGGCAGGCTCATTCCTCTCGCATTCACAGCCATATAAGGAGACAATGGAAAACAGAGCCTCAAAAATCCTGCTCATTTCCTGGATGCCATCTCATCTTGGTTTTGCCTGAAGCTCACGTTCTAGGGCACGCACAGAGAATATCTTGGTAGTTCTGGACACGTCAGAGTGTTTTCTTTCGAAAGCTATCAATTATATGCATAGTCAAGCATCTTTTTGTGACAAAATATCTTGTTTAAAACGGGAACGTTTTTCATCCAAAAATGAAATAGCGCCCCCTTAGATGTAAGAGGTTAAATAAAGGTGTTCTCAACTAGCCTACCTGGTTAAATAAAGGTGTTCTCAACTAGCAAACCTGGTTAAATAAAGGTTTTCTCAACTGGCCTACCTGGTTAAATAAAGGTGTTCTCAACTAGCCTACCTGGTTAAATAAAGGTGTTCTCAACTAGCCTACCTGGTTAAATAAAGGTGTTCTCAACTAGCCTACCTGGTTAAATAAAGGTGTTCTCAACTAGCCTACCTGGTTAAATAAAGGTGTTCTCAACTAGCCTACCTGGTTAAATAAAGGTGTTCTCAACTAGCCTACCTGGTTAAATAAAGGTGTTCTCAACTAGCCTACCTGGTTAAATAAAGGTGTTCTCAACTAGCCTACCTGGTTAAATAAAGGTGTTCTCAACTAGCCTACCTGGTTAAAAAAAGGTGTTCTCAACTGGCCTACCTGGTTAAATAAAGGTGTTCTCAACTAGCCTACCTGGTTAAATAAAGGTGTTCTCAACTAGCCTACCTGGTTAAATAAAGGTGTTCTCAACTAGCCTACCTGGTTAAATAAAGGTGTTCTCAACTGGCCTACCTGGTTAAATAAAGGTGTTCTCAACTAGCCTACCTGGTTAAATAAGTGTTCTCAACTAGCCTACCTGGTTAAATAAAGGTGTTCTCAACTGGCCTACCTGGTTAAATAAAGGTGTTTTCAACTAGCCTACCTGGTTAAATAAAGGTGTTCTCAACTAGCCTACCTGGTTAAATAAAGGTGTTCTCAACTAGCCTACCTGGTTAAATAAAGGTGTTCTCAACTAGCCTACCTGGTTAAATAAAGGTGTTCTCAACTAGCCTACCTGGTTAAAAAAATGTGTTCTCAACTGGCCTACCTGGTTAAATAAAGGTGAAATAAAATCAAATAAAAAATATTTTTGACTACTTTTACTTTTACTTCACTACATTCCTGAAGATAATCATGTACTTTTTACTCCCATACATTTAACCTAACACTTAAAAGTACTCATTACATTTTGAATGCTTAGCAGGACAGGAAAATGGTCAGATTAACGCACTTATCAAGACAATACACGGTTATCCCTTCTGCCTCTGATCTGGCGGACTCGCTAAACAGAGAACATCCCTGGTCATCCCTACTGCCTCTGATCTGGAGGACTCACTAAACAGAGAACATCCCTGGTCATCCCTTCTGCCTCTGATCTGGCAGACTCGCTAAACAGAGAACATCCCTGGTCATCCCTACTGCCTCTGATCTGGAGGACTCACTAAACAGAGAACATCCCTGGTCATCCCTACTGCCTCTGATCTGGTGTACTCACTAAACAGAGTACATCCCTGGTCATCCCTTCTGCCTCTGATCTGGAGGACTCACTAAACAGAGAACATCCCTGGTCATCCCTACTGCCTCTGATCTGGAGGACTCACTAAACAGAGAACATCCCTGGTCATCCCTACTGCCTCTGATCTGGAGGACTCACTAAACAGAGAACATCCCTGGTCCTCCCTTCTGCCTCTGATCTGGAGGAATCACTAAACAGAGAACATCCCTGCTCATCCCTACTGCCTCTGATCTGGAGGACTCACTAAACAGAGAACATCCCTGGTCATCCCTACTGCCTCTGATCTGGCGGACTCACTAAACAGAGAACATCCCTGGTCATCCCTACTGCCTCTGATCTGGAGGACTCACTAAACAGAGAACATCCCTGGTCATCCCTACTGCCTCTGATCTGGAGGACTCACTAAACAGAGAACATCCCTGGTCATCCCTACTGCCTCTGATCTGGAGGACTCACTAAACAGAGAACATCCCTGGTCATCCCTACTGCCACTGATCTGGTGGACTCACTAAACAGAGAACATCCCTGGTCATCCCTACTGCCTCTGATCTGGTGGACTCACTAAACAGAGAACATCCTTGGTCATCCCTACTGCCTCTGATCTGGAGGACTCACTAAACAGAGAACATCCCTGGTCATCCCTACAGCCTCTGATCTGGTGGACTCACTAAACAGAGAACATCCCTGGTCATCCCACTAAACAGAGAACATCCCTGCATCTCTGCCTCTGATCTGGTGGACTCACTAAACAGAGAACATCCCTGGTCATCCCTACTGCCTCTGATCTGGTGGACTCACTAAACAGAGAACATCCCTGGTCATCCCTACAGCCTCTGATCTGGTGGACTCACTAAACAGAGAACATCCTTGGTCATCCCTACTGCCTCTGATCTGGAGGACTCACTAAACAGAGAACATCCCTGGTCATCCCTACAGCCTCTGATCTGGTGGACTCACTAAACAGAGAACATCCCTGGTCATCCCTACTGCCTCTGATCTGGAGGACTCACTAAACAGAGAACATCCCTACTGCCTCTGATCTGGCGGACTCATTAAACACAAATGTATATTTTGTAAACGCTGTCTATGAATTTTAAAAACAATCTGTTTTACTTATTAATATCAGGAATTTGAAATTATTTATACTTTTACTCAAGTAGAATTTTACTGGGTGACTTTCATCTTTATGTGAGTAACTTTCTAATATGGTATCTATACTTTTACTCAAGTAGAATTTTACTGGGTGACTTTCATCTTTATGTGAGTAACTTTCTAATATGGTATCTATACTTTTACTCAAGTAGAATTTTACTGGGTGACTTTCATCTTTATGTGAGTAACTTTCTAATATGGTATCTATACTTTTACTCAAGTAGAATTTTACTGGGTGACTTTCATCTTTATGTGAGTAACTTTCTATTATGGTATCTATACTTTTACTCAAGTATGACAATTGGGTACTTTTTCCACCATAGTGTAATGGGATAATAATAGGCTGTTGGGTGAGTAGTATCCAACACGGTGTGGATTCCTCCAGTACCACCACACTAGAACCACGGTGTGGATTCCTCCAGTACCACCACACTAGAACCACGGTGTGGATTCCTCCAGTACCACCACACTAGAACCACGGTGTGGATTCCTCCAGTACCACCACACTAGAACCACGGTGTGGATTCCTCCCATTACCACCACACTAGAACCATGGTGTGGATTCCTCCAGTACCACCACACTAGAACCACGGTGTGGATTCCTCCCAGTACCACCACACTAGAACCACGGTGTGGATTCCTCCAGTACCACCACACTAGAACCACGGTGTGAATTAGATTCCTCCAGTACCACCACACTAGAACCACGGTGTGGATTCCTCCAGTACCACCACACTAGAACCACGGTGTGGATTCCTCCCATTACCACCACACTAGAACCACGGTGTGGATTCCTCCCAGTACCACCACACTAGAACCACGGTGTGGATTCCTCCCATTACCACCACACTAGAACCACGGTGTGGATTCCTCCCAGTACCACCACACTAGAACCACGGTGTGAATTGATTCCTCCAGTACCACCACACTAGAACCACGGTGTGGATTCCTCCCATTACCACCACACTAGAACCACGGTGTGGATTCCTCCCAGTACCACCACACTAGAACCACGGTGTGAATTAGATTCCTCCAGTACCACCACACTAGAACCACGGTGTGGATTCCTCCCAGTACCACCACACTAGAACCACGGTGTGAATTAGATTCTCCCAGTACCACCACACTAGAACCACGGTGTGGATTCCTCCCATTACCACCACACTAGAACCACGGTGTGGATTCCTCCCAGTACCACCACACTAGAACCACGGTGTGAATTAGATTCCTCCAGTACCACCACACTAGAACCACGGTGTGGATTCCTCCCAGTACCACCACACTAGAACCACGGTGTGGATTCCTCCAGTACCACCACACTAGAACCACGGTGTGGATTCCTCCCAGTACCACCACACTAGAACCACGGTGTGAATTGACCACACTAGAACCACGGTGTGGATTCCTCCCATTACCACCACACTAGAACCATGGTGTGGATTCCTCCCATTACCACCACACTAGAACCACGGTGTGGATTCCTCCCATTACCACCACACTAGAACCACGGTGTGGATTCCTCCCAGTACCACCACACTAGAACCACGGTGTGAATTAGATTCCTCCCAGTACCACCACACTAGAACCACGGTGTGGATTCCTCCCAGTACCACCACACTAGAACCACGGTGTGAATTGGATTCCTCCCATTACCACCACACTAGAACCATGGTGTGGATTCCTCCCAGTACCACCACACTAGAACCACGGTGTGAATTAGATTCCTCCAGTACCACCACACTAGAACCATGGTGTGAATTGGATTCCTCCCATTACCACCACACTAGAACCACGGTGTGAATTAGATTCCTCCCAGTACCACCACACTAGAACCACGGTGTGAATTGATTCCTCCCATTACCACCACACTAGAACCACGGTGTGAATTGGATTCCTCCCATTACCACCACACTAGAACCATGGTGTGATTTAGATTCCTCCCATTACCACCACACTAGAACCATGGTGTGAATTGATTCCTCCCATTACCACCACGATTCTCCAGAACCACGTTGTGAATTAGATTCCTCCAGTACCACCACACTAGAACCATGGTGTGAATTGTATTCCTCCCATTACCACCACACTAGAACCACTGTGTGAATTGGATTCCTCCCATTACTACCACACTAGAACCATGGTGTGAATTGTATTCCTCCCATTACCACCACACTAGAACCATGGTGTGGATTCCTCCCATTACCACCACACTAGAACCACGGTGTGGATTCCTCCCAGTACCACCACACTAGAACCATGGTGTGGATTCCTCCCATTACCACCACACTAGAACCATGGTGTGAATTGGATTCCTCCCAGAGATTCTTGATAAAAACCTGCTCCAGAGCGCTCAGGACCTCAGTCTGGGGCGAAGGTTCACCTTCCAACAGGACAATGACCCTAAGTACACAGCCAAAACAACGCAGGAGTGGCTTCTGGACAAGTCTCTGAATGTCCTTGAGTGTCCCAGACCGAGCCCGATCTTGAACCCGATCGAACATCTCTGGATAGACCTGAAAATAGCTGTGCAGCGATGCGCCCCATCCAACCTGACAGAGCTTGAGAAGAGAAGTACTGAGTAAAGGGTCTGAATACTTAGCAAGATTTTATGAAAAACAGTTTTTGCTTTATCATTATTGGGGTATTGTGATGTCATTATGGGGGTATTGTGATGTCATTATGGGATATTGTGTGTAGATTGATTAAGGTGGAAAAAAAAGATTTAATAAATTTTAGAATAAGGCTGTAGCGTAACAAAATGTTATACTGTACCAATGTCAAATCAAATACATTTTTTGTTTGTCACATGCACATGGTTAGCAGATGTTAATGCGAGTGTAGCGAAATGCTTGTGCTTCTAGTTCGAACCATGCAGTAATATCTAACAAGTAATCTAACCTAACAATTTCGACCACAACTACCTTATACACACAAGTGTAAAGGAATGAATGATAATATGTTCAGCTATGAATAAGTATTATGGCCTCCAATGACGCTGTAAGTACAAAAGAGAAACCTACTGTATACCAATTGTGGTTTAGATATTACTTCCTTTATTTGAACAAAGCCCTCCAGTGAACCCTTTTCTTGCCACGGTTCACGAGCTCTGTCCCCCATGTCTGTTCTTTGCGTATGACCCTGCTGTGCTAATACTTGTTGTTGTGTGAGCTGCATGGATAACCTTCTGGTGTCGACAGGCCATGTTCGTTCAACTCTTGTCTGTCGTGAGGATAAAGGGAATGAAGGAGCTGGGGGGTAGAGTTACCACACACAGACACATACCAGTGGAGGCTCCTCAGAGGAGGAAGGGGAGGACCATCCCACTTAGTGAATTTCATAAAAATAGCGAAACATTAAAAAAGTGATATTACTGTACTGTTGGAGCTAGAGACATTAGATATTACTGTACTGTTGGAGCTAGAGACATTAGATATTACTGTACTGTTGGAGCTAGAGACATTAGATATTACTGTACTGTTGGAGCTAGAGACATTAGATATTACTGTACTGTTGGAGCTAGAGACATTAGATATTACTGTACTGTTGGAGCTAGAGACATTAGATATTACTGTACTGTTGTCTGATTTTATCAGCGTGGACCCAGCTGTTGTTGGGATGTTGTCTGATTTTATCAGCGTGGACCCAGCTGTTGTTGGGATGTTGTCTGATTTTATCAGCGTGGACCCAGCTGTTGTTGGGATGTTGTCTGATTTTATCAGCGTGGACCCAGCTGTTGTTGGGATGTTGTCTGATTTTATCAGCGTGGACCCAGCTGTTGTTGGGATGTTGTCTGATTTTATCAGCGTGGATCCAGCTGTTGTTGGGATGTTGTCTGATTTTATCAGCGTGGACCCAGCTGTTGTTGGGATTTTGTCTGATTTTATCAGCGTGGACCCAGCTGTTGTTGGGATGTTGTCTGATTTTATCAGCGTGGACCCAGCTGTTGTTGGGATGTTTGTCTGATTTTATCAGCGTGGACCCAGCTGTTGTTGGGATGTTGTCTGATTTTATCAGCCCCAGCTGTGTTGTCTGGGATGTTTGTCTGATTTTATCAGCGTGGATTTTGTCTGATTTTATCAGCCCAGCTGTTGTTGGGATGTTGTCTGATTTTATCAGCGTGGACCCAGCTGTTGTTGGGATGTTTGTCTGATTTTATCAGCGTGGACCCAGCTGTTGTTGGGATGTTGTCTGATTTTATCAGCGTGGACCCAGCTGTTGTTGGGATGTTGTCTGATTTTATCAGCGTGGACCCAGCTGTTGTTGGGATGTTGTCTGATTTTATCAGCGTGGACCCAGCTGTTGTTGGGATGTTGTCTGATTTTATCAGGACCCAGCTGTTGTTGGGATGTTGTCTGATTTTATCAGCGCTGGACCCAGCTGTGTTGGGATGTTGTCTGATTTTATCAGCGTGGACCCAGCTGTTGTTGGGATGTTGTCTGATTTTATCAGTGTGGACCCAGCTGCTGTTTGGATGTTGTCTGATTTTATCAGTGTGGACCCAGCTGTTATTGGGATGTTGTCTGATTTTATCAGTGTGGACCCAGCTGTTGCTGGGATGTTGTCTGATTTTATCAGTGTGGACCCAGCTGTTGCTGGGATGTTGTCTGATTTTAGCAGCGTGGACTAAGCTGTTGTTGGGATGTTGTCTGATTTTATCAGCGTGGACCCAGCTGTTGTTGGGATGTTGTCTGATTTTATCAGCGTGGACCCAGCTGTTGTTGGGATGTTGTCTGATTTTATCAGCGTGGACCCAGCTGTTGTTGGGATGTTGTCTGATTTTATCAGCCCCAGCTGTTGTTGGGATGTTGTCTGATTTTATCAGCGTGGACCCAGCTGTTGTTGGGATGTTGTCTGATTTTATCAGCATGGACCCAGCTGTTGTTGGGATGTTGTCTGATTTTATCAGCGTGGATGTTGTCCCAGCTGTTGTTGGGATGTTGTCTGATTTTATCAGCATGGACCCAGCTGTTGTTGGGATGTTGTCTGATTTTATCAGCGTGGACCCAGCTGTTGTTGGGATGTTGTCTGATTTTATCAGCGTGGACCCAGCTGTTGTTGGGATGTTGTCTGATTTTATCAGCGTGGACCCAGCTGTTGTTGGGATGTTGTCTGATTTTATCAGTGTGGACCCAGCTGTTGTTGGGATGTTGTCTGATTTTATCAGCGTGGACCCAGCTGTTGTTGGGATGTTGTCTGATTTTATGTTGTCTGATTTTATCAGCACCCAGCTGTTGTTGGGATGTTGTCTGATTTTATCAGCGTGGACCCAGCTGTTGTTGGGATGTTGTCTGATTTTATCAGCGTGGACCCAGCTGTTGTTGGGATGTTGTTTTATCTGATTTTATGTTGTCAGTGTGGACCCAGCTGTTGTTGGGATGTTGTCTGATTTTATCAGCGTGGACCCAGCTGTTGTTGGGATGTTGTCTGATTTTATCAATGCGCTGTTGTTGGGACCTGATTTTATCAGCGTGGACCCAGCTGTTGGGATGTTGTCTGATTTTATCAGCGTGGACCCAGCTGTTGTTGGGATGTTGTCTGATTTTATCAGCGCCCAGCTGTTGGGATGTTGTCTGATTTTATCAGCGTGGACCCAGCTGTTGTTGGGATGTTGTCTGATTTTATCAGCGTGGACAGCTGTTGTTGGGATGTTGTCTGATTTTATCAGTTTAAACATGTTGTCTTTAAACAGCTGTTGCTGGGATGTTGTCTGATTTTATCAGCGTGGACCCAGCTGTTGTTGGGATGTTGTCTGATTTTAGCAGCGTGACTGTTGGGGGATGTTGTCTGATTTTATCAGCGTGGACCCAGCTGTTGTTGGGATGTTGTCTGATTTTATCAGCGTGGACCCAGCTGTTTGTTGGGATGTTGTCTGATTTTATCAGCGTGGACCCAGCTGTTGTTGGGATGTTGTCTGATTTTATCAGTGTGGACCCAGCTGTTGTTGGGATGTTGTCTGATTTTATCAGCGTGGACCCAGCTGTTGTTGGGATGTTGTCTGATTTTAGCAGCATGGACCCAGCTGTTGTTGGGATGTTGTCTGATTTTATCAGCGTGGACCCAGCTGTTGTTGGGATGTTGTCTGATTTTATCAGCGTGGACCCAGCTGTTGTTGGGATGTTTGTCTGATTTTAGCAGTGTGGACCCAGCTGTTGTTGGTAGTTTGTCTGATTTCAAATGTTTTGTTCCTGTTAAACTACTCCTGCCATGTCCGAGCAGTCCTTAAACAGAGACAAAACAGTTTAAACACTTTAAACAGCAGGAATGTTGGGCAGTCATTCTGTGGAGTGTGACTCTTTCACCTCTGAGTGTGAGGTAACACTTTGGGGAGTAGTAACAGAGCCCTGAGGGAGAGTGTCCAGAACTGAGACCCAGGGTTGGGACTGTTGGGAATGAGGCCCAGGGTTGGAACTGAGGCCCAGGGTTAGAACTGAGGCACAGGGTTGGAACTGAGGCACAGGTTTGAAACTGAAGCACAGGGTTGGAATTGAGGCTCGGGTTTGGGACTTTTGGAACTGAGAACTGGGGTTGGAGCTGAGGCCCAGGATTGGAGCTGAGGCCCTTGGTTGGAGCTGAGGCCCAGGGTTGGAACTGTGGGAACTGAGGCCCGGGGTTGTAGCTGAGTCCCAGGGTTGGAGCTGAGTCCCAGGTTTGGAGCTGAGTCCCGGGTTTGGAACTGCGGCACAGGGTTGAAACTGAAGCACAGGGTTGCAAATGTGGGAACTGAGGCCCAGGGTTGGAGCTGAGGCCCAGAGTTGGAACTGAGGCCCGAGTTTGGGACTGAGGCCCGGGGTTGGGACTGAGGCCCAGGGTTGAAACTGAAGACAGGGTTGCACATGAACTGAGGCCCAGGGTTGGAGCTGAGGCCCAGAGTTGGAACTGAGGCCCGAGTTTTGGACTGAGGCCCGGGGTTGGGACTGAGGCCCGGGGTTGGGACTGAGGCCCAGGGTTGAAACTAGGACCGGGATTGGAACTGAGGCACAGGGTTGGAACTGAGGCACAGGGTTGTAACTGAAGCACAGGGTTGAAACTGAAGCACACGGTTGTAACTGTGGGAGCTGAGTCCCGGGGTTGGAGGTGTTGGAGCTTAGTCCCTGGGTTGGAACTGAGTCCCAGGGTTGGAACTGAGTCCCGGGGTTGGAAATGAGGCCTGGGTTTGGGACTTTTGGAACTGAGAACTGGGGTTGGGACTGTTGGAACTGAGAACTGGGGTTGGGACTGAGGCCCGGGGTTGGAGCTGAGGCCGGGGTTGGAGCTGAGGCCCAGGGTTGTAACTGAGACCCAGGGTTGTAACTGAGACCCAGGGTTGTAACTGAGGTCCAGGGTTGGGGGTTGGACCCCGAGTTGGAGCTGAGGCCCAGTGTTGGAGCTGAGGCCCAAGATTGGAACTGGGGAACTGAGGCCCGGGGGTTGTAGCTGAGTCCCGGGTTGGAACTGTTGGAGCTGAGTCCTGGGGTTGGAGCTGTTGGAGCTTAGTCCCTGGGTTGGAGCTGAGTCCCGGGGTTGGAACTGTTGGAGCTGAGTCCTGGGGTTGGAGCTGTTGGAGCTTAGTCCCTGGGTTGGAGCTGAGTCCCGGGGTTGGAACTGTTGGAGCTGAGTCCTGGGGTTGGAGCTGTTGGAACTTAGTCCCTAGGTTGGAGCTGGGAGCTGAGTCCCGGGGCTGGAACTGTTGAGCTTAGTCCCGGGTTGGAGCTGAGAGTCCCGGGTTGGTACTGTTGGAGCTGAGTCCAGGGTTGGAACTACTGGAGCTGATGCCTGGGGTTGGAATTGAGGGCCAGGGTAGGAACTGTGGGAACTGAGGCCCGGGGTTGTAGCTGAGTCCCAGGTTTGGGCTGAGTCCCGGGTTTGGAGCTGAGTCCCGGGGTTGTAGCTGAGTCTCAGGTTTGGAGCTGAGTCCCAGGGTTGGAGCTGAGTCCCGGGGTTGGAGCTGTTGGAGCTGAGTCCTTTGGAGCTTTGGAGCTGAGTTCGGGTTTGGAGCTGAGTCCTGGGGTTGGAGACTGTTGGAGCTGAGTCCTGGGGTTGGGACTGAGGCCCAGGGTTGGAGCTGAGTCCCAGGGTTGGAGCTGAGGCCCAGGGTTGGAGCTGAGTCCCAGGGTTGGAGCTGAGGCCCAGGGTTGTAACTGAGACCCAGGGTTGTAACTGAGGTCCAGGGTTGGAGGAGGCCCAGGGTTGGAGCTGAGTCCCAGGGTTGGAGCTGAGGCCCAGGGTTGGAACTGTGGGCTGAGGCACGGGTTTGGAACTGTGGGAACTGAGGCCCGGGGTTGTAGCTGAGTCCCAGGTTTGGAACTGAGTCCCTAGGTTGTAGCTGAGTCCCGGGTTTGGAGCTGTGGGATCTGAGGCCCGGGTTTGGAGCTGAGTCCCGGGTTTGGAACTTGAAGCACACGGTTGGAACTGAGTCCTGGGGCCCAGGGTTGGAGCTGAGGCCCAGAGTTGGAACTGAGGCCCAGGGTTGAAACTGGGACCGGGATTGGAACTGAGGCCCAGGTTTGGAGCTGAGTCCCTAGGTTGGAGCTGAGTCCCAGGTTTGGAGCTGAGTCCCGGGGTTGGAGCTGAGTCCCGGGGTTGGAGCTGTTGGAGCTGAGTCCCGGGTTTGGAGCTGTTGGAGCTGAGTCCGGGTTGGAACTGTGGAACTGAGGCCCGGGGTTGTAGCTGAGTCCCAGGTTTGGAGCTGAGTCCCTAGGTTGTAGCTGAGTCCCGGGTTTGGAGCTGTGGGATCTGAGTCCCGGGTTTGGAGCTGAGTCCCGGGTTTGGAGCTGAGACCCACGGTTGGAACTGTGTGGAACTGAGGCCCAGGGTTGGAGCTGAGGCCCAGAGTTGGAACTGAGTCCCAGGGTTTGGGACCGGGATTGGAACTGAGGCCCAGGTTTGGAGCTGAGTCCCGGGGTTGTAGCTGAGTCCCAGGTTTGGAGCTGAGTCCCGGGGTTGGAGCTGAGTCCCAGGGTTGGAGCTGTTGGAGCTGAGTCCCGGGTTTGGAGCTGTTGGAGCTGAGTCCCGGGTTTGGAGCTGAGTCCCGGGTTGTAACTGAGACCCAGGGTTGGAGCTGAGGCCCAGGGTTGGAGCTGTGGGAACTGAGGCCCGGGTTTGGAACTGTGGGACTGAGGCCCGGGGTTGTAGCTGAGTCCCAGGTTTGGAACTGAGGCGCAGGGTTGAAACTGAAGCACAGGGTTGAAACTGAAGCACAGGGTTGGCACTGTGGGAACTGGGGCCCAGGGTTGGAGCTGAGGCCCAGAGTTGGAACTGAGTGCCCAGGGTTGGGACTGGGACTGGGTTGGAACTGAGGCACAGGGTTGGAGCTGAGGCCCAGGGTTGGAGCTGAGGCCCAGGGTTGGGACTGAGGCCCAGAATTGGAACTGAGGCCCAGGGTTGAAACTGGGACCGGGTTTGGAACTGAGGCACAGGGTTGGAACTGAGGCACAGGGTTGAAACTGAAGCAAACGGTTGGAACTCTGGGAACTGAGGCCCAGGGTTGGAGCTGAGGCCCAGGGTTGTGACTGAGGCCCAGGGTTGAAACTGGGACCGGGTTTGGAACTGAGGCACCGGGTTGGAACTGAGGCACAGGGTTGAAACTGAAGCAAAGGGTTGGAACTGTTGGAACTCAGGCCCAGGGTTGGAGCTGAGTCCCAGAGTTGGAACTGAGGCCCAGGGTTGGGACTGAGGCCCAGGGTTGAAACTGAAGCACATGGTTGGAACTGTGGGAACTGAGGCCCAGGGTTGGAGCTGAGGCCCAGAGTTGGAACTGAGGCCTGGTGTTGGAACTGAGGCCCAGGGTTGAAACTGGGACAGGGATTGGAACTGAGACCCAGGGTTGGAACTGTGGGAACTGAGCCCCAAGGTTAGAACTGAGGCCCGGGGTTGGGACTGAGGCCCAGGGTTGAAACTGGAACCGTGATTGGAACTGAGGCCCAGGGTTGGAACTGAGGCCCAGGGTTGGAACTGAGGCGCAGGGTTGGAACTGAAGCACAGGGTTGAAACTGAAGCACACGGTTGGAACTGCTGAGGCCCAGGGTTGGAGCTGAGGCCCAGAGTTGGAACTGAGGCCTGGTGTTGGAACTGAGGCCCAGGGTTGAAACTGGGACCAGGGATTGGAACTGAGACCCAGGGTTGGAACTGTGGGAACTGAGCCCCAGGGTTAGAACTGAGGCCCGGGGTTGGGACTGAGGCCCAGGGTTGAAACTGGAGCCGTGATTGGAACTGAGGCCCAGGGTTGGAACTGAGGCCCAGGGTTGGAACTGAAGCACAGGGTTGAAACTGAAGCACACAGTTGGAACTGTGGGAACTGAGGCCCAGGGTTGGAACTGTGGGAACTGAGCCCCAAGATTAGAACTGAGGCCCCGGGTTGGGACTGAGGCCCGGGGTTGGAGCTGAGGCCGGGGTTGGACCTGAGGCCCAGGGTTGGAACTGAGACCCAGGGTTGTAACTGAGGTCCAGGGTTGGTACTGAGGTCCAGGGTTGGGGTTGGACCCCGAGTTGGAGCTGAGGCCCAGTGTTGGAGCTGAGGCCCAAGGTTGGAACTCTGGGAACTGAGGCCCGGGGTTGTAGCTGAGTCCCGTGGTTGGAACTGTTGGAGCTGAGTCCTGGGGTTGGAGCTAAGTCCCGGGGTTGGAGCTGTTGGAGCTTAGGCCCTGGGTTGGAGCTGAGTCCCGGGATTGGAACTGTTGGAGCTGAGTCCTGGGGTTGGAGCTGTTGGAACTTAGTCCCTAGGTTGGAGCTGTTGGAGCTGAGTCCCGGGGCTGGAACTGTTGGAGCTTAGTCCCTAGGTTGGAGCTGTTGGAGCTGAGTCCCGGGTTGGTACTGTTGGAGCTGAGTCCCGGGTTGGAACTACTGGAGCTGATGCCTGGGGTTGGAATTGAGGGCCAGGGTAGGAACTGTGGGAACTGAGGCCCGGGGTTGTAGCTGAGTCCCAGGTTTGGAGCTGAGTCCCGGGTTTGGAGCTGAGTCCCGGGGTTGTAGCTGAGTCTCAGGTTTGGAGCTGAGTCCCGGGGTTGGAGCTGAGTCCCGGGGTTGGAGCTGTTGGAGCTGAGTCCCGGGTTTGGAGCTGTTGGAGCTGAGGCCCAGGGTTGGAGCTGAGGCCCAGGGTTGTAACTGAGGTCCAGGGTTGGAGCTGAGGCCCAGGGTTGGAGCTGAGTCCCAGGGTTGGAGCTGAGGCCCAGGGTTGGAACTGTGGGAACTGAGGCCCGGGTTTGGAACTGTGGGAACTGAGGCCCGGGGTTGTAGCTGAGTCCTGGGGTTGTAGCTGAGTCCTGGGTTTGGAGCTGAGTCCCTGGGTTGTAGCTGAGTCCCGGGTTTGGAGCTGTGGGATCTGAGTCCCGGGTTTGGAGCTGAGTCCCGGGTTTGGAACTGAAGCACACGGTTGGAACTGTGTGAACTGAGGCCCAGGGTTGGAGCTGAGGCCCAGAGTTGGAACTGAGGCCTGGTGTTGGAACTGAGACCCAGGGTTGAAACTGGGACCGGGATTGGAACTGAGGCCCAGGGTTGGAACTGAAGCACAGGGTTGAAACTGAAGCACACGGTTGGAACTGTGGGAACTGAGGCCCAGAGTTGGAACTGAGGCCCAGAGTTGGAACTGAGGCCCAGGGTTGAAACTGGGACCGGGATTGGAACTGAGGCCCAGGGTTGGAACTGTGGGAACTGAGCCCCAAGGTTAGAACTGAGGCCCGGGGTTGGGACTGAGGCCCAGGGTTGAAACTGCGGCCGTGATTGGAACTGAGGCCCAGGGTTGGAACTGAGGCCCAGAGTTGGAACTGAGGCCCAGGGTTGAAACTGGGACCGGGATTGGAACTGAGGCCCAGGTTTGGAGCTGAGTCCCGGGGTTGTAGCTGAGTCCCAGGTTTGGAGCTGAGTCCCGGGGTTGGAGCTGAGTCCCGGGGTTGGAGCTGTTGGAGCTGAGTCCCGGGTTTGGAGCTGTTGGAGCTGAGTCCGGGTTTGGAGCTGAGTCCCGGGGTTGTAACTGAGACCCAGGGTTGGAGCTGAGGCCCAGGGTTGGAGCTGTGGGAACTGAGGCCCGGGTTTGGAACTGTGGGAACTGAGGCCCGGGGTTGTAGCTGAGTCCCGGGTTTGGAGCTGAGGCGCAGGGTTGAAACTGAAGCACAGGGTTGAAACTGAAGCACAGGGTTGGCACTGTGGGAACTGGGGCCCAGGGTTGGAGCTGAGGCCCAGAGTTGGAACTGAGTGCCCAGGGTTGGGACTGGGACTGGGTTTGGAACTGAGGCACAGGGTTGGAACTGAGGCACAGGGTTGGAACTGAGGCACAGGGTTGGAACTGTGGGAACTTGGGCCCAGGGTTGGAGCTGAGGCCCAGAATTGGAACTGAGGCCCAGGGTTGGGACTGAGGACCAGGGTTGAAACTGGGACCGGGTTTGGAACTGAGGCACAGGGTTGGAACTGAGGCACAGGGTTGAAACTGAAGCAAACGGTTGGAACTCTGGGAACTGAGGCCCAGGGTTGGAGCTGAGGCCCAGGGTTGTGACTGAGGCCCAGGGTTGAAACTGGGACCGGGTTTGGAACTGAGGCACCGGGTTGGAACTGAGGCACAGGGTTGAAACTGAAGCAAAGGGTTGGAACTGTTGGAACTCAGGCCCAGGGTTGGAGCTGAGTCCCAGAGTTGGAACTGAGGCCTGGGGTTGGGACTGAGGCCCAGGGTTGAAACTGAAGCACATGGTTGGAACTGTGGGAACTGAGGCCCAGGGTTGGAGCTGAGGCCCAGAGTTGGAACTGAGGCCTGGTGTTGGAACTGAGGCCCAGTGTTGAAACTGGGACAGGGATTGGAACTGAGACCAAGGGTTGGAACTGTGGGAACTGAGCCCCAAGGTTAGAACTGAGGCCCGGGGTTGGGACTGAGGCCCAGGGTTGAAACTGGAACCGTGATTGGAACTGAGGCCCAGGGTTGGAACTGAGGCCCAGGGTTGGAACTGAGGCGCAGGGTTGGAACTGAAGCACAGGGTTGAAACTGAAGCACACGGTTGGAACTGTGGGAACTGAGGCCCAGGGTTGGAGCTGAGGCCCAGAGTTGGAACTGAGGCCTGGTGTTGGAACTGAGGCCCAGGGTTGAAACTGGGACCGGGATTGGAACTGAGGCCCAGGGTTGGAACTGTGGGAACTGAGCCCCAAGGTTAGAACTGAGGCCCGGGGTTGGAACTGAGGCCCAGGGTTGAAACTGGAGCCGTGATTGGAACTGAGGCCCAGGGTTGGAACTGAGGCCCAGGGTTGGAACTGAAGCACAGGGTTGAAACTGAAGCACACAGTTGGAACTGTGGGAACTGAGGCCCAGGGTTGGAACTGTGGGAACTGAGCCCCAAGATTAGAACTGAGGCCCCGCGGTTGGGACTGAGGCCCGGGGTTGGAGCTGAGGCCGGGGTTGGACCTGAGGCCCAGGGTTGTAACTGAGACCCAGGGTTGTAACTGAGGTCCAGGGTTGGGGGGGGTTGGACCCCGAGTTGGAGCTGAGGCCCAGTGTTGGAGCTGAGGCCCAAGGTTGGAACTCTGGGAACTGAGGCCCGGGGTTGTAGCTGAGTCCCGGGGTTGGAACTGTTGGAGCTGAGTCCTGGGGTTGGAGCTAAGTCCCGGGGTTGGAGCTGTTGGAGCTAAGGCCCTGGGTTGGAGCTGAGTCCCGGGATTGGAATTGTTGGAGCTGAGTCCTGGGGTTGGAGCTGTTGGAGCTTAGTCCCTAGGTTGGAGCTGTTGGAGCTGAGTCCCGGGGCTGGAACTGTTGGAGCTTAGTCCCTAGGTTGGAGCTGTTGGAGCTGTGTCCCGGGGTTGGTACTGTTGGAGCTGAGTCCCGGGTTGGAACTACTGGAGCTGATGCCTGGGGTTGGAATTGAGGGCCAGGGTAGGAACTGTGGGAACTGAGGCCCGGGGTTGTAGCTGAGTCCCAGGTTTGGAGCTGAGTCCCGGGTTTGGAGCTGAGTCCCGGGGTTGTAGCTGAGTCTCAGGTTTGGAGCTGAGTCCCGGGGTTGGAGCTGAGTCCCGGGGTTGGAGCTGTTGGAGCTGAGTCCCGGGTTTGGAGCTGTTGGAGCTGAGTCCCGGGTTTGGAGCTGAGTCCCGGGGTTGGAGCTGTTGGAGCTGAGTCCCGGGTTTGGAGCTGAGTCCCGGGTTGTAACTGAGGCCCAGGGTTGGAGCTGAGTCCCAGGGTTGGAGCTGAGGCCCAGGGTTGGAGCTGAGTCCCAGGGTTGGAGCTGAGGCCCAGGGTTGGAGCTGAGGCCCAGGGTTGTAACTGAGGTCCAGGGTTGGAGCTGAGGCCCAGGGTTGGAGCTGAGTCCCAGGGTTGGAGCTGAGGCCCAGGGTTGGAACTGTGGGAACTGAGGCCCGGGTTTGGAACTGTGGGAACTGAGGCCCGGGGTTGTAGCTGAGTCCCAGGTTTGGAGCTGAGTCCCTGGGTTGTAGCTGAGTCCCGGGTTTGGAGCTGTGGGATCTGAGTCCCGGGTTTGGAGCTGAGTCCCGGGTTTGGAACTGAAGCACACGGTTGGAACTGTGTGAACTGAGGCCCAGGGTTGGAGCTGAGGCCCAGAGTTGGAACTGAGGCCTGGTGTTGGAACTGAGGCCCAGGGTTGAAACTGAAGCACAGGGTTGAAACTGAAGCACACGGTTGGAACTGTGGGAACTGAGGCCCAGGGTTGGAGCTGAGGCCCAGAGTTGGAACTGAGGCCCAGGGTTGAAACTGGGACCGGGATTGGAACTGAGGCCCAGGGTTGGAACTGTGGGAACTGAGACCCAAGGTTAGAACTGAGGCCCGGGGTTGGGACTGAGGCCCAGGGTTGAAACTGGGGCCGTGATTGGAACTGAGGCCCAGGGTTGGAACTGAGGCCCAGAGTTGGAACTGAGGCCCAGGGTTGAAACTGGGACCGGGATTGGAACTGAGGCCCAGGTTTGGAGCTGAGTCCCGGGGTTGTAGCTGAGTCCCAGGTTTGGAGCTGAGTCCCGGGGTTGGAGCTGAGTCCCGGGGTTGGAGCTGTTGGAGCTGAGTCCCGGGTTTGGAGCTGTTGGAGCTGAGTCCCGGGTTTGGAGCTGAGTCCCGGGGTTGTAACTGAGACCCAGGGTTGGAGCTGAGGCCCAGGGTTGGAGCTGTGGGAACTGAGGCCCGGGTTTGGAACTGTGGGAACTGAGGCCCGGGGTTGTAGCTGAGTCCCGGGTTTGGAGCTGAGTCCCGGGGTTGTAACTGAGACCCAGGGTTGGAGCTGAGGCCCAGGGTTGGAGCTGTGGGAACTGAGGCACAGGGTTGGAACTGTGGGAACTGAGGCCCAGGGTTGGGACTGAGTCCCAGGGTTGAAACTGGGACTGGGTTTGGAACTGAGGCACAGGGTTGGAACTGAGGCACAGGGTTGGAACTGTGGGAACTGGGGCCCAGGGTTGGAGCTGAGGCCCAGAATTGGAACTGAGGCCCAGGGTTGGGACTGAGGCCCAGGGTTGAAACTGGGACCGGGTTTGGAACTGAGGCACAGGGTTGGAACTGAGGCACAGGGTTGAAACTGAAGCAAACGGTTGGAACTCTGGGAACTGAGGCCCAGGGTTGGAGCTGAGGCCCAGGGTTGGAGCTGAGGCCCAGGGTTGTGACTGAGGCCCAGGGTTGAAACTGGGACCGGGTTTGGAACTGAGGCACCGGGTTGGAACTGAGGCACAGGGTTGAAACTGAAGCAAAGGGTTGGAACTGTTGGAACTCAGGCCCAGGGTTGGAGCTGAGTCCCAGAGTTGGAACTGAGGCCCGGGGTTGGGACTGAGGCCCAGGGTTGAAACTGAAGCACATGGTTGGAACTGTGGGAACTGAGGCCCAGGGTTGGAGCTGAGGCCCAGAGTTGGAACTGAGGCCTGGTGTTGGAACTGAGGCCCAGGGTTGAAACTGGGACAGGGATTGGAACTGAGACCCAGGGTTGGAACTGTGGGAACTGAGCCCCAAGGTTAGAACTGAGGCCCGGGGTTGGGACTGAGGCCCAGGGTTGAAACTGGAACCGTGATTGGAACTGAGGCCCAGGGTTGGAACTGAGGCCCAGGGTTGGAACTGAGGCGCAGGGTTGGAACTGAAGCACAGGGTTGAAACTGAAGCACACGGTTGGAACTGTGGGAACTGAGGCCCAGGGTTGGAGCTGAGGCCCAGAGTTGGAACTGAGGCCTGGTGTTGGAACTGAGGCCCAGGGTTGAAACTGGGACCGGGATTGGAACTGAGGCCCAGGGTTGGAACTGTGGGAACTGAGCCCCAAGGTTAGAACTGAGGCCCGGGTTGGGACTGAGGCCCAGGGTTGAAACTGGAGCCGTGATTGGAACTGAGGCCCAGGGTTGGAACTGAGGCCCAGGGTTGGAACTGAAGCACAGGGTTGAAACTGAAGCACACGGTTGGAACTGTGGGAACTGAGGCCCAGGGTTGGAACTGTGGGAACTGAGCCCCAAGATTAGAACTGAGGCCCCGCGGTTGGGACTGAGGCCCGGGGTTGGAGCTGAGGCCGGGGTTGGACCTGAGGCCCAGGGTTGTAACTGAGACCCAGGGTTGTAACTGAGACCCAGGGTTGTAACTGAGGTCCAGGGTTGGGGGTTGGACCCCGAGTTGGAGCTGAGGCCCAGTGTTGGAGCTGAGGCACAAGGTTGGAACTCTGGGAACTGAGGCCCGGGGTTGTAGCTGAGTCCCGTGGTTGGAACTGTTGGAGCTGAGTCCTGGGGTTGGAGCTAAGTCCCGGGGTTGGAGCTGTTGGAGCTTAGGCCCTGGGTTGGAGCTGAGTCCCGGGATTGGAATTGTTGGAGCTGAGTCCTGGGGTTGGAGCTGTTGGAGCTTAGTCCCTAGGTTGGAGCTGTTGGAGCTGAGTCCCGGGGTTGGAGCTGTTGGAGCTGAGTCCCTGGGTCTGGAACTGTTGGAGCTGAGTCCCGGGTTAGAACTGCTGGAGCTGAGTCCTGGGGCTGGAGCTGATGCCTGGGGTTGGAAGAGCCAGGGTAGGAACTGTGGGAAATGAGGCCCGGGGTTGTAGCTGAGTCCCAGGTTTGGAGCTGAGTCCGGGTTTGGAGCTGAGTCCCGGGGTTGTAGCTGAGTCTCAGGTTTGGAGCTGAGTCCCGGGGTTGGAGCTGAGTCCCGGGGTTGGAGCTGTTGGAGCTGAGTCCCGGGTTTGGAGCTGTTGGAGCTGAGTCCCGGGTTTGGAGCTGAGTCCCGGGGTTGGAGCTGTTGGAGCTGAGTCCCGGTTTGGAGCTGAGTCCCGGGTTGTAACTGAGGCCCAGGGTTGGAGCTGAGTCCCAGGGTTGGAGCTGAGTCCCAGGGTTGGAGCTGAGTCCCAGGGTTGGAGCTGAGTCCCAGGGTTGGAGCTGAGTCCCATGGTTGTAACTGAGTCCCAGGGTTGGAGCTGAGTCCCAGGGTTGGAGCTGAGTCCCAGGGTTGGAGCTGAGGCCCAGGGTTGGAACTGTGGGAACTGAGGCCCGGGTTTGGAACTGTGGGAACTGAGGCCCGGGGTTGTAGCTGAGTCCCTGGGTTGTAGCTGAGTCCTGGGTTTGGAGCTGAGTCCCTGGGTTGTAGCTGAGTCCCGGGTTTGGAGCTGTGGGATCTGAGTCCCGGGTTTGGAGCTGAGTCCCGGGTTTGGAACTGAAGCACACGGTTGGAACTGTGTGAACTGAGGCCCAGGGTTGGAGCTGAGGCCCAGAGTTGGAACTGAGGCCTGGTGTTGGAACTGAGGCCCAGGGTTGAAACTGAAGCACAGGGTTGAAACTGAAGCACACGGTTGGAACTGTGGGAACTGAGGCCCAGGGTTGGAGCTGAGGCCCAGAGTTGGAACTGAGGCCCAGGGTTGAAACTGGGACCGGGATTGGAACTGAGGCCCAGGGTTGGAACTGTGGGAACTGAGCCCCAAGGTTAGAACTGAGGCCCGGGGTTGGGACTGAGGCCCAGGGTTGAAACTGGGGCCGTGATTGGAACTGAGGCCCAGGGTTGGAACTGAGGCCCAGAGTTGGAACTGAGGCCCAGGGTTGAAACTGGGACCGGGATTGGAACTGAGGCCCAGGTTTGGAGCTGAGTCCCGGGGTTGTAGCTGAGTCCCAGGTTTGGAGCTGAGTCCCGGGGTTGGAGCTGAGTCCCGGGGTTGGAGCTGTTGGAGCTGAGTCCCGGGTTTGGAGCTGTTGGAGCTGAGTCCCGGGTTTGGAGCTGAGTCCCGGGGTTGTAACTGAGACCCAGGGTTGGAGCTGAGGCCCAGGGTTGGAGCTGTGGGAACTGAGGCCCGGGTTTGGAACTGTGGGAACTGAGGCCCGGGGTTGTAGCTGAGTCCCGGGTTTGGAGCTGAGTCCCGGGTTGTAACTGAGACCCAGGGTTGGAGCTGAGGCCCAGGGTTGGAGCTGTGGGAACTGAGGCACAGGGTTGGAACTGTGGGAACTGAGGCCCAGGGTTGGGACTGAGTCCCAGGGTTGAAACTGGGACTGGGTTTGGAACTGAGGCACAGGGTTGGAACTGAGGCACAGGGTTGGAACTGTGGGAACTGGGGCCCAGGGTTGGAGCTGAGGCCCAGAATTGGAACTGAGGCCCAGGGTTGGGACTGGGACTGGGTTTGGAACTGAGGCACAGGGTTGGAACTGAGGCCCAGGGTTGGAACTGAGGCGCAGGGTTGGAACTGAGCCCCAAGGTTAGAACTGAGGCCCAGGGTTGGGACTGAGGCCCAGGGTTGAAACTGGGACCGGGTTTGGAACTGAGGCACAGGGTTGGAACTGAGGCACAGGGTTGAAACTGAAGCAAACGGTTGGAACTCTGGGAACTGAGGCCCAGGGTTGGAGCTGAGGCCCAGGGTTGGAGCTGAGGCCCAGGGTTGAAACTGAAGCACAGGGTTGAAACTGAAGCACACGGTTGGAACTGTGGGAACTGAGGCCCAGGGTTGGAACTGTGGGAACTGAGCCCCAAGATTAGAACTGAGGCCCCGCGGTTGGGACTGAGGCCCGGGGTTGGAGCTGAGGCCGGGGTTGGACCTGAGGCCCAGGGTTGTAACTGAGACCCAGGGTTGTAACTGAGACCCAGGGTTGTAACTGAGGTCCAGGGTTGGGGGTTGGACCCCGAGTTGGAGCTGAGGCCCAGTGTTGGAGCTGAGGCACAAGGTTGGAACTCTGGGAACTGAGGCCCGGGGTTGTAGCTGAGTCCCGTGGTTGGAACAGTTGGAGCTGAGTCCTGGGGTTGGAGCTAAGTCCCGGGGTTGGAGCTGTTGGAGCTTAGGCCCTGGGTTGGAGCTGAGTCCCGGGATTGGAACTGTTGGAGCTGAGTCCTGGGGTTGGAGCTGTTGGAACTAGTCCCTAGGTTGGAGCTGTTGGAGCTGAGTCCCGGGGCTGGAACTGTTGGAGCTTAGTCCCTAGGTTGGAGCTGTTGGAGCTGAGTCCCGGGGTTGGTACTGTTGGAGCTGAGTCCCGGGTTGGAACTACTGGAGCTGATGCCTGGGGTTGGAATTGAGGGCCAGGGTAGGAACTGTGGGAACTGAGGCCCGGGGTTGTAGCTGAGTCCCAGGTTTGGAGCTGAGTCCCGGGTTTGGAGCTGAGTCCCGGGGTTGTAGCTGAGTCCCAGGTTTGGAGCTGAGTCCCGGGGTTGGAGCTGAGTCCCGGGGTTGGAGCTGTTGGAGCTGAGTCCCGGGTTTGGAGCTGTTGGAGCTGAGTCCCGGGTTTGGAGCTGAGTCCCGGGGTTGGAGCTGTTGGAGCTGAGTCCCGGGTTTGGAGCTGAGTCCCGGGGTTGTAACTGAGGCCCAGGGTTGGAGCTGAGTCCCAGGGTTGGAGCTGAGGCCCAGGGTTGGAGCTGAGGCCCAGGGTTGGAGCTGAGGCCCGGGGTTGTAACTGAGACCCAGGGTTGTAACTGAGGTCCAGGGTTGGGGGTTGGAGCTGATGCCCAGGGTTGGAGCTGAGGCCCAGGGTTGGTACTGTGGGAACTGAGGCCCGGGTTTTGAACTGTGGGAACTGAGGCCCGGGGTTGTAGCTGAGTCCCAGGTTTGGAGCTGAGTCCCTGGGTTGTAGCTGAGTCCCGGGTTTGGAGCTGTGGGATCTGAGTCCCGGGTTTGGAGCTGAGTCCCGGGTTTGGAACTGAAGCACACGGTTGGAACTGTGTGAACTGAGGTCCAGGGTTGGAGCTGAGGCCCAGAGTTGGAACTGAGGCCTGGTGTTGGAACTGAGGCCCAGGGTTGAAACTGGGACCGGGATTGGAACTGAGGCCCAGGGTTGGAACTGAAGCACAGGGTTGAAACTGAAGCACACGGTTGGAACTGTGGGAACTGAGGTCCAGGGTTGGAGCTGAGGCCCAGAGTTGGAACTGAGGCCCAGGGTTGAAACTGGGGCCGTGATTGGAACTGAGGCCCAGGGTTGGAACTGAGGCCCAGAGTTGGAACTGAGGCCCAGGGTTGAAACTGGGACCGGGATTGGAACTGAGGCCCAGGTTTGGAGCTGAGTCCCGGGGTTGTAGCTGAGTCCCAGGGTTGGAGCTGAGTCCCGGGGTTGGAGCTGAGTCCCGGGGTTGGAGCTGTTGGAGCTGAGTCCCGGGTTTGGAGCTGTTGGAGCTGAGTCCTGGGTTTGGAGCTGAGTCCCGGAGTTGTAACTGAGACCCAGGGTTGGAGCTGAGGCCCAGGGTTGGAGCTGTGGGAACTGAGGCCCAAGGTTAGAACTGAGGCCCGGGGTTGGGACTGAGGCCCAGGGTTGGAACTGAGGCCCAGGGTTGAAACTGGGACCGGGTTTGGAACTGAGGCACAGGGTTGGAACTGAGGCACAGGGTTGGAACTGAGGCCCAGGGTTGAAACTGAAGCAAACGGTTGGAACTCTGGGAACTGAGGCCCAGGGTTGGAGCTGAGGCCCAGGGTTGGAGCTGAGGCCCAGGGTTGGAGCTGAGGCCCAGGGTTGTGACTGAGACCGGGTTTGGAACTGAGGCACCGGGTTGGAACTGAGGCACAGGGTTGAAACTGAAGCAAAGGGTTGGAACTGTTGGAACTCAGGCCCAGGGTTGGAGCTGAGTCCCAGAGTTGGAACTGAGGCCCGGGGTTGGGACTGAGGCCCAGGGTTGAAACTGAAGCACATGGTTGGAACTGTGGGAACTGAGGCCCAAGGTTGGAGCTGAGGCCCAGAGTTGGAACTGAGGCCTGGTGTTGGAACTGAGGCCCAGGGTTGAAACTGGGACAGGGATTGGAACTGAGACCCAGGGTTGGAACTGTGGGAACTGAGCCCCAAGGTTAGAACTGAGGCCCGGGGTTGGGACTGAGGCCCAGGGTTGGAACTGAGGCCCAGGGTTGGAACTGAGGGCCAGGGTTGGAACTGAGGGCCAGGGTTGGAACTGAGGCCCAGGGTTGGAACTGAGGCCCAGAGTTGGAACTGAGGCCTGGTGTTGGAACTGAGGCCCAGGGTTGGAACTGTGGGAACTGAGCCCCAAGGTTAGAACTGAGGCCCGGGGATAAAACTGGAGCCGTGATTGGAACTGAGGCCCAGGGTTGGAACTGAGGCCCAGGGTTGGAACTGAAGCACAGGGTTGGAACTGAGGCGCAGGGTTGGAACTGTGGGAACTGAGCCCCAAGGTTAGAACTGAGGCCCGGGTTTGGGACTGAGGCCCAGGGTTGAAACTGGAGCCGTGATTGGAACTGAGGCCCAGGGTTGGAACTGAGGCCCAGGGTTGGAACTGAGGCCCAGGGTTGGAGCTGAGGCCCAGGGTTGGAACTGAGGCGCAGGGTTGGAACTGTGGGAACTGAGCCCCAAGGTTAGAACTGAGGCCCGGGTTTGGGACTGAGGCCCAGGGTTGAAACTGGAGCCGTGATTGGAACTGAGGCCCAGGGTTGGAACTGAGGCCCAGGGTTGGAACTGAAGCACAGGGTTGAAACTGAAGCACACGGTTGGAACTGTGGGAACTGAGGCCCAGGGTTGGAACTGTGGGAACTGAGCCCCAAGGTTAGAACTGAGGCCCGGGGTTGGGACTGAGGCCCAGGGTTGAAACTGGAGCCGTGATTGGAACTGAGGCCCAGGGTTGGAACTGATGCCCAGGGTTGGAACTGAGGCCCAGGGTTGGAACTGAGGCCCAGGGTTGGAACTGAGGCGCAGGGTTGGAACTGAAGCACAGGGTTGAAACTGAAGCAAATGGTTGGATCTCTGGGAACTGAGGCCCAGGGTTGGAGCTGAGGCCCAGAGTTGGAACTGAGGCCTGGTGTTGGAACTGAGGCCCAGGGTTGAAACTGGGACCGGGATTGGAACTGAGGCCCAGGGTTGGAACTGTGGGAACTGAGCCCCAAGGTTAGAACTGAGGCCCGGGGTTGGGACTGAGGCCCAGGGTTGAAACTGGAGCCGTGATTGGAACTGAGGCCCAGGGTTGGAACTGAGGCCCAGGGTTGGAACTGAAGCACAGGGTTGAAACTGAAGCACACGGTTGGAACTGTGGGAACTGAGGCCCAGGGTTGGAACTGTGGGAACTGAGCCCAAGGTTAGAACTGAGGCCGGGGTTGGGACTGAGGCGCAGGATTGAAACTGGAGCCGTGATTGGAACTGAGGCCCAGGGTTGGAACTGAGGACCCAGGGTTGGAACTGAGGCCCAGGGTTGGAACTGAGGCCGGGATTGGAACTGAAGCACAGGGTTGAAACTGAAGCACACGGTTGGAACTGTGGGAACTGAGGCCCAGGGTTGGAGCTGAGGCCCAGGGTTGGAGCTGAGGCCCAGGGTTGGAACTGAGGCCCAGGGTTGGAGCTGAGGCCCAGAGTTGGAACTGAGGCCCAGGGTTGGAACTGAGGCCCAGGGTTGGAACTGAAGCAAACGGTTGGAACTCTGGGAACTGAGGCCCAGGGTTGGAGCTGAGGCCCAGGGTTGGAACTGAGGCCCAGGGTTGGAACTGAGGCCTGGTGTTGGAACTGAGGCCCAGAGTTGGAACTGAGGCCCAGGCTTGAAACTGGGACCGGGATTGGAACTGAGGCCCAGGGTTGGAACTGAGGCCCAGGGTTGGAGCTGAGGCCCAGAGTTGGAACTGAGGCCTGGTGTTGGAACTGAGGCCCAGGCTTGAAACTGGGACCGGGATTGGAACTGAGGCCCAGGGTTGGAACTGAGGCCTGGTGTTGGAACTGAGGCCCAAGGTTAGAATTGAGGCTCGGGTTTGGAACTGAGTTCCAGGGTTGGAAATGAGGCCCAGGGTTGGAACTGAGGCCCGGGTTTGGGACTTTTGGAACTGAGAACTGGGGTTGGGACTGAGGCCCAGGGTTGGAGCTGAAGCCCAGGGTTGGAACTGAGGCCCAGGGTTGGAGCTGGGTTGGAGCTGAGGCCCAGGGTTGGAACTGAGGCCCAGGGTTGGAGCTGAGGCCCAGAGTTGGAACTGAGGCCCAGGGTTGGAACTGAGGCCCAGGGTTGGAACTGAAGCAAATGGTTGGATCTCTGGGAACTGAGGCCCAGGGTTGGAGCTGAGGCCCAGGGTTGGAGCTGAGGCCCAGGGTTTTAACTGAGGCCCAGGGTTGGAGCTGAGGCCCAGAGTTGGAACTGAGGCCTGGTGTTGGAACTGAGGCCCAGGCTTGAAACTGGGACCGGGATTGGAACTGAGGCCCAGGGTTGGAACTGTGGGAACTGAGGCCCAAGGTTAGAATTGAGGCTCGGGTTTGGAACTGAGTCCCGGGGTTGGAACTGAGGCCCGGGTTTGGGACTTTGGAACTGAGAACTGGGGTTGGGACTGAGGCCCAGGGTTGGAGCTGAAGCCCAGGGTTGGAACTGAGGCCCAGGGTTGGAGCTGAAGCCCAGGGTTGGAGCTGAAGCCCAGGGTTGGAACTGAGGCCCAGGGTTGGAGCTGAGGCCCAGAGTTGGAACTGAGGCCTGGTGTTGGAACTGAGGCCCAGCCTTGAAACTGGGACCGGGATTGGAACTGAGGCCCAGGGTTGGAGCTGAGTCCCGGGGTTGGAACTGAGGCCCGGGTTTGGGACTTTGGAACTGAGAACTGGGGTTGGGACTGAGGCCCAGGGTTGGAGCTGAAGCCCAGGGTTGGAACTGAGGCCCAGGGTTGGAGCTGAAGCCCAGGGTTGGAACTGAGGCCCAGGGTTGGAACTGAGGCCCAGGGTTGGAGCTGAAGCCCAGGGTTGGAGCTGAGTCCCAGGGTTGGAGCTGAAGCCCAGGGTTGGAACTGAGGCCCAGGGTTGGAGCTGAAGCCCAGGGTTGGAGCTGAGTCCCAGGGTTGGAGCTGAAGCCCAGGGTTGGAACTGAGGCCCAGGGTTGGAGCTGAGGCCCAGAGTTGGAACTGAGGCCTGGTGTTGGAACTGAGGCCCAGCCTTGAAACTGGGACCGGGATTGGAACTGAGGCCCAGGGTTGGAGCTGAGTCCCAGGGTTGGAGCTGAAGCCCAGGGTTGGAACTGAGGCCCAGGGTTGGAGCTGAGGCCCAGAGTTGGAACTGAGGCCTGGTGTTGGAACTGAGGCCCAGGGTTGAAACTGGGACCGGGATTGGAACTGAGGCCCAGGGTTGGAACTGTGGGAACTGAGCCCCAAGGTTAGAACTGAGGCCCGGGGTTGGGACTGAGGCCCAGGGTTGAAACTGGAGCCGTGATTGGAAGGCCCGGGGTTGGAGCTGAGGCCGGGTTGGACCTGAGGCCCAGGGTTGTAACTGAGACCCAGGGTTGTAACTGAGACCCAGGGTTGTAACTGAGGTCCAGGGTTGGGGGTTGGACCCCGAGTTGGAGCTGAGGCCCAGTGTTGGAGCTGAGGCCCAAGGTTGGAACTCTGGGAACTGAGGCCCGGGGTTGTAGCTGAGTCCCGGGGTTGGAACTGTTGGAGCTTAGGCCCTGGGTTGGAGCTGAGTCCCGGTATTGGAACTGTTGGAGCTGAGTTCTGGGGTTGGAGCTGTTGGAACTTAGTCCCTAGGTTGGAGCTGTTGGAGCTGAGTCCCGGGGCTGGAACTGTTGGAGCTTAGTCCCTAGGTTGGAGCTGTTGGAGCTGTGTCCCGGGGTTGGTACTGTTGGAGCTGAGTCCCGGGTTGGAACTACTGGAGCTGATGCCTGGGGTTGGAATTGAGGGCCAGGGTAGGAACTGTGGGAACTGAGGCCCGGGGTTGTAGCTGAGTCCCAGGTTTTGAGCTGAGTCCCGGGGTTGGAGCTGAGACCCGGGGTTGGAGCTGTTGGAGCTGAGTCCCGGGTTTGGAGCTGTTGGAGCTGAGTCCCGGGTTTGGAGCTGAGTCCCGGGGGTTGGAGCTGTTGGAGCTTAGTCCCGGGTTTGGAGCTGTTGGAGCTGAGTCCCGGGTTTGGAGCTGAGTCCCGGGGTTGGAGCTGTTGGAGCTGAGTCCCGGGTTTGGAGCTGAGTCCGGGGTTGTAACTGAGGCCCAGGGTTGGAGCTGAGTCCCAGGGTTGGAGCTGAGGCCCAGGGTTGGAGCTGAGTCCCAGGGTTGGAGCTGAGACCCAGGGTTGGAACTGAGACCCAGGGTTGTAACTGAGGTCAGGGTTGGAGCTGAGGCCCAGGGTTGGAGCTGAGTCCCAGGGTTGGAGCTGAGGCCCAGGGTTGGAACTGTGGGAACTGAGGCCCGGGTTTGGAACTGTGGGAACTGAGGCCCGGGGTTGTAGCTGAGTCCCAGGAGTTGGAGCTGAGTCCCTGGGTTGTAGCTGAGTCCCGGGTTTGGAGCTGTGGGATCTGAGTCCCGGGTTTGGAGCTGAGTCCCGGGTTTGGAACTGAAGCACACGGTTGGAACTGTGTGAACTGAGGCCCAGGGTTGGAGCTGAGGCCCAGAGTTGGAACTGAGGCCTGGTGTTGGAACTGAGGCCCAGGGTTGAAACTGGGACCGGGATTGGAACTGAGGCCCAGGGTTGGAACTGAAGCACAGGGTTGAAACTGAAGCACACGGTTGGAACTGTGGGAACTGAGGCCCAGGGTTGGAGCTGAGGCCCAGAGTTGGAACTGAGGCCCAGGGTTGAAACTGGGACCGGGATTGGAACTGAGGCCCAGGGTTGGAACTGTGGGAACTGAGCCCCAAGGTTAGGACTGAGGCCCGGGGTTGGGACTGAGGCCCAGGGTTGAAACTGGGGCCGTGATTGGAACTGAGGCCCAGGGTTGGAACTGAGGCCCAGAGTTGGAACTGAGGCCCAGAGTTGGAACTGAGGCCCAGGGTTGAAACTGGGACCGGGATTGGAACTGAGTCCCAGGTTTGGAGCTGAGTCCCGGGGTTGGAGCTGAGTCCCGGGGTTGGAGCTGTTGGAGCTGAGTCCCGGGTTTGGAGCTGTTGGAGCTGAGTCCCGGGTTTGGAGCTGAGTCCCGGGGTTGTAACTGAGACCCAGGGTTGGAGCTGAGGCCCAGGGTTGGAGCTGTGGGAACTGAGGCCCGGGTTTGGAACTGTGGGAACTGAGGCCCGGGGTTGTAGCTGAGTCCCGGGTTTGGAGCTGAGGCGCAGGGTTGAAACTGAAGCACAGGGTTGAAACTGAAGCACAGGGTTGGCACTGTGGGAACTGGGGCCCAGGGTTGGAGCTGAGGCCCAGAGTTGGAGCTGAGTGCCCAGGGTTGGGACTGGGACTGGGTTTGGAACTGAGGCACAGGGTTGGAACTGAGGCACAGGGTTGAAACTGAAGCAAACTGTTGGAACTCTGGGAACTGAGGCCCAGGGTTGGAGCTGAGGCCCAGGGTTGGAGCTGAGTCCCAGGGTTGTGACTGGGCCCAGGGTTGAAACTGGGACCGGGTTTGGAACTGAGGCACCGGGTTGGAGCTGAGGCACAGGGTTGAAACTGAAGCAAAGGGTTGGAACTGTTGGAACTCAGGCCCAGGGTTGGAGCTGAGTCCCAGAGTTGGAACTGAGGCCCGGGGTTGGGACTGAGGCCCAGGGTTGAAACTGAAGCACATGGTTGGAACTGTGGGAACTGGGCCCAGGGTTGGAGCTGAGGCCCAGAGTTGGAACTGAGGCCTGGTGTTGGAACTGAGGCCCAGGGTTGAAACTTTGACAGGGATTGGAACTGAGACCCAGGGTTGGAACTGGGGAACTGAGCCCCAAGGTTAGAACTGAGGCCCGGGGTTGGGACTGAGGCCCAGGGTTGAAACTGGAACCGTGATTGGAACTGAGGCCCAGGGTTGGAACTGAGGCCCAGGGTTGGAACTGAGGCGCAGGGTTGGAACTGAAGGCCCAGGGTTGGAACTGAAGCACACGGTTGGAACTGTGGGAACTGAGGCCTAGGGTTGGAGCTGAGGCCCAGAGTTGGAACTGAGGCCTGGTGTTGGAACTGAGGCCCAGGGTTGAAACTGGGACCGGGATTGGAACTGAGGCCCAGGGTTGGAACTGTGGGAACTGAGCCCCAAGGTTAGAACTGAGGCCCGGGGTTGGGACTGAGGCCCAGGGTTGAAACTGGAGCCGTGATTGGAACTGAGGCCCAGGGTTGGAACTGAGGCACAGGGTTGAAACTGAAGCACTTGGAACTGTGGAACTGAGGCCCAGGGTTGGAACTGTGGGAACTGGCCCCAAGATTAGAACTGAGGCCCGCGGTTGGGACTGAGGCCCGGGGTTGGAGCTGAGGCCGGGGTTGGACCTGAGGCCAAGGGTTGTAACTGAGACCCAGGGTTGTAACTGAGACCCAGGGTTGTAACTGAGGTCCAGGGTTGGGGGTTGGACCCCGAGTTGGAGCTGAGGCCCAGTGTTGGAGCTGAGGCCCAAGGTTGGAACTCTGGGAACTGAGGCCCGGGGTTGTAGCTGAGTCCCGGGGTTGGAACTGTTGGAGCTGAGTCCTGGGGTTGGAGCTGTTGGAGCTTAGTCCCTGGGTTGGAGCTGAGTCCCGGGATTGGAACTGTTGGAGCTGAGTCCCGGGGTTGGAGCTGTTGGAGCTGAGTCCCGGGGTTGGAGCTGTTGGAGCTGAGTCCCGGGGCTGGAACTGTTGGAGCTTAGTCCCTAGGTTGGAGCTGTTGGAGCTGAGTCCCGGGGTTGGTACTGTTGGAGCTGAGTCCCGGGTTGGAACTACTGGAGCTGATGCCTGGGGTTGGAATTGAGGGCCAGGGTAGGAACTGTGGGAACTGAGGCCCGGGGTTGTAGCTGAGTCCCGGGGTTGTAGCTGAGTCCCGGGGTTGTAGCTGAGTCCCGGGGTTGTAGCTGAGTCCCGGGTTTGGAGCTGAGTCCCGGGGTTGGAGCTGTTGGAGCTGAGTCCCGGGTTTGGAGCTGTTGGAGCTGAGTCCCGGGTTTGGAGCTGAGTCCCGGGGTTGGAGCTGTTGGAGCTGAGTCCCGGGTTTGGAGCTGAGTCCCGGGGTTGTAACTGAGGCCCAGGGTTGGAGCTGAGTCCCAGGGTTGGAGCTGAGGCCCAGGGTTGGAGCTGAGTCCCAGGGTTGGAGCTGAGGCCCAGGGTTGGAACTGAGACCCAGGGTTGTAACTGAGGTCCAGGGTTGGAGCTGAGGCCCAGGGTTGGAGCTGAGTCCCAGGGTTGGAGCTGAGGCCCAGGGTTGGAACTGTGGGAACTGAGGCCCGGGTTTGGAACTGTGGGAACTGAGGCCCGGGGTTGTAGCTGAGTCCCTGGGTTGTAGCTGAGTCCTGGGTTTGGAGCTGAGTCCCTGGGTTGTAGCTGAGTCCCGGGTTTGGAGCTGTGGGATCTGAGTCCCGGGTTTGGAGCTGAGTCCCGGGTTTGGAACTGAAGCACACGGTTGGAACTGTGTGAACTGAGGTCCAGGGTTGGAGCTGAGGCCCAGAGTTGGAACTGAGGCCTGGTGTTGGAACTGAGGCCCAGGGTTGAAACTGGGACCAGGATTGGAACTGAGGCCCAGGGTTGGAACTGAAGCACAGGGTTGGACCACGGTTGGAACTGTGGGAACTGAGGCCCAGGGTTGGAGCTGAGGCCCAGAGTTGGAACTGAGGCCCAGGGTTGAAACTGACCGGGATTGGAACCCCAGGGTTGGAACTGTGGGAACTGAGCCCCAAGGTTAGAGTCCCCAGGGTTGAAACTGGGGCCGTGATTGGAACTGAGGCCCAGGGTTGGAACTGAGGCCCAGGTTGGAACTGAGGCCCAGGGTTGAAACTGGGACCGGGATTGGAACTGAGGCCCAGGTTTGGAGCTGAGTCCCGGGGTTGGAGCTGAGTCCCGGGGTTGGAGCTGAGTCCCGGTGTTGGAGCTGAGTCCCGGGGTTGGAGCTGTTGGAGCTGAGTCCCGGGTTTGGAGCTGTTGGAGCTGAGTCCCGGGTTTGGAGCTGAGTCCCGGAGTTGTAACTGAGACCCAGGGTTGGAGCTGAGGCCCAGGGTTGGAGCTGTGGGAACTGAGGCCCGGGTTTGGAACTGTGGGAACTGAGGCCCGGGGTTGTAGCTGAGTCCCGGGTTTGGAGCTGAGGCGCAGGGTTGAAACTGAAGCACAGGGTTGAAACTGAAGCATAGGGTTGGCACTGTGGGAACTGGGGCCCAGGGTTGGAGCTGAGGCCCAGAGTTGGAACTGAGTGCCCAGGGTTGGGACTGGGACTGGGTTTGGAACTGAGGCACAGGGTTGGAACTGAGGCACAGGGTTGGAACTGAGGGGCCCAGGGTTGGAGCTGAGGCCCGGAATTGGAACTGAGGCCCAGGGTTGGGACTGAGGCCCAGGGTTGAAACTGGGACCGGGTTTGGAACTGAGGCACAGGGTTGGAACTGAGGCACAGGGTTGAAACTGAAGCAAACGGTTGGAACTCTGGGAACTGAGGCCCAGGGTTGGAGCTGAGGCCCAGGGTTGGAGCTGAGGCCCAGGGTTGTGACTGAGGCCCAGGGTTGAAACTGGGACCGGGTTTGGAACTGAGGCACCGGGTTGGAACTGAGGCACAGGGTTGAAACTGAAGCAAAGGGTTGGAACTGTTGGAACTCAGGCCCAGGGTTGGAGCTGAGTCCCAGAGTTGGAACTGAGGCCCGGGGTTGGAACTGAGGCCCGGGGTTGGGACTGAGGCCCAGGGTTGAAACTGAAGCACATGGTTGGAACTGTGGGAACTGAGGCCCAAGGTTGGAGCTGAGGCCCAGAGTTGGAACTGAGGCCTGGTGTTGGAACTGAGGCCCAGGGTTGAAACTGGGACAGGGATTGGAACTGAGACCCAGGGTTGGAACTGTGGGAACTGAGCCCCAAGGTTAGAACTGAGGCCCGGGGTTGGGACTGAGGCCCAGGGTTGAAACTGGAACCGTGATTGGAACTGAGGCCCAGGGTTGGAACTGAGGCCCAGGGTTGGAACTGAGGCGCAGGGTTGGAACTGAAGCACAGGGTTGAAACTGAAGCACACGGTTGGAACTGTGGGAACTGAGGCCCAGGGTTGGAGCTGAGGCCCAGAGTTGGAACTGAGGCCTGGTGTTGGAACTGAGGCCCAGGGTTGAAACTGACCGGGATTGGAACCCCCAGGGTTGGAACTGTGGGAACTGAGCCCCAAGGTTAGAACTGAGGCCCGGGTTGGGACTGAGGCCCAGGGTTGAAACTGGAGCCGTGATTGGAACTGAGGCCCAGGGTTGGAACTGAGGCCCAGGGTTGGAACTGAAGCACAGGGTTGAAACTGAAGCACACGGTTGGAACTGTGGGAACTGAGGCCCAGGGTTGGAACTGTGGGAACTGAGCCCCAAGATTAGAACTGAGGCCCAGGGTGAGGCCCAGGGTTGAAACTGGAGCCGTGATTGGAACTGAGACCCAGGGTTGGAACTAATGCCCAGGGTTGGAACTGAGGCCCAGGGTTGGAACTGAGGCCCAGGGTTGGAACTGAGGCGCAGGGTTGAAACTGAAGCACACGGTTGGAACTGTGGGAACTGAGGCCCAGGGTTGGAGCTGAGGCCCAGAGTTGGAACTGAGGCCTGGTGTTGGAACTGAGGCCCAGGGTTGAAACTGGGACAGGGATTGGAACTGAGACCCAGGGTTGAAACTGTGGGAACCCCCAAGGTTAGAACTGAGGCCCGGGGTTGGGACTGAGGCCCAGGGTTGAAACTGGAACCGTGATTGGAACTGAGGCCCAGGGTTGGAACTGAGGCGCAGGGTTGGAACTGAAGCACAGGGTTGAAACTGAAGCACACGGTTGGAACTGTGGGAACTGAGGCCCAGGGTTGGAGCTGAGGCCCAGAGTTGGAACTGAGGCCTGGTGTTGGAACTGAGGCCCAGGGTTGAAAATGGGACCGGGATTGGAACTGAGGCCCAGGGTTGGAACTGTGGGAACTGAGCCCCAAGGTTAGAACTGAGGCCCGGGTTTGGGACTGAGGCCCAGGGTTGAAACTGGAGCCGTGATTGGAACTGAGGCCCAGGGTTGGAACTGAGGCCCAGGGTTGGAACTGAAGCACAGGGTTGAAACTGAAGCACACGGTTGGAACTGTGGGAACTGAGGCCCAGGGTTGGAACTGTGGGAACTGAGCCCCAAGGTTAGAACTGAGGACCGGGGTTGGGACTGAGGCCCAGGGTTGAAACTGGAGCCGTGATTGGCTGAGACCCAGGGTTGGAACTGAGGCCCAGGGTTGGAACTGAGGCCCAGGGTTGGAACTGAGGCCCAGGGTTGGAACTGAGGCGCAGGGTTGAAACTGAAGCACACGGTTGGAACTGTGGGAACTGAGGCCCAGGGTTGGAGCTGAGGCCCAGAGTTGGAACTGAGGCCTGGTGTTGGAACTGAGGCCCAGGGTTGAAACTGGGACAGGGATTGGAACTGAGGCCCAGGGTTGGAACTGTGGGAACTGAGCCCCAAGGTTAGAACTGAGGCCCGGGGTTGGGACTGAGGCCCAGGGTTGAAACTGGAGCCGTGATTGGAACTGAGGCCCAGGGTTGGAACTGAGGCCCAGGGTTGGAACTGAAGCACAGGGTTGAAACTGAAGCACACGGTTGGAACTGTGGGAACTGAGGCCCGGGGTTGGAACTGTGGGAACTGAGCCCCAAGGTTAGAACTGAGGCCCGGGGTTGAAACTGGAGCCGTGATTGGAACTGAGGCCCAGGGTTGGAACTGAGGCCCGGGGTTGGAACTGAGGCCCAGGGTTGGAACTGAGGCCCAGGGTTGGAACTGAAGCAAACGGTTGGAACTCTGGGAACTGAGGCCCAGGGTTGGAGCTGAGGCCCAGGGTTGGAGCTGAGGCCCAGGGTTGGAGCTGAGGCCCAGGGTTGGAACTGAGGCCCAGGGTTGGAGCTGAGGCCCAGAGTTGGAACTGAGGCCCAGGGTTGGAACTGAGGCCCAGGGTTGGAACTGAAGCAAATGGTTGGATCTCTGGGAACTGAGGCCCAGGGTTGGAGCTGAGGCCCAGGGTTGGAACTGAGGCCCAGGGTTGGAACTGAGGCCCAGGGTTGGAGCTGAGGCCCAGAGTTGGAACTGAGGCCTGGTGTTGGAACTGAGGCCCAGGCTTGAAACTGGGACCGGGGTTGGAGCTGAGGCCCAGGGTTGGAACTGGGCCCAGGGTTGGAGCTGAGTCCCAGGGCTGGGCCCAGGGTTGGAACTGAGGCCCAGGGTTGGAACTGAAGCAAATGGTTGGATCTCTGGGAACTGAGTCCCAGGGCTGGAGCTGAGTCCCGGGGCTGGAGCTGAGAGCCAGGGTTGGAACTGTTGGGGCTGTTAGAACTGAGGCCCAGGGTTTGAACTGTTGGGGTGAGGCCCAAGACTGTTGGAACTGAGGCCCAGGGTTTGATCTGTTGGGGTGAGGCCGAGGACTGTTGGGACTATTAGAACTGAGACCCAGTCTGCACATGCTGCTCTCCATTGCAGTACCAACAGGACAGGCTAGTTATTCGTTTCATTATTGCTCTTCTCAGGACTTTCCCAGGAAAGGGAGTGTTCCCATACAGGATCATCTCTTACAGGGTAATCCTTACAACCAACCAGAACCAACACGTTCTGTATCATGACACACTGACAGGGAGAACTGGAAACCTCACCTTATTCTCTGGAAGTAGAACATTCAAGTCTAGAACACACAGTAGTATGAGTGGGCTTTTTGATCTCATAGAATAATTCATTTTAATTTCAGTTCGTGTTGAAGCCCTGACGAGGCGAATACATTTAGCAAACAAACACAACATTCTACCCATTCGGGAAAAGAAATGAATTCAAAATAAATAAATCTGTCAACAATGGGAATACCAGGGGGAATTTCTACAGGAAGGGACAGACAATACTTTCCTGTGGATTTATCAAATCAAATGTATTTATATAGCCCTTCTTACATCAGCTGATATCTCAAAGTGCTGTACAGAAACCCAGCCGAAAAAAACCCCAAACAGCAAGCAATGCAGGTGTAGAAGCACGGTGGTTAGGAAAAACTCCCTATGAAGGAATCAGTAGTCAAGCGGTGTCAGGAATCATAACGGTATCAGTTTAGAGTGAGTAAGGAGAGTTTACATGTCAGAGAATAAGCCTGTGTCCCAAATGGCACCCTATTCCCTTCGTAGTACACTACTTTAGACGAGACCCCTATAGGCCCTGGTAAAAAAAAAAGTAGTGCACTATGTAGGGAATAGGGTGCCGTGTTGGATGCTGTGTAAGTCACTGTCAGTCAACCCAACACCTCACTGTATAAGTCACTGTCAGTCAACCCAACATCTCACTGTATAAGTCTCTGTCAGTCAACCCTACACCTCACTGTATAAGTCACTGTCAGTCAACCCAACACCTCACTGTATAAGTCACTGTCAGTCAACCCCTCACTGTATAAGTCACTGTCAGTCAACCCAACACCTCACTGTATAAGTCACTGTCAGTCAACACCTCACTGTATAAGTCACTGTCAGTCAACCCAACACCTCACTGTATAAGTCACTGTCAGTCAACCCAACACCTCACTGTATAAGTCACTGTCAGTAAACCCCTTACTGTATAAGTCACTGTCAGTCAACCCAACACCTCACTGTATAAGTCACTGTCAGTCAACCCAACACCTCACTGTATAAGTCACTGTCAGTCAACCCAACACCTCACTGTATAAGTCACTGTCAGTCAACCCCTTACTGTATAAGTCACTGTCAGTCAACCCAACACCTCACTGTATAAGTCACTGTCAGTCAACCCAACACCTCACTGTATAAGTCACTGTCAGTCAACCCAAAACCTCACTGTATAAGTCTCTGTCAGTCAACCCAACACCTCACTGTATAAGTCACTGTCAGTCAACCCCTCACTGTATAAGTCACTGTCAGTCAACCCAACACCTCACTGTATAAGTCACTGTCAGTCAACCCAACACCTCACTGTATAAGTCACTGTCAGTCAACCCAACACCTCACTGTATAAGTCACTGTCAGTCAACCCAACACCTCACTGTATAAGTTAGTCAGTCAACCCAACACCTCACTGTATAAGTCACTGTCAGTCAACCCAACACCTCACTGTATAAGTCACTGTCAGTCAACCCAACACCTCACTGTATAAGTCACTGTCAGTCAACCCAACACCTCACTGTTGCATGCCTTTAATTACTCACATGTTGTCGTCCTCTCTGTGTGTTGTCCCAACCACACGCTCGCTCGTACACACACACTGATAACAGGCTGGGAGCCCTTGACTCGTGACACCCCTTGACTCCTTTAAAAGTAAACAGAGAATTCTCTAGTTTTTATCTCACTCCGGGGATTCAGTGGAAAGACAAGTCGGCCTCCATCTCCCTCTCTCTCTGTCTCCCTCTCCTCTTCTCTTCTTCTCTTCTTGCCCCCTCTCTCATTCATTTATTTTACCTTTATTTAACTAGGCAAGTCAGTTAAGAACAAATTCTTATTTTCAATGACGGCCTAGGAACAGTGGGTTAACTGCCTGTTCAGGGGCAGAACGACAGATTTGTACCTTGTCAGCTTGGGGGTTTGAACTTGTAACCTTCCGGTTACTAGTCCAACGCTCTAACCACTAGGCTACCCTGCTGCCCCTCTCACTCCTCTCACCCTCTCTCTCCCTCTCTCATTCTCTCTCTCTCATTCTCTCTCTCTCTCTCTCTCCCTCTCTCTCTATTGTTCTTTCTCTCCCACTCCTCATCGCCCTCTCTCAATCTCTCTCTCCCCTCTGTCTCTCTATGTCCCTGTCTCTCTCTCTCAATCTCTCTCTCCCCTCTCTGTCTCTCTATGTCCCTCTCTCTTTCTCTCTCTCTCTCCTCCCTATCTCTCCTGTCTCTCTCCACATCCCTCTCTCTCTCTCTGTTAATTACCAAGTGTCAGATGTTGTTATCTGCTATCAGACCCATATCTGACTTAAGGTACGTTCCACTCCCCAGAACACACACACACTCTCTCTCCATGACGAGCCTCCTATCTGGGTATTTCCAGTAATTAAAGAACTTTGTTCAGACATGATATGAGGTTGTTCACTCATACTTTCACTTTGTCTTTATCAGGGATGTTGTAATTTCACAGTTGCTGTAAGCACAGTATAGTATGTCCAGAAATAATGACTACCAATGTCAACAAGCCAATGAGCATGCCCATAAAAGCTACATCTTTCTGCTTGCATGGTTAGGACTGTGGTGAGGACTGTGGTAAGGACTGTGGGGAGGACTGTGGAGAGGACTGTGGGGAGGACTAGAGAGGACTGTGGTGAGGACTGTGGTGAGGACTGTGGGGAGGACTGTGGGGAGGCCTGTGGGGAGGACTGTGGGGAGGACTGGAGAGGACTGTGGTTAGGACTGTGGGGAGGACTGGAGAGGACTGTGGTGAGGACTGTGGGGAGGACTGTGGTGAGGACTGTGGGGAGGACTGTGGGGAGGACTGTGGGGAGGACTGGAGAGGACTGTGGTGAGGACTGTGGGGAGGACTGTGGTGAGGACTGTGGAGAGGACTGTGGGGAGGACTGTGGTGAGGACTGTGGTGAGGACTGTCGGGAGGACTTTGGGGAGGCCTGTGGGGAGGACTGTGGTGAGGACTTTGGGGAGGCATGTGGGGAGGCCTGTGGGGAGGATTGTGGTGAGGCCTGTGGGGAGGCCTGTGGGGAGGACTGTGGTGAGGACTTTGGGGAGGCCTGTGGGGAGGCCTGTGGGGAGGATTGTGGTGAGGCCTGTGGGGAGGACTGTGGGGAGGACTGTGGTGAGGACTGTGGTGAGGACTGTGGGGAGGACTGTGGGGAGGACTGTGGTTAATTACTGTGGTGAGGACTGTGGGGAGGACTGTGGTGAGGACTGTGGGGAGGACTGTGGGGAGGACTGTGGTGAGGACTGTGGGGAGGACTGTGGAGAGGACTGTGGTGAGGACTGTGGTGAGGACTGTGGTGAGGACTGTGGTGAGGACTGTGGTGAGGACTGTGAGGAGGCCTGTGGTGAGGACTGTGGGGAGGACTGTGGGGAGGACTGTGGGGAGGACTGTGGTGAGGACTGTGGTGAGGACTGTGGGGAGGACTGTGGGGAGGACTGTGGGGGGGACTGTGGGGAGGACTGTGGGGAGGCCTGTGGTGATAATTTTCCTTTAACTACAGCCCTAGTTTTCGCTGACCAGGTAATTCTTCCTTGGTCTGGAAAACACCTCTGTTGCAGACATGTTGGCCCTAGTTTGGACCCAGATATTATTGGGCTCTTTTCAACTCCAATACTGTCATTGTCAATCAAATGTATTTAAGTTCCTCTGAGGAGTGGCCAGTCCTCTTCTGGCTGTGCTGGGTAGAGACTATAACAGTACGTGGCCATTTAAGGCCAGATTGTTTTTCAAGATGTTTAAATATTCATAGATGACCAGCAGGGTCAAATAATAATCACAGTGGTTGTAGAGGGTGCAACAGGTCAGCACCTCAGGAGTAAATGTCAGTTGGCTTTTCATAGCCGATCACTCAGAGTTAGACACAGCAGGTGCGGTAGGGACAGAGAGTCGAAAACAGCAGGTCTGGGGCAAGGCAGCACGGCCAGGTGAACAGGTCAGGGTTCCATAGCCGCAGGCAGAACAGTTGAAACTGGAGCAGCAGCACGACTAGGTGGACTGGGAACAGCCAGGAGTCATCAGGCCTGGTAGTCCTGAGGCATGTTCCTAGGGCTCAGGTCCTCCGAGAGAGGAAGAATTAGAGGGAGCATACTTAAATTCACACAGGACAGAGGAGACAGGAGAATTACACCAGATATAACAGACTGACCCTGCCCCCCCGGCACATAGACTATAGCAGCATAGATACTGGAGACTGAGACGGGGGTGGGTCAGGGGACACTGTGGCCCCGTCCAACGATACCCCCGGACAGGGCAAGATATAACCACAACCAACTTATAAATGTTATTAATAAAGTATAGCTCAAGAAGATTTCCTCCACCGCGCGAGCCCGAGGGGGAGCAAAAAATGTGTTGGGCATGACAACGAGTGATAAGGAGTTGGCATGATTGAAATGGCGATGTTGGCCTTGATTTGTTATAAGGGAGTGACTGAATGTTGTTACTTTCTGTTCTGTTCCAGATCAGTTATACAGAGCTATGCTGATGTAGTCAAATAACTGGTTTGGGTAGGAGGAGGGAGGAGAAAGAGGAGGAGGAGGAAGGAGGAGGAGTGAGGAGGAAGGAGGAGGAGGAGGAGGAGAAGGAGGAAGGAGGAGGAGGAGGAGGAGGAGAGGAGGAAGGAGGAGGAGGAGGAGGAGGAGGAGGAGGAGGAGGAGGAGGAGGAGGAAGAAGGAAGAAGAAGGAGGAGGAAGAAGGAGGAGGAAGAAGGAGGAAGGAGGAGGAAGGAGGAGGAGGAGGAAGGAGGAGGAGGAGGAGGAGGAAGAAGGAGAAAGAAGGAGGAGGAGGAGGAGGAGGAGGAGGAGGAGGAGGAGGAGGAGGAGGAGGAGGAGGAAGGAGGAGGAGGAGGAAGAAGGAGAAAGAAGGAGGAGGAGGAGGAGGAGGAAGGAGGAGGAGGAGGAAGAAGGAGAAAGAAGGAGGAGGAGGAGGAGGAGGAGGAGGAGGAGGACAGGGGAGACTAAATGGAGTATGTTTCCATGACAGACTGAACAGTTGAATCCAGTTGGATCCAGGTGACTGACCAGGTGAATCCAGGTGAAAGCTACGATCCCTTATTGATGTCACTTGTTAAATCCACTTCAATCAAGTGTAGATTAATGGGATTCAAGGTTAGAGAAGGATTTTTATGCCTTGAGACAATTGAGACATGGATTGTGTCTGTGTGCCATTCAGAGGGTCAATGGGCAAAACAAAATATCTAAGTGCCTTTAAACAGGGTATGATAGTAGGTGCCAGGCGCACTGGTTTGTGTCAAGAACTGCAACGCTGCTGGATTTTTCACACTCAACAGTTTCCTGTGTGTATCAAGAATGGTTCACCACACAAAGGACATCCAGCCAACTTGACACAACTGTGGGAAGCATTGGAGTCAACATGGGGGGGTTCAATTGGAGTCAACATGGGCCAGCATCCCTGTGGAACACTTTCCACACCTTGTAGAGTCTATGCAACTCAATATTAGGAAAGTGTTCCTAATGTTTCCTACCCTCAGTGACTGGTTGGGACAGTTATGTTATTCGTCACACACACACACACACACACACAAACACACACACACACGCACACGCACACACACACACACACACGCACACGCACGCACGCACACGCGCACGCGCACACGTTCACACACTCCATCGTCAGCCCATTCCAGTGCTAACCCAGTGTTATTAGACCGGGGGTGCTTTCGATTCGTTGAAGACAGAGTGAGGCTGTTGTTTACCAGCTCTTGTGGCTCTTGTTTGTCTAATAACTTCCTGCCAGAGTGATGACTTAACACAATGTTCTGTCTCCAACACTATTAGCTGGCTTTTACTGGTCATTCCTTTTTAGCCAGCCAACCAATTACTGTCTCTCTCGTTCTCCCTCTCTGTCTCTCCCTCTGTCTCTCTCTCTGCCTCTCTCTCTCTCTCTCTCCATTTGTCTCTGTCTCTCTCTCTGTCTCTCTCTCTGTCTCTCTCTCTATCTCTCTCTCTCTGTCTCTCTCTCTCTGTCTCTCTCTCTGTCTCTCTCTCTGTCTCTCTCTCTCTCCATCTCTCTCTGTCTCTCTCTCTGTCTCTGTCTCTGTCTCTCTCTCTCTCATCTCTCTCTCTGTCTCTCTCCCCATCTCGCTCTCCCTCTCTGTCTCTCTCTCCATCTCTCAATTAAATTCAATTCAATTCAATTCAAGGGCTTTATTGGCATGGGAAACATGTGTTAACATTGCCAAAGCAAGTAAGGTAGATAATATACAAAAGTGAAATAAACAATAAAAATTAACAGTAAACATTACACATACAGAAGTTTCAAAACAATAAAGACATTACAAATGTCATATATATATCATATATATATATATATATATATATATACAGTGCCTTGCGAAAGTGGTATAATGAATAATTTTGCACGCCCAATTTTTCAGTTTTTGATTTGTTAAAAAAGTTTGAAATATCCAATAAATGTCGTTCCACTTCATGATTGTGTCCCACTTGTTGTTGATTCTTCACAAAAAAATACAGTTTTATATCTTTATGTTTGAAGCCTGAAATGTGGCAAAAGGTCGCAAAGTTCAAGGGGGCCGAATAAATTCGCAAGGCACTGTATATATATACAGTGTTGTAACAATGTACAAATGGATAAGGAACACAAGGGAAAGTAAATAAGCATAAATATGGGTTGTATTTACAATGGTGTTTGTTCTTCACTGGTTGCCCTTTTCTTATGGCTACAGGTCACAAATCTTGCTGCTGTGATTTCACCTAGTAGATATGGGAGTTTTCAAAATTGGATTTGTTTTCGAATTCTTTGTGGATCTGTGTAATCTCAGGGAAATATGTCTCTCTAATATGGTCATACATTGGGCAGGAGGTTAGGAAGTGCAGCTCAGTTTCCACCTCATTTTGTGGGCAGTGAGCACATAGCCTGTCTTCTCTTGAGAGCCATGTCTGCTTACGGCGGCCTTTCTCAATAGCAAGGCTATGCTCGCTGAGTCTGTACATAGTTAAAGCTTTCCTTAAGTTTGAGTCAGTCACAGTGGTCAGGTATTCTGCTACTGTGTACTCTCTGTTTAGGGCCAAATAGCATTCTAGTTTGCTCTGTTTTTTTGTTAATTCTTTCCAATGTGTCAAGTAATTATCTTTTTCCTTTCTCATGATTTGGTTTGGTCTCATTGTGCTGTTGTCCAGGACCAGCTTGCTTGGGGGACTTAGGTGGTTGTAGAATTTAACGGCTCTTTTCTGGATTTTGATAATTAGTGGGTATCGGCCTAATTCTTCTCTGCGTGCATTATTTGGTGTTCTACGTTGTACAGTGAGGATATTTTCGCAGAATTCTGCATGCAGTCTCAATTTGGTGTTTGTCCCATTTTGTGAAGTCTTGGTTGGTGAGCGGACCCCAGACCTTACAACCATTTTTTTTCTTTTTTTTCCCTTTATTTAACCAGGCAAGTCCGTTAAGAACAAATTCTTATTTTCAATGACGGCCTGGGAACAGTGGGTTAATTGCCTGTTCAGCGGCAGAACGACAGATTTGTACCTTGTCAGCTCGGGGGTTTGAACTTGCAACCTTCCAGTTACTAGTCCACCACTCTAACCACTAGGCTACCCTGCCGTAAAGGGCAATGGGCTCTATGACTGATTCAAGTGTTTTTAGTCAGATCCTAATTGGTATGTTGAAATTTATGTTCCTTTTGATGGCATAGAAGGCCCTTCTTGCCTTGTCTCTCAGATCGTTCACAGCTTTGTGGAAGTTACCTGTGGCGCTGATGTTTTAGGCCAAGGTATGTATAGTTTTTTGTGTGCTCTAAGGCAACAGTGTCTAGATGGAATTGTTTGTCGTCTTGGCGACTGGACCTTTTTTGGAACACCATTATTTTGGTCTTACTGAGATTTACTGTCAGGGCCCAGGTCTGACAGAATCTTTTTATGTACATATTATTTTTCATTCCTTTACACTTGTGTGTATGAGGTAATTGCTGTGAAATTCTTAGGTTAGATTACTTATTGGATATTACTGTATTGTCGGTACTAGAAGCACAAGAATTTCGCTACACTCGCATTAACATCTGCTAACCATTTGCATGTGACAATTAGTTCTGTTAAAACTCTAAACCCAGTTTAGTTCTGTTAACTCTAAACCCAGCTTAGTTCTGTTAACTCTAAACCCAGCTTAGTTTTGTTAACTCTAAACCCAGTTTAGTTCTGTTAACTCTAAACCCAGTTTAGTTTTGTTAACTCTAAACCCAGGTTAGTTTTGTTAACTCTAAACCCAGTTTAGTTCTGTTAACTCTAAACCCAGTTTAGTTTTGTTAACTCTAAACCCAGTTTAGTTCTGTTAACTCTAAACCCAGTTTAGTTCTGTTAACTCTAAACCCAGCTTAGTTCTGTTAACTCTAAACCCAGCTTAGCAGTCCGAGGGAGAGGGAGGGGGAGGTAGTTATCCAGCAGAGATTTGGTTATATGGTTTGGAACGTAACATTCTAACCTGTGGTAAAATACTTGGTCCAGGAACCCAATCTCGTGTTAGAATTGGCCGTGTCAGTATTATACTGGATGTCTCCTCCATCTGTACTTCCTGTAGGGCCTGTGGCCATCGAAGAAGAGGGCTTATGGCTCATAGTGGTCTTTAGGAGAGTAGAAACCCTCCTGGTTCCAGATCTATTTGTGCTGTCATGCCCTCACTGTGACAATGACCCATAAGGGTCTGCAAGAATTGATGCCAAACAGCACAAAATGATTTGTGACCAGGCTGGCGTGAACGTTGGGCTAGAGACTCTGCAGCCCTCCTCTAGTCTCCTCTCCCACTCTCCCACTCCCACTCCCACTCTCCCACTCCACTCACCATCCTCCACTCCCCACTCCCACTCCTCTCTCCCTCCCCTCCCCCCCTCCCACCCACTCCCCTCCCCACTCCCACTCCCCCTCCCCTCACCCACCCACTCCCCCCCCCTCCCACTCCCCCTCCCTCCCCACTCCTCTCCACTCCTGACCCCTCTCCCACCCCACCCCCCCCACTCCCCACTCCCCACTCCCCACTCCCCTCCCTCCCCACTCTCCCCACTCCCCCTCCCCTCTGACCCACTCCCCACTCCCACTCCCCCAACTCCCCCTCCCACTCACCCACCCCACCACCTGAACCCTCCTGATCCACTCACCCACTGACCACCGTCCTCCTCTCCCCACTCCCACTCACCCACTGACCCCCACCCCCCCACTCACCCACTCCCACTCCGACTCCCTCCCACTCCCCACTGACCCTCCCCACTGACCCACTCACCCACTGACCCACTCCCCACTGATCCACTCACCATCCTCCTGACCCACTCCCTCTCCCACTCTCCCACTCCACTCACCCACTGACCCACTCACCCACTGACCAACTCACCGTCCCCATTCACCCACTCCCCACTCCCACTCATGTGGTCCACTCCAGATCAGGAAGTCAGGCACTCACCCACTCACCCACTGACCCACTCATCCTGCTGGGACCCACTCCCCACTGACCCACTCACCCACTGACACCACTGACCCACTCACCGTCCTGACCCACTCACCCACTGACCCACTCACCCACTGACCCACTCACCCACTGACCCACTCACCCACTGACCCACTCACCCACTGACCCACTCACCCACTGACCAACTCACCCACTGACCCACTCACCCACTGACCCACTCCAACTCACCGTCCTGACCCACTCACCCACTGACCCACTCATCCACTGACCCACTCACCCACTGACCCACTCACCCACTGACCGACTCACCGTCCTGACCCACTCACCCACTGACCCACTCACCCACTGACCCACTCACCCACTGACCCACTCACCATCCTGACGCACTCACCCACTGACCCACTCACCGTCCTGACCCACTCACCCACTGATCCACTCACCCACTGACCCACTCACCCACTGACCCACTCACCCACTGACCCACTCACCCACTGACCCACTCACCCACTGACCAACTCACCCACTGACCCACTCACCCACTGTCCCACTCACCGTCCTGACCCACTCACCCACTGACCCACTCACCCACTGACCCACTCACCCACTGACCCACTCACCCACTGACCCACTCACCCACTGACCCACTGACCCACTCACCCCACTGACCCACTCACCCACTGACCCACTCACCCACTGACCCACTCACCCACTGACCCACTCACCGTCCTGACCCACTCACCCACTGACCCACTCACCCACTCACCGTCCTGACCCACTCACCCACTGACCAACTCACCCACTGACCCACTCACCCACTGACCCACTCACCATCCTGACCCACTCACCCACTGACCCACTCACCCACTGACCAACTCACCCACTGACCCACTCACCCACTGACCCACTCACCCACTGACCAACTCACCCACTGACCCACTCACCCACTGACCCACTCACCCACTGACCGACCTGACCCACTCACCCACTGACCCACTCCTGACCCACTCACCCACTGACCAACTCACCCACTGACCCACCCACTCACCCACTGACCCACTCACCCACTGACCCACTCACCCACTGACCCACTCACCCACTGACCCACTCACCCACTGACCGACTCACCGTCCTGACCCACTCACCCACTGACCCACTCACCCACTGACCCACTCACCCACTGACCCACTCACCCACTGACCCACTCACCCACTGACCCACTCACCGTCCTGACCCACTCACCCACTGATCCACTCACCCACTGACCCACTCACCCACTGACCCAACTCACCCACTCCCCACTGACCCACTCACCCACTGACCCACTCACCCCTGACCCACTCACCCACTGACCCACTCACCCACTGACCCACTCCGACTCACGCCTGACCCACTCACCCCTGACCCACTCACCCACTGACCCACTCACCCACCTGACCCACTCACCCACTGACCCACTCACCACTGACCCACTCACCCACTGACCCACTCACCCACTGACCCACTCACCCACTGACCCACTCACCCACTGACCCACTCACCCACTGACCCACTGACCCACTCACCCCTGACCCACTCACCCACTGACCACCCACTCACCGACCACCGTCCTGACCCACTCACCCCTGACCCACTCACCCCCTGACCCACTCACCCACTGACCAACTCACCGTCCTGACCCAATCACCCACTGACCCACTCACCCACTGACCCACTCACCCACTCACCCACTGACCCACTCACCCACTGACCCACTCACCGTCCTGACCCACTCACCCACTGACCCACTCACCCACTGACCCACTGACCCACTCACCGACTCACCGTCCTGACCCAATCACCCACTGACCCACTCACCCACTGACCCACTCACCCACTGACCCACTCACCCACTGACCCACTCACCCACTGACCGACTCACCGTTCTGACCGACTCACCGTCCTGACCCACTCACCCACTGACCGACTCACCGTTCTGACCCACTCACCTCCTGACCCACTCACCCACTGACCAACTCACCGTCCTGACCCAATAACCCACTGAGCGACTCACCCACGGACCCACTCACCCACTCACCCACTGACCCACTCACCCACTGACCGACTCACTGTCCTGACCCACTCACCCACTGACCCACTCACCCACTGACCCACTCACCCACTGACCGACTCACCGTCCTGACCCACTCACCCACTGACCCACTCACCCACTGACCGACTCACAGTCCTGACCCACTCACCCACTCACCCACTCACCCACTGACCCACTCACCCACTGACCGACTCACTGTCCTGACCCACTCACCCACTGACCCACTCACCCACTGACCGACTCACCTTCCTGACCCACTCACCCACAGACCCACTCACCCACTGACCGACTCACCGTCCTAACCCACTCACCCATTGACCCACTCACCCACTGAAAGACTCACCCACTCACCGTCCTGACCGACTCACCATCCTGACCAACTTACCGCCCTGACCGACTCACCGCCCTGACCAACTCACCGCCCTGACCAAATCACCGACTCACCGCCCTTACTGACTCACTGCCCTGACCGACTCACAGCCTTGACCCACTCACCGCCCTCACCCACTCACCCACTCAACATCCTGACCCACTCACCCACTGACCCACTCACCAACTGACCCACTCACCCACTGACCCACTCACCCACTGACCGACTCACCGTCCTGACCCACTCACCCACTGACCCACTCACCCACTGACCCACTCACCCACTCACCGTCCTGACCCACTCACCTCCTGACCCACTCACCCACTGACCGACTCACCGTCCTGACCGACTCACCGTCCTGACCCACTCACCCACTGACCGACTCACCGTCCTGACCCACTCACCTCCTGACCCACTCACCCACTGACCGACTCACCGTCCTGACCGACTCACCCCTGACCCACTCACCACTCTGACCGACTCACCCCTGACCCACTCACCGTCCTGACCGACTCACCGTCCTGACCCACTCACCCACCGCCCTGACCCACTCACCGCCCTGACCAACTCACCCACTGACCAACTCACCGACTCACCCACTCACCCCTGACCCACTCACCCCTGACCCACTCACCGACCTGACCCACTCACCCACTCAACATCCTGACCCACTCACCCACTGACCCACTCACCAACTGACCCACTCACCCACTGACCCACTCACCAACTGACCCACTCACCCACTGACCGACTCACCGCCCTGACCGACTCACAGCCTTGACCCACTCACCGCCCTCACCCACTCACCGCCCTGACCGACTCACCCACTCACCGCCCTCACCCACTCACCCACTCACCGCCCTGACCCACTCACCTCCTGACCCACTCACCCACTGACCCACTCACCGCCCTGACCGACTCACAGCCTTGACCCACTCACCGCCCTGACCACCCACTCACCGCCCTGACCGACTCACCCACTCACCGCCCTCACCCACTCACCCACTCACCGCCCTGACCGACTCACAGCCTTGACCCACTCACCGCCCTCACCCACTCACCGCCCTCACCCACTCACCCACTCACCGCCCTGACCGACTCACCCACTCACCGCCCTCACCCACTCACCCACTCACCGCCCTGACCAACTCACCCACTCACCGCCCTCACCCACTCACCCACTCACCGCCCTGACCGACTCACCCACTCACCGCCTTCACCCACTCACCCACTCACCGCCCTGACCGACTCACCCACTCACCGCCCTCACCCACTCACCCACTCACCGCCTCACCCACTGGACCCACAGCCTTACCCACTCACCCACTCACCGCCCTGACCGACTCACCCACTCACCGCCTTCACCCACTCACTCACCCACTGGAACAGATTAAGGATTGTTGGTGGGGGTGAAACCGACTAAGGATTGTTGGTGGGGGTGAAACAGATTAAGGATTGTTGGTGGGGGTGAAACCGACTAAGGATTGTTGGTGGGGGTGAAAGCAAAAACCGAAGAAAATTGGTGGGGGTAAACAGACTAAAGATTGTTGTGGGGGTGGAACACAGACTAAAGAAGAAGAAGGTACATAGTGACTTTAGAAGAAGAAGGTACATAAGCAAAAAAGAAGAAGAAGGTACATAGCACAGACTAAAGAAGTAGAAGGTACATAGCACAGACTAAAGAAGAAGAAGGTACATAGCACAGACTAAAGAAGAAGAAGGTACATAAGCACAGACTAAAGAAGAAGAAGGTACATAGCACAGACTAAAGAAGAAGAAGGTACATAGCACAGACTAAAGAAGAAGAAGGTACATAAGCACAGACTAAAGAAGTAGAAGGTACATAGCACAGACTAAAGAAGAAGAAGGTACATAAGCACAGACTAAAGAAGTAGAAGGTACATAGCACATACTAAAGAAGAAGAAGGTACATAGCACAGACTAAAGAAGAAGAAGGTACATAAGCACAGACTAAAGAAGAAGAAGGTACATAAGCACAGACTAAAGAAGAAGAAGGTACATAGCACAGAAACCACAAGTGCAGATGTTAGGGAAGTTTCTCAGTTTGTTTGCGGAAGCAAAGTCCTAACTGTCGTTTCCAGGCCACAGACAAGAGTCTGAATCCACAATGGCAGCCTATTCCGATAGGCGCCGGTCAAAAGTAGTGTACTACATAGGGGATAGGATCCCATAGGGTTCTGGTCAAAAGTAGTGCACGACATAAGGGATAGGGTCCCATAGGGTTCTGGTCAAAAGTAGTGCACTACATACTGTAAGGGATAGGGTGCCATTTCAGACACAACACATGAACATCTGTTCTCTTCCTCCTCCTATTTTTGGTAACAGCGTTGTTCCTCCCTCTCCAGTGTCCTCATAACCACAAACACTGTGAACACATACCTTATTGGACTGTCAGTATCATGCTGATATCTTATTGGACTGTCATTATCATGCTGATACCTTATTGGACTCTCATTATCATGCTGATACCTCATTGGACTCTCATTATCATGCTGATAACTCATTGGACTCTCATTATCATGCTGATACCTCATTGGACTGTCATTATCATGCTGATAACTCATTGGACTGTCATTACTGTGCTGATACCTCATTGGACTGTCATTATCATGTGATACCTCATTGGACTGTCATTATCATACTGATACATCATTGGACTGTCATTATCATGCTGATACATCATTGGACTGTCATTATCATGCTGATACCTCATTGGACTGTCATTATCATGCTGATACATCATTGGACTGTCATTATCATGCTGATACATCATTGGACTGTCATTATCATACTGATACATCATTGGACTGTCATTATCATGCTGATACATCATTGGACTGTCATTATCATGCTGATACATCATTGGACTGTCATTATCATGCTGATACTACTCATTGGACTGTCATTATCATGTGGATACCACCCTCATTGGACTGTCATTATCATGGGCACCTCATTGGACTGTCATTATCATGCTGATACCTCCCCTTGGGGTCATTATCATGTGGATACCTCATTGGGGCTGTCATTACTGTGCAATGATACATTTGACCTGTCAATCATGCTGATACATCATTGGACTGTCATTCTGCTGATACATCATTGGGGCCTCGTCATTTTCAATGGGGCTTTGACCATTAATGGGGCTTCTGACCTCAATGGGGCTTCATGACCGTGGGGCTTCTGACCTCAATGGGGCTTCTTACCTCAATGGGGCCTCATTGGACTCAATTACTGACCTCAATGGGGCTTCTGACCACAATGGGGCTTCTGACCTCAATGGGGCTTCTGACCTCAATGGGGCCTCGGCTCTCAATGGGGCTTCTGACCTCAATGGGGCTTCTGACCTCAATGGGGCTTCTGACCTCAATGGGGCTTCTGACCTCAATGGGGCTTCCTGCTTACATTAATATATGATAGTCCAGAACTCCTCAATTAAACTTTATTTATGGGTATAAGATGCAATTTAGTCAGTTACAAGTATCATCAACACAACTAGTAATGTATTGATGTCAACGCAACTAGTAAATCTATTGATGTCAACACAACTAGTAATGTATTGATGTCAACACAACTAGTAATGTATTGATGTCAACACAACTAGGGGCTTCTGACGCATTGATGTCAACACAACTAGTAATGTATTGATGTCAACACAACTAGTAATGTATTGATGTCAACACAACTAGTAATGTATTGATGTCAACACAACTAGTAACGTATTGATGTCAACACAACTAGTAAATGTATTGATGTCAACACAACTAGTAACATATTGATGTCAACACAACTAGTAATGTATTGATGTCAACGCAACTAGAATGTATTGATGTCAACACAACTAGTAATGTATTGATGTCAACACAACTAGTAATGTATTGATGTCAACACAACTAGTAATGTATTGATGTCAACACAACTAGTAATGTATTGATGTCAACACAACTAGTAATGTATTGATGTCAACACAACTAGTAACGTATTGATGTCAACACAACTAGTAACGTATTGATGTCAACACAACTAGTAATGTATTGATGTCAACACAACTAGTAATGTATTGATGTCAACACAACTAGTAACGTATTGATGTCAACACAACTAGTAACGCATTGATGTCAACACAACTAGTAATGTATTGATGTCAACACAACTAGTAATGTATTGATGTCAACACAACTAGTAATGTATTGATGTCAACACAACTAGTAACGCATTGATGTCAACACAACTAGTAACGTATTGATGTCAACACAACTAGTATGTCAACACAACTTAAATTATTGATGTCAACACAACTAGTAAATGTATTGATGTCAACACAACTAGTAATGTATTGATGTCAACACAACTAGTAAATGTATTGATGTCAACACAACTAGTAACATATTGATGTCAACACAACTAGTAACATATTGATGTCAACACAACTAGTAATGTATTGATGTCAACACAACTAGTAATGTATTGATGTCAACACAACTAGTAACGCATTGATGTCAACACAACTAGTAACGTATTGATGTCAACACAACTAGTAACGTATTGATGTCAACACAACTAGTAATGTATTGATGTCAACACAACTAGTAAATGTATTGATGTCAACACAACTAGTAACATATTGATGTCAACACAACTAGTAATGTATTGATGTCAACACAACTAGTAACGTATTGATGTCAACACAACTAGTAAATCTATTGATGTCAACACAACTAGTAAATGTATTGATGTCAACACAACTAGTAAATCTATTGATGTCAACACAACTAGTAAATCTATTGATGTCAACACTTCATATGCTGTCTCTCTTCCTTGTGTGATCTTTGACCCATTTCTGTTCAGGCATTTGGCTGGCCGCCTGACCACACTGATAAGGACCCTTGTCGATCGGGGACAGAATACACACAACCTGCAGACACGGAATGCATCCTAAAACGGCACCTTATTCCCTACCTAGTACACTACTTTTGTACACACCTAAAGTAGTGCATTAAATAGAGAACAAGGGTGCCATTTGGGATGCCCATACCCGTCAGGTATGGTTCTGAATCTCCTCTAACTAGAATGATGAAGACAACCTTTGGTACATATAAATCAAATTCTCCACCGTATTCCTTGAACCAGTACATAGAACTTCATCATGCCCCCCCCCCCTCTTCTCTAATAATATCAACAGTGTAATATGTCTGTTTAGAAAGAAGCAGACTCTATGTATAAGTCACAACAACGCCCCTCCTATTGCTCCTCAAGTTAGTACGTAGGAATTCCCGGAATTATCAAGAGAAGGACTGATATGATACCGGATTCCTCTTCTCCGATATGAACAGTGTCATTTGTCAGGCTGGAAAAATACAGTTAAACTATCATTTGTTTTTGTCATTTGCATTAATTAATGCAAATTAATTAATGAAAAACTAAAGATACAATGAAAGACTGATATCCCCCCTCCCCTTTCTCTAAGATCAACAGTGTGATATTATATACAGTATTCCTGTAATGCTCTGTGTTATGAGTAGAGATCAACAGTGTGATATACAGTTTTTCTGTAATGCAGTAACGCTCTGTGTTATGAGTAAAGATCAACAGTGTGATATTATATAGTTTTTCTGTAATGCAGTAAAGCTCTGTGTTATGAGTAAAGATCAACAGTGTGATATTATATAGTTTTTCTGTAATGCAGTAACGCTCTGTGTTATGAGTAGAGATCAACAGTGTGATATACAGTTTTTCTGTAATGCAGTAACGCTCTGTGTTATGAGTAAAGATCAACAGTGTGATATACAGTTTTTCTGTAATGCAGTAACGCTCTGTGTTATGAGTAAAGATCAACAGTGTGATATTATATAGTTTTTCTGTAATGCAGTAACGCTCTGTGTTATGAGTAAAGATCAACAGTGTGATATTATATAGTTTTTCTGTAATGCAGTAATGCTCTGTGTTATGAGTAAATGCGGTCTTGTTGCAGTCAGCTGTTCTCTTCATACTATTAGGAAAAATCTGTGAATCAGTAGATTAAAGACAGGAGGACTGGTATCCCCCTTGCTGGGATATCAGCGGTGGGATTTGTCTTCCTAGAATACAGTAAATGGGGTGGTTTGTTTATACGTTGTAGTGGAGTGTCTGACAGTGACCAGACCTACTTTTGGCAGTGTTTAGAATGAAGCACACAATCTGTGTCAAGTCCAAACTGTCTCCTTCTCGTTTAAGTGGGAAATTCCTGGAATTATCTTTTTTTTTGTTTTATCGTTACATTCCCTTCTGGGATATTAAAAGAGAAAGAGATCTGTTAGAGTGTTGGACTAGTAACTGGAAGGTTGCAAGTTCAAACCCCCAAGCTGACAAGGTACAAAACTGTCATTCTGCCCCTGAACAGGCAGTTAACCCACTGTTCGTAGGCCGTCATTGAAAATAAGAATTTGTTCTTAACTGACTTGCCTAGTTAAATAAAGCTAAAATATTAAATTAAAAAATGCAGTATGTTAGCAGTATATGTGTTTCATGTGGTATTAATTCATTTCCTGTCTGAGCTATATGGTCTGTGTTGTGTTTCATGTGGTATTAATTCATTTCCTGTCAGAGCTATATGGTCTGCGTTGTGTTTCATGGGTGTTTGAAGTGACACCTAACGCGACGCTTCACAATTAGGTTTCAGCTGTTTGTTTTGCAGCAGAGCGAAAGAGCTGAACTTTTATATACACACACACACACACACACACACACACACACACACACACACACACACACACACACACACACACACACACACACACACACACACACACACACACACACACACACACACACACCTGGCCAAGTCACGTGGCCGAGCTTCCTCTCAAACAGTCAGAGTTAGAGAATCTCTCTCTTTCAGTCTGTCCTTGGGTCTATTTCAATAAGGTCAATGCAGAATCTACAGTGACTCCAATTTTATGGTGTCTCACATTTGACTTACTATGAATCAAAATATTGGACGTGCATTTAAGTGGTAATAAGGAGTACATTGAAATACAATGCCTTGTTTTTTTTTTTTTGTCACACTCATCAAATACTGTATATTACACTCAAAACAGACTTTCAACCATAAAGAATTGTAAGAACTGACGCCGGCCAGGAGAAGCAGGTACGAGGAGTGCCATATTTATTGGAGAGCAGACGTAGAAGAAGACAGGACCAGCGTCAGAGCACGGGTAACACGGACATGTGACAAACAATGCAGCAGAGGGGGAACAGAGCGGCGGGGAACTGACACATATAGGGGAGGTAAGAAACAGGTGACTGACTGAGTCCAGGTGAGTCCAATATCGCTGATGCACGTGACAAAATGGGAGCAGGAGTGACAAAATGGGAGCAGGAGTGACAAAATGGGAGCAGGAGTGACAAAATGGGAGCAGGAGTGACAAAGTGGGAGCAGGGTGACAAAATGGGAGCAGGAGTGACAAAATGGGAGCAGGGTGACAAAATGGGAGCAGGGTGACAAAATGGGAGCAGGAGTGACAAAGTGGGAGCAGGAGTGACAAAGTGGGAGCAGGGTGACAAAATGGGAGCAGGAGTGACAAAGTGGGAGCAGGGTGACAAAATGGGAGCAGGAGTGACAAAATGGGAGCAGGAGTGACAAAGTGGGAGCAGGAGTGACAAAGTGGGAGCAGGAGTGACAAAGTGGGAGCAGGGTGACAAAGTGGGAGCAGGAGTGACAAAATGGGAGCAGGAGTGACAAAATGGGAGCAGGAGTGACAAAGTGGGAGCAGGGTGACAAAATGGGAGCAGGAGTGACAAAATGGGAGCAGGAGTGACAAAGTGGGAGCAGGAGTGACAAAGTGGGAGCAGGGAGCAGGAGTGACAAAGTGGGAGCAGGGTGACAAAGTGGGAGCAGGGTGACAAAATGGGAGCAGGGTGACAAAATGGGAGCAGAGTGACAAAGTGGGAGCAGGAGTGACAAAGTGGGAGCAGGGTGACAAAATGGGAGCAGGCTGACAAAATGGGAGCAGGCTGACAAAGTGGGAGCAGGAGTGACAAAGTGGGAGCAGGAGTGACAAAATGGGAGCAGGAGTGACAAAATGGGAGCAGGAGTGACAAAGTGGGAGCAGGAGTGACAAAATGGGAGCAGGAGTGACAAAGTGGGAGCAGGAGTGACAAAATGGGAGCAGGAGTGACAAAGTGGGAGCAGGAGTGACAAAATGGGAGCAGGAGTGACAAAGTGGGAGCAGGGTGACAAAGTGGGAGCAGGAGTGACAAAGTGGGAGCAGGAGTGACAAAGTGGGAGCAGGGTGACAAAATGGGAGCAGGGTGACAAAATGGGAGCAGGCTGACAAAGTGGGAGCAGGGTGACAAAATGGGAGCAGGAGTGACAAAGTGGGAGCAGGAGTGACAAAGTGGGAGCAGGAGTGACAAAGTGGGAGCAGGAGTGACAAAGTGGGAGCAGGAGTGACAAAGTGGGAGCAGGGTGACAAAGTGGGAGCAGGGTGACAAAATGGGAGCAGGAGTGACAAAATGGGAGCAGGAGTGACAAAATGGGAGCAGGAGTGACAAAATGGGAGCAGGAGTGACAAAATGGGAGCAGGAGTGACAAAGTGGGAGCAGGAGTGACAAAGTGGGAGCAGGGTGACAAAGTGGGAGCAGGGTGACAAAATGGGAGCAGGGTGACAAAATGGGAGCAGGGTGACAAAATGGGAGCAGGAGTGACAAAATGGGAGCAGGAGTGACAAAATGGGAGCAGGAGTGACAAAGTGGGAGCAGGGTGACAAAATGGGAGCAGGAGTGACAAAATGGGAGCAGGAGTGACAAAATGGGAGCAGGAGTGACAAAGTGGGAGCAGGAGTGACAAAGTGGGAGCAAGAGTGACAAAGTGGGAGCAGGGTGACAAAGTGGGAGCAGGGTGACAAAGTGGGAGCAGGGTGACAAAATGGGAGCAGGGTGACAAAATGGGAGCAGAGTGACAAAGTGGGAGCAGGAGTGACAAAGTGGGAGCAGGGTGACAAAATGGGAGCAGGAGTGACAAAGTGGGAGCAGGAGTGACAAAATGGGAGCAGGAGTGACAAAGTGGGAGCAGGAGTGACAAAGTGGGAGCAGGAGTGACAAAATGGGAGCAGGAGTGACAAAGTGGGAGCAGGGTGACAAAGTGGGAGCAGGAGTGACAAAGTGGGAGCAGGAGTGACAAAGTGGGAGCAGGGTGACAAAATGGGAGCAGGGTGACAAAATGGGAGCAGGCTGACAAAGTGGGAGCAGGGTGACAAAATGGGAGCAGGAGTGACAAAGTGGGAGCAGGAGTGACAAAGTGGGAGCAGGAGTGACAAAGTGGGAGCAGGGTGACAAAGTGGGAGCAGGGTGACAAAATGGGAGCAGGGTGACAAAATGGGAGCAGGAGTGACAAAATGGGAGCAGGGTGACAAAATGGGAGCAGGAGTGACAAAATGGGAGCAGGAGTGACAAAATGGGAGCAGGAGTGACAAAATGGGAGCAGGGTGACAAAATGGGAGCAGGAGTGACAAAATGGGAGCAGGAGTGACAAAATGGGAGCAGGAGTGACAAAGTGGGAGCAGGGTGACAAAGTGGGAGCAGGGTGACAAAATGGGAGCAGGAGTGACAAAGTGGGAGCAGGAGTGACAAAATGGGAGCAGGAGTGACAAAATGGGAGCAGGAGTGACAAAATGGGAGCAGGAGTGACAAAGTGGGAGCAGGGTGACAAAATGGGAGCAGGAGTGACAAAATGGGAGCAGGAGTGACAAAGTGGGAGCAGGAGTGACAAAGTGGGAGCAGGAGTGACAAAGTGGGAGCAGGGTGACAAAGTGGGAGCAGGGTGACAAAATGGGAGCAGGGTGACAAAATGGGAGCAGAGTGACAAAGTGGGAGCAGGAGTGACAAAGTGGGAGCAGGGTGACAAAATGGGAGCAGGCTGACAAAATGGGAGCAGGCTGACAAAGTGGGAGCAGGACTGACAAAGTGGGAGCAGGAGTGACAAAGTGGGAGCAGGGTGACAAAGTGGGAGCAGGGTGACAAAATGGGAGCAGGGTGACAAAATGGGAGCAGGAGTGACAAAGTGGGAGCAGGAGTGACAAAGTGGGAGCAGGGTGACAAAATGGGAGCAGGACTGACAAAATGGGAGCAGGCTGACAAAGTGGGAGCAGGAGTGACAAAGTGGGAGCAGGAGTGACAAAATGGGAGCAGGAGTGACAAAATGGGAGCAGGAGTGACAAAGTGGGAGCAGGAGTGACAAAATGGGAGCAGGAGTGACAAAGTGGGAGCAGGAGTGACAAAATGGGAGCAGGAGTGACAAAGTGGGAGCAGGAGTGACAAAATGGGAGCAGGGTGACAAAATGGGAGCAGGGTGACAAAATGGGAGCAGGCTGACAAAGTGGGAGCAGGGTGACAAAATGGGAGCAGGAGTGACAAAGTGGGAGCAGGAGTGACAAAGTGGGAGCAGGAGTGACAAAGTGGGAGCAGGAGTGACAAAAAGGGAGCAGGAGTGACAAAGTGGGAGCAGGAGTGACAAAATGACAAAGGGAGCAGGAGTGACAAAATGGGAGCAGGAGTGACAAAGTGGGAGCAGGAGTGACAAAATGGGAGCAGGAGTGACAAAGTGGGAGCAGGGTGACAAAGTGGGAGCAGGGTGACAAAGTGGGAGCAGGAGTGACAAAGTGGGAGCAGGGTGACAAAATGGGAGCAGGCTGACAAAATGGGAGCAGGAGTGACAAAGTGGGAGCAGGAGTGACAAAGTGGGAGCAGGAGTGACAAAGTGGGAGCAGGGTGACAAAGTGGGAGCAGGGTGACAAAATGGGAGCAGGGTGACAAAATGGGAGCAGGAGTGACAAAGTGGGAGCAGGAGTGACAAAGTGGGAGCAGGGTGACAAAATGGGAGCAGGACTGACAAAATGGGAGCAGGCTGACAAAATGGGAGCAGGAGTGACAAAGTGGGAGCAGGAGTGACAAAATGGGAGCAGGAGTGACAAAATGGGAGCAGGAGTGACAAAGTGGGAGCAGGAGTGACAAAATGGGAGCAGGAGTGACAAAGTGGGAGCAGGAGTGACAAAATGGGAGCAGGAGTGACAAAGTGGGAGCAGGAGTGACAAAATGGGAGCAGGGTGACAAAATGGGAGCAGGGTGACAAAATGGGAGCAGGCTGACAAAGTGGGAGCAGGGTGACAAAATGGGAGCAGGAGTGACAAAGTGGGAGCAGGAGTGACAAAGTGGGAGCAGGAGTGACAAAGTGGGAGCAGGAGTGACAAAATGGGAGCAGGAGTGACAAAGTGGGAGCAGGAGTGACAAAATGGGAGCAGGGTGACAAAATGGGAGCAGGGTGACAAAATGGGAGCAGGCTGACAAAGTGGGAGCAGGGTGACAAAATGGGAGCAGGAGTGACAAAATGGGAGCAAAGTGGGAGCAGGAGTGACAAAATGGGAGCAGGAGTGACAAAATGGGAGCAGGAGTGACAAAATGGGAGCAGGAGTGACAAAATGGGAGCAGGAGTGACAAAGTGGGAGCAGGAGTGACAAAGTGGGAGCAGGAGTGACAAAGTGGGAGCAGGAGTGACAAAGTGGGAGCAGGGTGACAAAGTGGGAGCAGGGTGACAAAATGGGAGCAGGAGTGACAAAGTGGGAGCAGGAGTGACAAAATGGGAGCAGGAGTGACAAAATGGGAGCAGGAGTGACAAAGTGGGAGCAGGAGTGACAAAGTGGGAGCAGGGTGACAAAGTGGGAGCAGGGTGACAAAATGGGAGCAGGGTGACAAAATGGGAGCAGGAGTGACAAAGTGGGAGCAGGGTGACAAAGTGGGAGCAGGGTGACAAAATGGGAGCAGGAGTGACAAAGTGGGAGCAGGGTGACAAAATGGGAGCAGGAGTGACAAAATGGGAGCAGGAGTGACAAAATAGGAGCAGGAGTGACAAAGTGGGAGCAGGGTGACAAAGTGGGAGCAGGGTGACAAAGTGGGAGCAGGGTGACAAAATGGGAGCAGGGTGACAAAATGGGAGCAGGATGACAAAATGGGAGCAGTAGTGACAATGTGGGAGCAGGAGTGACAAAATGGGAGCAGGAGTGACAAAATGGGAGCAGGAGTGACAAAATGGGAGCAGGGTGACAAAATGGGAGCAGGAGTGACACAATGGGAGCAGGAGTGACAAAGTGGGAGCAGGAGTGACAAAGTGGGGGTTGGTTGAGTAACTCCTGGTAGAGAGAGATGGGGTTTGGTTGAGTTACTCCTGGTAGAGAGAGATGGGGGTTGGTTGAGTTACTCCTGGGTAGAGAGAGATGAGGGTTGGTTGAGTAACTCCTGGTAGAGAGAGATGGGGGTTGGTTGAGTTACTCCTGGTAGAGAGAGATGGGGGTTGGTTGAGTTACTCCTGGTAGAGAGAGATGGGGGTTGGTTGAGTTACTCCTGGTAGAGAGAGATGGGGGTTGGTTGAGTTACTCCTGGGTAGAGAGAGATGGGGGTTGGTTGAGTTACTCCTGGTAGAGAGAGATGGGGGTTGGTTGAGTTACTCCTGGTAGAGAGAGATGTGGGTTGGTTGAGTTACTCCTGGTAGAGAGAGATGGGGGTTGGTTGAGTTACCCCTGCTAGAGAGAGATGGGGGTTGGTTGAGTTACTCCTGGGTAGAGAGAGATGGGGGTTGGTTGAGTTACTCCTGGTAGAGAGAGATGGGGGTTGGTTGAGTTACTCCTGGGTAGAGAGAGATGGGGGTTGGTTGAGTTACTCCTAGGTAGAGAGAGAGAAGGCAGACATGCTGTCCTGTGGCAACATGGTTCTCTTGCTCATCTAGAGAAGCAAGCACGGCCTTTTTTTCCAAATGGCACCCTCTTATGCCATAGGGCACTACTTGGTCCTAGTCATGCCCATAACCTCTGGGCTGTTCCACTTTCATGGTCTACTGTTATAACACCATGATGTACATTAGGCCTATATCACACTATTACTTACAGTAACACCTAATCCATCGGTTTATCCATGACTTTACCTGATTGGTCAAAAGGAAACATTGACAGTAAGTCTTCATGCAGCATTGGGGGGGCTGGTGCCGGCATCCAACCTTACCCACTTACCCTTTTGACCCCATAAATCCCCTCACTTCTGCACCCTAACCCTTGACCCCCTGCAACCTTTGCCCACTGCACCTTGAACTCTGTGCCCTCTCCAATAACAGACAGGAAGCCTGCACTGCCTTATCGGAGCCACACCAACACAGACACAATGTTGTTACCTAGTGACATTACATTAACTGTCTTTCCCAACACTACACAGCAATGTTGTTACCTAGCGACTTTATATTAACTGTCATTCCCAACACTACACAGCAATGTTGTTACCTAGCAACATTACATTAACTGTCTTTCCCAACACTACACAGCAATGTTGTTACCTAGCGACCTTATATTAACTGTCTTTCCCAACACTACACAGCAATGTTGTTACCTAGCGATGAGATATTAACTGTCTTTCCCAACACTACACAGCAATGTTGTTACCAAGCAACATTACATTAATTGTCTTTCCCAACACCACACAGCAATGTTGCTACCTAGCAACATTACATTAACTGTCTTTCCCAACACCAAACAGCAATGTTGTTACCTAGCAACATTACATTAACTGTCTTTCCCAACACTACACAGCAATGTTGTTACCTAGCAACATTACATTAACTGTCTTTCCCAACACCACACAGCAATGCTGTTACCTAGCAACATTACATTAACTGTCTTTCCCAACACCACACAGCAATGCTGTTACCTAGCAACATTACATTAACTGTCTTTCCCAACACCACACAGCAATGCTGTTACCTAGCAACATTATATTAACTGTCTTTCCCAACACCACACAGCAATGCTGTTACATACTTTACACTTCTCGCTCGACACAACTATTTTGTAGTCATTTAGCAGACACCCTTATCCAGAGCAACTTACAATCATACATGTTTACCAACATGACAATACTACAATGTCTCCCTGTCCTGTCTCTAATATACACAGCAATGTTGTGTACAACCTACATTATACTACTGTATGTCTTTAAACACTTCTTCTGGATCAGTGTCCTGTTCACGGGACGGTTGAGCTAACGTAGGCTAATGTGATTAGGAAAGAGTTTGTAAGTAACAAGAACATTTCCCAGGACATAGACATATCTGATATTGGCAGAAAGCTTAAATTCTTGTTAATCTAACTGCACTGTCCCCTTTTACAGTAGCTATTACAGTGAATGAATACCATGCTATTGTTTGAGGAGAGTGTTACAATTTGGGCTGTCTTGATACAACATTTTGAACAGAAATGCAATTGTTCATTGGATCAGTCTAAAACTTTGCACATACACTGCTAGTGGCCAGAATCTAAATTGCAGCTGGGCTGGAATAATACATTATGGCCTTTCTCTTGCAATACAAAAGAACTGTTGGATTTTTCTTTGCATTATCTTTGTGTTATATTATCCAATATTCCTTTCACATTACCATAAACTTCAAAGTGTTTCCTTTCAAATGGTACCAAGAATATGCATATCCTTCCTACACACCAACACTACTGTCTGTCTTTAATACACACCTACATTATACTACTGTCTTTAATAAACACCTACATTACTCTACTCTCTGTCTTTAATAAACACCTACATTACACTACTGTCTGTCTTTAATAAACACCTACATTACTCTACTGTCTGTCTTTAATAAACACCTACATTACTCTACTGTCTGTCTTTAATAAACACCTACATTACTCTACTGTCTTTAATAAACACCTACATTACTCTACTGTCTGTCTTTAATAAACACCTACATTACACTACTGTCTGTCTTTAATAAACACCTACATTACTCTACTGTCTTTAATAAACACCT
>NC_088224.1:93739531-93742031 GCF_036934945.1 Oncorhynchus masou masou
ATGTCCTCTTTCCTTGCTGGTGCCTCAGCCCTCCTCCTCCAAGCCCCTTCCAATGTCTCCAACGTCTCCCAGAGGCTTGCTGATAATCCATTGTGTTTGACGTTAATCCATTGTGTGTGTAATGGCTGTATGTGTATTTGCATGTATCAATTAAATTCACAAGTCTTAAGTCCAGAACTACAGATAGATAGAACCATTTAGAGACACTGTGTGCTGCTGCTAGCAACCAGCCAGCCAGTCTCCACATCCCTATTGTCTGGTGGAGCCAGACAGACAGACAGTCAACCAGCCAGCCAGTCAGTCAACCAGCCAGCCAGTCTCCACATCCCTACTGTCTGGTGGAGCCAGACAACCAAACAACCAGCCAGACAACCAGCCATCCAGTCAGCCAGTAAGCCTGCCATTCAGCCAGTCAGTTAACCAGTCAACCAGTCATCCAGTCAGCCAGTAAGCCTGCCATACAGCCAGCCAGTCAGTTAACTAGTCAACCAGCCATCCAGTCAGCCAGTAAGCCTGCCATACAGCCAGCCAGTCAGTTAACCAGTCAACCAGCCAGCCAGTAAGTTAACCAGTCAACCAGCCAGTCAGCCAGTAAGCCTGCCATTCAGCCAGCCAGTCAGTTAACCAGTCAACCAGCCATCCAGTCAGTTAACCAGTCCAGTCAGCCAGTAAGCCCATTCAGCCAGCCATCCAGTCAGTTAACCAGTCAACCAGCCAGCCAGTCAGTTAACCAGTCAACCAGCCATCCAGTCAGCCAGTAAGCCTGCCATACAGCCAGCCAGTCAGCTAACCAGTCAACCAGCCATCCAGTCAGCCAGTAAGCCTGCCATTCAGCCAGTCAGTTAACCAGTCAACCAGCCAGTCAGCTAACCAGTCAACCAGCCAGTCAGCTAACCAGTCAACCAGCCATCCAGTCAGTCAGTAAGCCTGCCATTCAGCCAGCCAGTCAGCTAACCAGTCAACCAGCCAGCCAATCAGTCCCTCCACACCCCCCAGTGTCACACAGAAGACTCAGTGTTGTTAAACACCTTGTCTTTCAGTGTCCTCAGGCTGCAGTGGAAGTTGGCGCTGGTCTCACTCTGCAGTGCCTCAGAGAACTTCATGTCGTACGCCTGGCTGATCGTGGACTTCCTCTTGATAGAGTTCTGGATGGTCTCCGAGGTAAAGTAGTAGATGATCGGGTCAAAACAGCAGTTAGACACAGCAATACAGAGAGCGATAGGATAGATAGTTCGGACTACGGTCTCTGAAGCGCAGCCCTTCAGCGTCCCAGTTCGAACCAGGGCATAGAAGACTAGGTTGACGTTATAAGGGATGAAACAGAAGCAGAAGATGAAGAGATGAACCACGATCATTCGAAGGATCTTGGTTTTGTTGAGTTTCCCCCCACGGCTGATGGTTTGGGGTCTCCTCAGGGTCTGTAGAACCATGACGGAACATACCACGTTGAGGAGCAGGGGGATCAGGAAACCCACCGTCTCGATGAAGATTACCACCTTGGAGAGGTGAGACTTCCACTGCGTGGATGAGAAGTTCTCGAAACAGAAGCGTGCAGTGGAGTGGTTGTGGTGTGGCGATGTGGTCTCCAGTTTAAACCCTGTCGGTAGACTCCCTGCCAACACCAGAACCCAGACCGCCACGCACACCATCTTAGCGTTCCTCTTCGTTCTCAACGCCCGTGACCTGAGCGGGTGAACGATGGCCAGGAACCGATCCACACTAATACAAGTGAGGAATAGAATACTCCCGTACATGTTGGTATAAAATAATGAGACGGAGAGCTTGCAGAGTATTCCGCCGAACGGCCAGTCCTGGTTAAGGAAGTAGAAGACCCTGAGAGGCAGCGTGAAGACGAAGAGAAGGTCTGACACCACTAGGTTGATCATGTAGGTCGTCGTCTCGTTCCTCAACTTGAGAGTACAGGTGAATATATACATGGCTGCCATGTTTGTGATCAACCCCACAATGAACACCAGGCTGAACACGGTGCTGTACAGAGGATACTTAAAGCCATCATTCTTGGTGCAGTTGGAACTGTCTGAGGAGACGGAGGAGTTGAGTTGGTGCAGCAAAGGAGTGATGCTTGATCTGATAATCCCACCAAGACCGTATTTCATCAGGGTGAAGTTGTCTGTCGACATGGCCAGTGGGATCAGGGTGGTATTGTTCATGTTGTTGAGGAAGCAAGGGAGCACTGAGGGGGGTGTCGGGGGGGGGGGTGTCGGGGGGTTGTGTAACAACTATACAATGAGAGTATTTCACTCAACTCTTGGTCCCCAATCCACCACGAATGTCCAGCGAGGCACAACCCAAAGGCAGAACACAAAACGCCTCTAAACTGTGTAAACTCTTGAACAACCGTTAAAACACCAAAGTTTTCATTCCAAAATCTCCATGATCACTATGTTTCCTACCCCATTTTGTTGACATGTTGGTGTTGGAAGAGGACCCCTTCCTTCCCCATAGGACTGGGGCTTCCTCCTACCTACCCTCCCCCTGT
>NC_088224.1:94094531-94135560 GCF_036934945.1 Oncorhynchus masou masou
AGATTGATATTGTATCATAACCTACAGCAGTAGATTGATATTGTATAGTAATCTACAGCAGTAGATTGATATTGTATAGAAACCTACAGCAGTAGATTGATATTGTATAGAAACCTACAGCAGTAGATTGATATTGTAGCTGTATAGAAACCTACAGCAGTAGATTGATATTGTATAGAAACCTACAGCAGTAGATTGATATTGTAGCTGTATAGTAACCCACAGCAGTAGATTTATATTGTATAGTAACCTACAGCAGTAGATTGATATTGTAGCTGTATAGTAACCTACAGCAGTAGATTGATATTGTATAGAAACCTACAGCAGTAGATTGATATTGTAGCTGTATAGTAACCTACAGCAGTAGTTTGATATTGTATAGTAACCTACAGCAGTAGATTGATATTGTATCATAACCTACAGCAGTAGATTAATATTGTAGCTGTATAGTAACCTACAGCAGTAGATTGATATTGTATCGTAACCTACAGCAGTAGATTGATATTGTATAGTAACCTACAGCAGTAGATTGATATTGTATCGTAACCTACAGCAGTAGATTGATATTGTATCATAACCTACAGCAGTAGATGGATATTGTATAGAAACCTACAGCAGTATATTGATATTGTAGCTGTATAGGAACCTACAGCATTAGATTGATATTGTAGCTGTATAGAAACCTACAGCAGTAGATTGATATTGTATAGAAACCTACAGCAGTAGATTGATATTGTATAGAAACCTACAGCAGTAGATTGATATTGTAGCTGTATAGTAACCTACAGCAGTAGATTGATATTGTAGCTGTATAGTAACCTACATCAGTAGATTGATATTGTATAGAAACCTACAGCAGTAGATTGATATTGTATAGTAACCTACAGCAGTAGATTGATATTGTAGCTGTATAGTAACCTACAGCAGTAGATTGATATTGTATCGTAACCTACAGCAGTAGATTGATATTGTATAGTAACCTACAGCAGTAGATTGATATTGTATCGTAACCTACAGCAGTAGATTGATATTGTATCGTAACCTACAGCAGTAGATGGATATTGTATAGAAACCTACAGCAGTATATTGATATTGTAGCTGTATAGAAACCTACAGAAGTAGATTGATATTGTATATTAACCTACAGCAGTAGATTTATATTGTATAGAAACCTACAGCAGTAGATTGATATTGTAGCTGTATAGTAACATACAGCAGTAGATTGATATTGTAGCTGTATAGTAACCTACATCAGTAGATTGATATTGTAGCTGTATAGTAACCTACAGCGGTAGATTGATATTGTAGCTGTATAGTAACCTACAGCAGTAGATTGATATTGTAGCTGTATAGAAACCTACAGCAGTAGATTGATAATGTATATTAACCTACAGCAGTAGATTGATATTGTATAGAAACCTACAGCAGTAGATTGATATTGTATAGAAACCTACAGCAGTAGATCGATATTGTATATAAACCTACAGCAGTAGATTGATATTGTATAGACACCTACAGCAGTAGATTGATATTGTATAGTAACCTACAGCAGTAGATTGATATTGTAGCTGTATAGTAACCTACAGCAGTAGATTGATATTGTATCGCAACCTACAGCAGTAGATTGGTATTGTATAGAAACCTACAGCAGTAGATTGATATTGTATCGTAACCTACAGCAGTAGATTGATATTGTATAGTAACCTACAGCAGTAGATTGATATTGTATCGTAACCTACAGCAGTAGATTGATATTGTATCGTAACCTACAGCAGTAGATTGATATTGTATCGTAACCTACAGCAGTAGATTGATATTGTATCGTAACCTACAGCAGTAGATTGATATTGTATAGTAACCTACAGCAGTAGATTGATATTGAAAAGAAACCTACAGCAGTAGATTGATATTGTAGCTGTATAGTAACCTACAGCAGTAGATTGATATTGTATAGAAACCTACAGCAGTAGATTGATATTGTAGTTGTATAGTAACCTACAGCAGCAGATTAATATTATATCTGTATAGTAACCTACAGCAGTAGATTGATACTGTATAGTAACCTACAGCAGTAGATTGATATTGTATAGAAACCTACAGCAGTAGATTGATATTGTATCGTAACCTACAGCAGTAGATTGATATTATATAGAAACCTACAGCAGTAGATTGATATTGTATCGTAACCTACAGCAGTAGATTGATATTGTATAGTAATCTACAGCAGTAGATTGATATTGTATAGAAACCTACAGCAGTAGATTGATATTGTATAGAAACCTACAGCAGTAGATTGATATTGTAGCTGTATAGAAACCTACAGCAGTAGATTGATATTGTATAGAAACCTACAGCAGTAGATTGATATTGTAGCTGTATAGTAACCCACAGCAGTAGATTTATATTGTATAGAAACCTACAGCAGTAGATTGATATTGTAGCTGTATAGTAACCTACAGCAGTAGATTGATATTGTATAGAAACCTACAGCAGTAGATTGATATTGTAGCTGTATAGTAACCTTCAGCAGTAAATTGATATTGTATAGAAACCTACAGCAGTAGATTGATATTGTATAGTAACCTACAGCAGTAGATTGATATTGTAGCCTTATAGTAACCTACAGCAGTAGATTGATATTGTATCGTAATCTACAGCAGTAGATTGATATTCTATAGTAACCTACAGCAGTAGATTGATATTGTAACATAACCTACAGCAGTAGATTAATATTGTAGCTGTATAGTAACCTACAGCAGTAGATTGATATTGTATCGTAACCTACAGCAGTAGATTGATATTGTATAGTAACCTACAGCAGTAGATTGATATTGTATAGAAACCTACAGCAGTAGATTGATATTGTATCGTAACCTACAGCAGTAGATGGATATTGTATAGAAACCTACAGCAGTATATTGATATTGTAGTTGTATAGTAACCTACAGCAGTAGATTGATATTGTAGCTGAATAGTAACCTACAGCAGTAGATTGATATTGTAGCTGTATAGAAACCTACAGCAGTAGATTGATATTGTATAGTAACCTACAGCAGTAGATTGATATTGTAGCTGTATAGAAACCTACAGCAGTAGATTGATATTGTATATTAACCTACAGCAGTAGATTGATATTGTATAGAAACCTACAGCAGTAGATTGATATTGTAGCTGTATAGTAACCTACAGCAGTAGATTGATATTGTAGCTGTATAGTAACCTACATCAGTAGATTGATATTGTAGCTGTATAGTAACCTACAGCAGTAGATTGATATTGTATAGAAACTTACAGCAGTAGATTTATATTGTAGCTGTATAGTAACCTACAGCAGTAGATTGATATTGTAGCTGTATAGTAACCTACAGCAGTAGATTGATATTGTATAGAAACCTACAGCAGTAGATTGATATTGTAGCTGTATAGTAACCTACAGCAGTAGATTGATATTGTATAGTAACCTACAGCAGTCGATTGATATTGTATAGAAACCTACAGCAGTAGATTGATATTGTAGCTGTATAGTAACCTACAGCAGTAGATTGATATTGTAGCTGTATAGTAACCTACAGCAGTAGATTGATATTGTATCGTAACCTACAGCAGTAGATTGATATTGTATCGTAACCTACAGCAGTAGATTGATATTGTATCGTAACCTACAGCAGTAGATTGATATTGTAGCTGTATAGTAACCTACAGCAGTAGATTGATATTGTATAGTAACCTACAGCAGTAGATTGATATTGTATAGAAACCTACAGCAGTAGATTGATATTGTAGCTGTATAGTAACCTACAGCAGTAGATTGATATTGTATAGAAACCTACAGCAGTAGATTGATATTGTAGCTGTATTGTAACCTACAGCAGTAGATTGATATTTTATAGAAACCTACAGCAGTAGATTGATATTGTAGTTGTATAGTAACCTACAGCAGTAGATTAATATTGTAGCTGTAGAGTAACCTACAGCAGTAGATTGATATTGTATCTGTATAATAACCTACAGCAGTAGATTGATATTATATAGAAATCTACAGCAGTAGATTGATATTGTATAGTAACCTACAGCAGTAGATTGATATTGTATCGTAACCTACAGCAGTAGATTGATATTGTATAGAAACCTACAGCAGTAGATTGATATTGTAGCTGTATAGAAACCTACAGCAGTAGATTGATATTGTATAGAAACCTACAGCAGTAGATTGATATTGTAGCTGTATAGAAACCTACAGCAGTAGATTGATATTGTATAGAAACCTACAGCAGTAGATTGATATTGTAGCTGTATAGTAACCTACAGCAGTAGATTGATATTGTATAGTAACCTATAGCAGTAGATTGATATTGTAGCTGTATAGTAACCTACAGCAGTAGATTGATATTGTAGCTGTATAGAAACCTACAGCAGTAGATTGATATTGTATAGAAACCTACAGCAGTAGATTGATATTGTATAGAAACCTACAGCAGTATATTGATATTGTAGTTGTATAGTAACCTACAGCAGTAGATTGATATTGTAGCTGTATAGTAACCTACAGCAGTAGATTGATATTGTAGCTGTATAGAAACCTACAGCAGTTGATTGATATTGTATAGTAACCTACAGCAGTAGATTGATATTGTAGCTGTATAGAAACCTACAGCAGTAGATTGATATTGTATATTAACCTACAGCAGTAGATTGATATTGTATAGAAACCTACAGCAGTAGATTGATATTGTAGCTGTATAGTAACCTACAGCAGTAGATTGATATTGTAGCTGTATAGTAACCTACATCAGTAGATTGATATTGTAGCTGTATAGTAACCTACAGCAGTAGATTGATATTGTATAGAAACTTACAGCAGTAGATTTATATTGTAGCTGTATAGTAACCTACAGCAGTAGATTGATATTGTAGCTGTATAGTAACCTACAGCAGTAGATTGATATTGTATAGAAACCTACAGCAGTAGATTGATATTGTAGCTGTATAGTAACCTACAGCAGTAGATTGATATTGTATAGTAACCTACAGCAGTCGATTGATATTGTATAGAAACCTACAGCAGTAGATTGATATTGTAGCTGTATAGTAACCTACAGCAGTAGATTGATATTGTAGCTGTATAGTAACCTACAGCAGTAGATTGATATTGTATCGTAACCTACAGCAGTAGATTGATATTGTATCGTAACCTACAGCAGTAGATTGATATTGTAGCTGTATAGTAACCTACAGCAGTAGATTGATATTGTATAGTAACCTACAGCAGTAGATTGATATTGTATAGAAACCTACAGCAGTAGATTGATATTGTAGCTGTATAGTAACCTACAGCAGTAGATTGATATTGTATAGAAACCTACAGCAGTAGATTGATATTGTAGCTGTATTGTAACCTACAGCAGTAGATTGATATTGTATAGAAACCTACAGCAGTAGATTGATATTGTAGTTGTATAGTAACCTACAGCAGTAGATTAATATTGTAGCTGTAGAGTAACCTACAGCAGTAGATTGATATTGTATCTGTATAATAACCTACAGCAGTAGATTGATATTGTATCGTAACCTACAGCAGTAGATTGATATTGTATAGAAACCTACAGCAGTAGATTGATATTGTATAGAAACCTACAGCAGTAGATTGATATTGTAGCTGTATAGAAACCTACAGCAGTAGATTGATATTGTATAGAAACCTACAGCAGTAGATTGATATTGTAGCTGTATAGTAACCTACAGCAGTAGATTGATATTGTATAGTAACCTATAGCAGTAGATTGATATTGTAGCTGTATAGTAACCTACAGCAGTAGATTGATATTGTAGCTGTATAGAAACCTACAGCAGTAGATTGATATTGTATATTAACCTACAGCAGTAGATTGATATTGTATAGAAACCTACAGCAGTAGATTGATATTGTATAGAAACCTACAGCAGTAGATTGATATTGTATAGAAACCTACAACAGTAGTCTCTCTACTATATACAACCTCTCTACTGTATATAGCCTCTCTACTGTATATAACCTCTCTACTGTATGTAGCCTCTCTACTGTATATAACCTCTCTACTGTATATAGCCTCTCTACCGTGTATAGCCTCTCTACCGTGTATAGCCTCTCTACCGTGTATAGCCTCTCTACTGTATATAGCCTCTCTACTGTATATAGCCTCTCTACTGTATATAGCCTCTCTACTGTATATAATGTCTCTACTGTATATAGCCCCTCTACTGTATATAGCCTCTACTGTATATAGCCTCACTACTGTATATAGCCTCTCTACTGTATATAGCCTCTCTACTGTATATAGCCTCTCTACTGTATATAGCCTCTCTACTGTATATAATGTCTCTACTGTATATAGCCTCTCTACCGTGTATAGCCTCTCTACCGTGTATAGCCTCTCTACTGTATATAGCCTCTCTACTGTATATAGCCTCTCTACTGTATATAGCCTCTCTACTGTATATAATGTCTCTACTGTATATAGCCCCTCTACTGTATATAGCCTCTCTACTGTATATAGCCTCACTACTGTATATAGCCTCTCTACTGTATATAGCCTCTCTACTGTATATAGCCTCTCTACTGTATATAACCCCTCTACTATATATAACCTCTCTACTCAGCAAACTGGATGCAGTTTATCACAGTGCCATCCGTTTTGTCACTAAAGCACCTTATACCACCCACCACTGCGACTTGTATGCTCTAGTCGGCTGGCCCTCGCTACATATTCGTCGCCAGTCCCACTGGCTCCAGGTCATCTACAAGGCCATGCTAGGTAAAGCTCCGCCTTATCTCAGTTCACTGGTCACGATGGCAACACCCATCCGTAGCACGCGCTCCAGCAGGTGTATCTCACTGATCATCCCTAAAGCCAACACCTCATTTGGCCGCCTTTCGTTCCAGTACTCTGCTGCCTGTGACTGGAACGAATTGCAAAATCCCTGAAGTTGGAGACTTTTATCTCCCTCACCAACTTCAAACATGTGCTATCTGAGCAGCTAACCGATCGCTGCAGCTGTACATAGTCTATTGGTAAATAGCCCACCCATTTTCACCTACCTCATCCCCATACTGTTTTTATTTATTTACTTTTCTGCTCTTTTGCACACCAATATCTCTACCTGTACATGACCATCTGATCATTTATCACTCCAGTGCTAATCTGCAAAATTGTAATTATTCGCCTACCTCCTCATGCCTTTTGCACACAATGTATATAGACTCCCCTTTTTTTAATGTGTTATTGACTTGTTAATTGTTTACTCCATGTGTAACTCTGTGTTGTCTGTTCACACTGCTAAGCTTTATCTTGGCCAGGTCGCAGTTGCAAATGAGAACTTGTTCTCAACTAGCCTACCTGGTTAAATAAAGGTGAAATAAAATAAAAAATAAAATACTGTATATAGCCTCTCTACTATATACAACCTCTCTACTGTATATAGCCTCTCTACTGTATATAGCCTCTCTACTGTATATAGCCTCTCTACTATATACAACCTCTCTACTGTATATAGCCTCTCTACTGTATATAGCCTCTCTACTGTATATAGCCTCACTACTGTATATAGCCTCTCTACTGTATATAGCCTCTCTACTGTATATATCCTCTCTACTGTATATAGCCTCTCTACTGTATATAGCCTCTCTACTGTATATAGCCTCTCTACTGTATATAACCTCTCTACTGTATATAGCCTCTACTGTATATAACCTCTCTACTGTGTATAGTCTCTCTACTGTATATAGCCTCTCTACTGTATATAGCCTCACTACTGTATATAGCCTCTCTACTGTATATAGCCTCATTACTGTATATAGCCTCTACTGTATATAACCACTCTACTGTATATAGCCTCTCTACTGTATATAGCCTCCCTACTGTATATAGCCTCCCTACTGTATATAGCCTCTCTACTGTATATAGCCTCTCTACTGTATATAGCCTCTCTACTGTATGTAGCCTCTCTACTGTATATAGCCTCCCTACTGTATATAACCTTTCTACTGTATATAGCCTCTCTACTGTATATAACCTCTCTACTGTATATCAAATCAAATCAAATTTTATTTGTCACATACACATGGTTAGCAGATGTTAATGCGAGTGTAGCGAAATGCTTGTGCTTCTAGTTCCGACAATGCAGGAATAACCAACAAGTAATCTAACTAACAATTCCTAAACTACTGTCTTATACACAGTGTAAGGGGATAAAGAATATGTACATAAGGATATATGAATGAGTGATGGTACAGAGCAGCATAGGCAAGATACAGTAGATGGTATCGAGTACAGTATATACATGAGATGAGTATGTAAACAAAGTGGCATAGTTAAAGTGGCTAGTGATACATGTATTACATAAGGATGCAGTCGATGATATAGAGTACAGTATATACGTATGCATATGAGAAGAATAATGTAGGGTAAGTAACATTATATAAGGTAGCATTGTTTAAAGTGGCTAGTGATATATTTACATCATTTCCCATCAATACCCATTATTAAAGTGGCTGGAGTTGAGTCAGTGTGTTGGCAGCAGCCACTCAATGCTAGTGGTTGCTGTTTAACAGTCTGATGGCCTTGAGATAGAAGCTGTTTTTCAGTCTCTCGGTCCCAGCTTTGATGCACCTGTACTGACCTCGCCTTCTGGATGATATAGCGGGGTGAACAGGCAGTGGCTCGGGTGGTTGATGTCCTTGATGATCTTTATGGCCTTCCTGTAACATCGGGTGGTGTAGGTGTCCTGGAGGGCAGGTAGTTTGCCCCCGGTGATGCGTTGTGCAGACCTCACTACCCTCTGGAGAGCCTTACGGTTGAGGGCGGAGTATATAGCCTCTCTACTGTATATAGCCTCTCTCCTGTATATAGCCTCTCTACTGTATATAGCCTCTCTACTGTATATAGCCTCTCTACTGTATATAGCCTCTCTACTGTATATAGCCTCTCTACTGTATATAGCCTCTCTACTGTATATAACCTCGCTACTGTATATAACCTCGCTACTGTATATAACCTCGCTACTGTATATAACCTCTCTACTGTATATAGCCTCACTACTGTATATAACCTCTCTACTGTATATAACCTCTCTACTGTATATAGCCTCTCTACTGTATATAGCCTCTCTACTGTATATAGCCTCTCTACTGTATATAGACTCTCTACTGTATATAACCTCTCTACTGTATGTAGCCTGTCTTTTTACTGTTGTTTTATTTCTTTACCTATCTATTGTTCACCTAATACCTTTTTTGCACTAATGGTTAGAGCCTGTAAGTAAGCATTTCACTGTAAGTTCTACTACACCTGTTGTATTCAGTGCACGTGACAAATAAATGTTGATTTGATTTGATTGGTTGGTCCTACGTCAGTCAGTGGAAGCCTCGTGGTCTTGGTCTCTCACGTCATCTCCTGTACGTGAGCTGTGACATCACTCCAGGCCTCTTATTCCCTCTCCCCCTGGTGACACGTGTCCCTAGCTGTGTGTCCTGCCGTCCTAAAATAGGCCCTCTGTAACATAGAAATATAATCTAGAGAGGGCCTCCCTATTCGAGTGAAATTGCCAGGGTTAGACGTTCTAAGCCCCTTCTATAGATTCTATTTCTATGCGCTGTAAGCCCAGGAACAGGCCTCCTGCAGTGGCTCAGCGCAGAGACCAGGGGGATTGAAGGTCTTATCCACTTAGCCTACTCCTCCCTTCCTCCTCCATTCTTTCTCCCTCCTCCTCCTCTATTCCGTCTCCCTCCCTCCCTCCTCCTCCTCCCCCTCTATTCCGTCTCCCTCCCCCCTCCTCCTCCTCTTCCATTCCTTCTCCGTCCTCCTCCTCCATTCCGTCTCCCTCCCTCCCCCTCCTCCATTCCGTCTCCCTCCCTCCTCCTCCTCCTCCTCCATTCCGTCTCCCTCCCTCCTCCTCCTCCTCCATTCCGTCTCCCTCCCTCCTCCTCCTCCTCCATTCCGTCTCCCTCCCTCCTCCTCCTCCTCCTCCTCCCTCCTCCTCCTCCATTCCGTCTCCCTCCCTCCCCCTCCTCCATTCCGTCTCCCTCCCTCCCTCCTCCTCCTCCTCCATTCCGTCTCCCTCCCTCCTCCTCCTTCTCCTCCCTCCCTCCTCCTCCATTCCTTCACCCTCCTCCTCCTCCCTAATTCCTTCTCTCTCCTCCTCAATTCCTTCTCTCTTCTCCTCCTCCATCATTTCTTTATTTTAAAAAAAATGTAAGGGGTAGATCAGCTTTAATATTGCAGATAGATTGTGGCTTCCAAAATGTTACTCGTCAAAAGTTTGGCCACACCTACTCATTCAAGGGTTTTTCTTTATTTTTACTATTTTGTACATTGTCGAATAATAGCGAAGACATCAAAACTATTAAATAACACATATGGAACCATGTAGTAACCAAAAAAGTGTTAAACAAATCAAAATATATTTTAGATTCTTCAAAGTAGGCACCCTTTACCTTGACAGCTTTGCAAACTCTTGGCATTCTCTCAACCAGCTTCACCTGGAATGTTTTTCCAACAGTCTTGCAGGAGGTCCCACATATGCTGAGCACTTTTTGGCTGCATTTCCTTCACTCTGCGGTCCAACTCATCCCAAACCATCTCAACTGTGTTGAGGTTGGGTGATTGTTGAGGACAGGTCATCTGATGCAGCACTACATCACTCTCCTTCTTGGTTGAATAGCCCTTACACAGCCTGGAGGTGTGTTGGGTCATTGTCCGATTGAAAAACAAATGATAGTCCCACTAAGCGCAAACCGGATGGTGTATTGCTGCAGAATGCTATGGTAGCCATGCTTGTTAAGTTTGCCATGAATTCTAAATAAATGCCAGACAGTGTCACCAGCAAAGCACCATCACACCTCCTCCTCCATACTTCATGTTCGGAACCACACATGCGGAGATCGTCCGTTCACCTACTCTGCATCTCACAAAGACACGGCGGTTGGAACCCAAACTCTCAAATCTGGACTCATCAGACCAAAGGACATATTTCCACCGGTCTAATGTCCATTGCTCGTGTTTCTTGGCCCAAGCAAGTCTCTTCTACTTATTGGTGTCCTTTAGTAGTGGTTTCTTTGCACCAATTCGACCATGAAGGCCTGATTCATGCAGTCTTCTCTGAACAGTTGATGTTGAGATGTGTCTGTTACTTGAACTCTGTGAAGCATTTATTTGGGCTGCAATTTCTGATGCTGGTAACTCTATTGAACTTATCCTCTGCGGCAGAGGTAACTCTGGGTCTTCCTTTCCTGTGGTGGTCCTCATGAGAGACAGTTTCATCATAGCGCTTGATGGCTTCTGCAACTGGAGGAATGCACTGACCTTCGTGTCTTAAAGTAATGATAGGCTGTCGTTTCTCTTTGCTTATTTGAGCTGTTCTTGCCATAATATGGAATTGTTCTTTTACCAAATAGGACTATCTTCTGTATACCACCCCTACCTTGTCACAACACAACTGATTGGCTCAAACGCATTAGGAAGAAAATAAACTCCACAAATTAACTTTTAACAAGGCACACCTGTTAATTGAAATGCATTCCAGGTGCACTACCTCATGAAGCTGGTTGAGAGAATGCCAAGAGTGTGCAAAGCTGTCATGAAGGCAAAGGGTGGATACTTTGAAGAATCTCAAATATAAAATAAATGTAGATTTGTTTAAGACCTTTTTTGGTTACTACATGATTCCATGTGTTATTTCATAGTTTTGATGTCTTCACTATTATTAGCTTTCTACAATGTAGAATAATGAGTAGGTGTATCCAAACTTTCACACTGAATCTTTCAACTATCGTACCGGACCTGAAATGATTGGCTCCTTTTTGGAATCTTTCAGTGCAAGAATCAGTTCTTTTAAAAACAATTTTCCGAAGTTCCGAGCCAACCCTCCTGATGTTGTTTGACACCACATGGACTACGACGGCGTCAGCTCCCGGAATCTGTCGTAGAGCGGTCGGAAGCAGCCCTGTAGTGTCCTGTAACTCCAGGATATTACAGGGGTTTTGCTCCTGTAATGTTGTCCTGTAATGTTGTTTGACACCACATGGACTACGACCGCGTCAGCTCCCGGAATCTGTCGTAGAGCGGTCGGAAGCAGCCCTGTAGTGTCCTGTAACTCCAGGATATTACAGGGGTTTTGCTCCTGTAATGTTGTCCTGTAATGTTGTTTGACACCACATGGACTACGACCGCGTCAGCTCCCGGAATCTGTCGTAGAGCGGTCGGAAGCAGCCTCGTAATGTCCTCTACTCCAGGACAGGGTTTTTTTGCCCCGGGCACCGAGATATTTCTTACAATACAACAGTTAGTGCACAGCAACTGAGGCTAACCGAGTTGGGATCCAAAATCCAAAAGTATATGAATCAAACTTGGCAAGGAAACACTGTGATAAGATTTCAAAAACATTAAACCGAGCTCTCGTTCAGTGTTCAACATGCATCTTATCCAGTGCCCTACTCCTCTAGGGTCTGTCACTCTTATCTCGTGCCCTACTCCTCTAGTGCCCTACTCCTCTAGGGGCTGTCCCTCTTATTTAGTGCCCTACTCCTCTAGGATATGTCACTCTTATCTAGTGCCCTACTACTACTATTCCATTTGGCTCGTTAGATTATTACAACTAATTAGCAACAGAATCCATAATTAAACATATTAAAATGCATAGTGTGTTAAGTTTGTTCCTAACAGAACAAAAACACAATATCATGGCTAATGGTTGTCTTTCTAAGATGTTGTGTTAAAGTATAGAAAACAGCATAGAAAAACAGAGATTGTAACCAAGCTCAAGATAATCAAGTCTTACTAATTAGATATTGTGTGTTGCACAACACTCAGTCTTTCCTGTTTTTTTTTCTCTCTCTCTCTCTCTCTCTCTCTCTCTCTCTCTGTTTTTTTTCTCTCTCTCTCTCTGTTTTTTTCTCTCTCTCTCTGTCTCCTCTCTCTCTCTGTCTCCTCTCTCTCTCTGTTTTTCTCTCTCTCTCTCTGTTTTTTTCTCTCTCTCTCTCTCTCTCTCTCTCTCTCTCTCTCTCTCTCTCTCTCTCTCTCTCTCTCTCCCCTGTAGAGTCGAGTTCGGCTGTCCTTCAAGAGGCGTCCGCCCACACGGCAGCACCGGCAGTCGTGTGTCGAGGAGGGCGTAGTCTCCGAGGGAGGGGTTGTGTCCCAAGGTAACCAAGACGTCCCCCAGGTGAACGGGGCCGAGGACCAGGTGGACCAGGTGTTTGAGCAGACAGGAGAGGGCGGGGAGAGGGGCGAGGAGACACAGGGAAGCCCCCCGTCTCACCCAGACACTCTGACAGAGACTGGAGACAATGACAGGGACAGAGAACAGGCCAAAGAGGACAACGTTCTGGAGGAGGAGACAGGAGAGGCAGCCCCAGCCACCCAGGATGGGAAGAAGGAAGCTGGGGAACAGGCGCTAGGTGAGCCCCAGGCTTCAGATTCTCTGGAGGCCATAGAGGAGGAGGAAGGGTCTTATGGAACAAAAGGAGACAACAAGCAAACAGACAAACAGGAGTATTCAGCTCAGCCTCGGGAGAGGGATGACAACCTCTGAACAATGTTCACAAATCACTGTTGAAGAAATACAATGTCATTGTGTGAGTCCCACGTGGCACCCTACTGCTTTATAGTGCACTACCTTTGATCAGAGACCTGGTTAAAAGTAGTGCACTATATAAGGAATAGGGGTGTCATTTGGGATGCATCCTCATTAATTATGAAACTAGCTTGTCTTCTAAGAACCCTCGTTGGACATTCTGTATGCTGCATAATCTTGGTTCCCAGAACTAAATCTTTCCTTGCTTCACCTGTCACATTTAATTGTGTCTGTTAGCAGTGTGTAGACAATCCTCTGCATAGCTTTGTGTTCTATCAGATACTGTTGGAGGTGATACTTTCTTGTTTCTGCAGCAGTAATAATTATCTTTATAGAATTTGGCCCAGGTGTCTCACCTCTCCTGGTTACCTCTCACCTCTCCTGGTTACCTCTCACCTCTCCTGGTTACCTGTCACCTCTCCTGGTTACCTCTCACCTCTCCTGGTTACCTGTCACCTCTCCTGGTTACCTCTCACCTCTCCTGGTTACCTCTCACCTCTCCTGGTTACCTCTCACCTCTTCTGGTCACCTCTCACTTCTCCTGGTTACCTGTCACCTCTCCTGGTTACCTCTCACCTCTCCTGGTTACCTCTCACCTCTCCTGGTTACCTCTCACCTCTCCTGGTTACCTGACACCTCTCCTGGTCACCTGTCACCTCTTCTGGTTACCTGTCACCTCTCCTGGTCACCTCTCACCTCTCCTGGTTACCTCTCACCTCTCCTGGTCATCTCTCCTGGTCAGCTCTCACCTCTCCTGGTCACCTCTCCTGGTCACCTCTCACCTCTCCTGGTCATCTCTCCTGGTCAGCTCTCACCTCTCCTGGTCATCTCTCCTGGTCACCTCTCACCTCTCTTGGTCACCTCTCACCTCTCTTGGTCACCTCTCATCTCTCCTGGTCAGCTCTCACCTCTCCTGGTCATCTCTCCTGGTCACCTCTCACCTCTCTTGGTCACCTCTCACCTCTCCCTGGTTACCTCTCCTGGTCACCTCTCCTGGTCACCAACAGTACGTGTCACCTGTCTATCTGATGCTGCTGTCGGAGCAAAAAGAGTAGGACATTTTTCGAAGGACAATTATGAAACATCATTTCATTTTATTTTTTATTGTTCACTGTTTTGGGGAATCATGGCTTCATTTGGCTTCCATGAATACACAGATGTCTCTTTCCAAGTGCACAATCAGATAGTTGTGTTCATGCCATATTAAAATGTCATACCTTTTTTTTTTTACCTTTACATGACATTAGAGCGTGTTCTGGTTTCCACACAAACAGCTGTTGTCTTTACATGGCAATGATCATACAGACCAGCCGCAAGGCAATACGTAACACACTGGTTGGAAGAAAAATAAACATTTTAAAGAAAAGTAAGAAAGAAAGAAAGAAAGAGAGAAAGAAAGAAAGAAAGAGAGAAAGAGAGAAAGAAAGAGAGAGAGAAAGAAAGAAAGAAAGAGAGAGAGAGAAAGAAAGAGAGAACGAAAGAGAACGAGAGAGAGAGAGAGAGAGAGAGAGAGAAAAGAAAGAGAGAAAGAAAGAAAGAAAGAGAGCGAGAGACAGAGAGAGGAAAAGGGCCTCTGGTTTTAACTAGTCTTAATGTCTGGACTCCTTTTCTGTTCTGATGAATGGAATGTAAAAAAACAAACAATAGAAAGATCTGGAAACAGTTAACACATCCTGTGAAACACTGCGTTCCCCTGGTCATAACATCACCGCAACGATAGTGTTCAGAGGGACAGAGGATAGTGGAGGTGATGAATACTCAGGCTCTACGTCCCAAATGGCACCCTAATTCCCCTAGATAGTGCACTACTTTTAGACCAGGACCCATAAGATCTCTGGTTAAAAGTAGTGCGCTATATAGGGGAATTAGGGTGCCAACCACACAAACCATCTGACAAGCTAAATGAGAATAGTTTGGGTGTTCTTTTGTCCTCAGTCATCAAATTATATTTAACTTTTCCCCCTTTTGTTGTAATTTCTCAAGGTGTTTTTTTGGGGGGGTTTTACTTACTGATTCTGAATCGTTGTGTAGATTCAAGTTTAGATGTTTTTTGTTGTTGCTTTTCAACACTGTAAAATTACAATGCTAGTGTTTATGTGACACAGGAGAGTGACAGATATATAGGCGTATATTGTATGGCCTGAATCTATGGCTCTGGTCCGTAGCATATAAATAAATATAGAATGAAGAGCCTGATGTTCGTTATTGTACTTCCAGAGTTAGTGGCGATGAGGATGGTTTTAAAGGGTTGGATAACTAACGTGGTTTTAAAGGGTTGGATAACTAACGTGGTTTTAAAGGGTTGGATAACTAACGTGGCTTTAAAGGGTTAGGGTTGGATAACTAACATGGTTTTAAAGGGTTGGATAACTAATGTGGTTTTAAAGGGTTAGGGTTGGATAACTAATGTGGTTTTAAAGGGTTGGATAACTAACGTGGCTTTAAAAGGTTGGATAACTGTCGTGGTTTTAAAGGGTTGGATAACTAATGTGGTTTTAAAGGGTTGGATAACTAACGTGGTTTTAAAGGGTTGGATAACTAACGTGGTTTTAAAGGGTTGGATAACTAACATGGCTTTAAAGGGTTGGATAACTAACGTGGCTTTAAAGGGTTGGATAACTGTCGTGGCTTTAAAGGGTTGGATAACTAACGTGGTTTTAAAGGGTTGGATAACTAACGTGGCAGGTAAATTATAGTTGGAAGAGTGATAAGGATGGTTTTAAAGGGTTGGATAACTAACGTGGCTTTAAAGGGGTGGATAACTAACGTGGTTTTAAAGGGGTGGATAACTAATGTGGCAGGTAAATTATAGTTGGAAGAGTGATGAGGATGGTTTTAAAGGGTTGGATAACTAACATGGTTTTAAAGGGGTGGATAACTAACGTGGTTTTAAAGGGTTGGATAACTAACGTGGTTTTAAAGGGTTGGATAACTAACGTGGTTTTAAAGGGTTAGATAACTAACGTGGCTTTAAAGGGTTAGGGTTGGATAACTAACGTGGTTTTAAAGGGTTGGATAACTAACGTGGTTTTAAAGGGTTAGATAACTAACGTGGCAGGTAAATTATAGTTGGAAGAGTGATGAGGATGGTTTCAAAGCCACTACTGTGGGACTCAGTGGCGGTTTGTGCCATTTAAGTTAAGTAAGGACAATTTTATTTAATTTTTTTAATGAGCATGGCCTTATTTATATTACAGCATATTGGATGACTGTCATTCATATTCATATTCACCCAGTTCAATATAACAGTGACAGGTTTAGGTTACTGTCATTCACATTCACCCAGTTCAATGTAACAGCGATAGGTTTAGGTTACTGTCATTCATATTCACCCAGTTCAATGTAACAGTGATGGGTTTAGGTTACTGTCATTCACCCAGTTCAATGTAACAGTGACAGGTTTAGGTTACTGTCATTCATATTCACCCAGTTCAATGTAACAGTGACAGGTTTAGGTTACTGTCATTCATATTCACCCAGTTCAATGTAACGTTGACAGGTTTAGGTTACTGTCATTCATATTCACCCAGTTCAATGTAACAGTGACCGGTTTAGGTTACTGTCATTCATATTCACCCAGTTCAATGTAACAGTGACAGGTTTAGGTTACTGTCATTCATATTCACCCAGTTCAATGTAACAGTGATAGGTTTAGGTTACTGTCATTCATATTCACCCAGTTCAATGTAACAGTGACAGGTTTAGGTTACTGTCATTCACCCAGTTCAATGTAACAGCGATAGGTTTAGGTTACTGTCATTCATATTCACCCAGTTCAATGTAACAGTGATAGGTTTAGGTTACTGTCATTCATATTCACCCAGTTCAATGTAACAGCGATAGGTTTAGGTTACTGTCATTCATATTCACCCAGTTCAATGTAACAGTGATGGGTTTAGGTTACTGTCATTCATATTCACCAAGTTGAATGTAACAGTGACAGGTTTAGGTTACTACCTGATACTAGAATGTTCCCCTGTACCCATCATGAGGTTGATACAACCTAGCCTAGGAATGCTACAACCTAGCCTAGGAATGAAAGTTACCATGGAGGTGCACACGGGTGGAGAGACAAGTTGGAGTAATCAAGGTGACAGACGGTGACACTTTCAATACCGACTTGCACACACTGACCTGCATCTAGCTGATCTGCTGTGTAACGAGAGTTTCCGTTGGACAAATTCAGGTAGGTCCCTTCCCTGTTTCGTTCCCCTTGCTTCCATTTAAGAAACGTTTTGCTACAGAATTGGCAGAATGAATACACCCCTGATCATCTGCACTCACAGTTCACTTTCATGGCAGCCACATACAGCATCATCACTTTGATTGTTGAAAATTCATTCTGGCATCTATGCGCTCTACTCCTCCTCTCTCCTTTTCCTTTCGCTTGTGGACTTCAGTGCACAACACAACAGCTGTCTGTGACCAGGCGCAAACACCTCTCCAAGCCAAACCTTCATATCATAACCGCTAACCGCTACACAACCTACATTGCTGTCACCATATTAACGTTATAGTCACCAAACTAGAACTAACGTGTTAGTAAACCCACAATCCAATTGTAACGAGTGTGCTGAGAGTCGGGAAGCAAGTTCAGGGAGTGAGTGTTTTAATAAATAAACACAACATAATACAAAAACAAAAAAACACGAACAACGCACAGACATGAAACGGAAACAATGACACCTGGGGAAGGAACCAAAGGGAGGGACATATAGGGAAGGAACCAAAGGGAGGGACATATATAGGGAAGGAACCAAAGGGAGTGACATATATAGGGAAGGTAATCGGACAGGAAGAACCAAAGGGAGTGACATATATAGGCAAGGTAATCAGGGAAGTGATGCAGTCCAGGTGAGTCTGATGACGCTCGTAACGATGCTGACAGGTGTGCACCCTAACGGGCAGCCTGGTAACCGGAAGCCAGAGAAGTAGCACACGTGACACCAATCCATGTGTACAATCACGCAGTGCAGTGTACAGCAAGCAGTATAGCAGTAACACCTACGGGCCCTGTTGGCAATAAATTAATAAAACTGAAAGCTTACCTTGACTTGAAAGACTTGCAGTGTTGGATAGCCTTAGCCAGCTAGCTAACATAAATAACATTCCTCTCAGTTTGACTCAGGTTGTTGAGGAGGCTAGATTAGCTGCATTTGCTAAGCATGTGAAAGACAAACTAAGAAGAAGAAGAAATATAGCTAGCTCTCTCTCTCTGCTGCTTCTGATTAATTTGTTCAAACTGTTCAACTATTGTTTTTCTCTCTCTTTGAGTCAACTACTCTCCACATTTTATACACTGCCGTGCTACTTAGCTGTAGCTTATGCTTTCAGTACTAGATATATTATCTGATCCTTTAATTTCGTGGACAACATGTCAGTTCATGTTGCAAGAACTCTGATAGGTTGGAGGACGTCCTCCGGAAGTTGTCATAATTACTGTTTGGGTTCATGAAAGGGGGTGAGAACCATGATCCTCCTAGGTTTTGTATTGAAGTCAATGTACCCAGAGGAGGACGGAAAGTTATTTGGTGAAGTGAATATATTTATTCGAGATTTATCTAAAAAGGATAACATTTTTAGTGTTTCACTATAAAAAAATGTATAAAAGGAAACACTGAGTAGCATGGTCCTCCCCTTCCTCCTCTGAGGAGCCTCCACTGGTAGGACTACAGTATTTCTTGCCTGTATAGACAGTAGTCATACAAGGTATTGTTTTATTCTAATGTGGCTGTGTATGCTTACACTTTTTGGATTTGAAAAAAAAGGAGAATAGAAGATTAAATGTTTATTGTCATGTCAATATTGACAGAACAGAGGTCAGTGCTCCGTACTTTCCCGCAGTACTCACTTCTTACACATGGGGGCGTAATACTCCCAACTATTTTTATTTAACTTGTTTTTTAACAGCAAAACCTTCCCTTCTATACCTGCCTATTCCATTATATTCTAATACATTCTATTCCATTCTAATAAAGTATATTCTATTGTAATAAATTATATTCCATTCTACTCTATTCCGTTCTATTCCATGGTTTATCAATATTTACTACATGTCAATATTAGGGGACATTCCTACAGGACCGAAGTAACACATTCCAGCCTACTCAACAAGCGTCAAAAGTCCTGGAAAATGCCTATGAAATGAAATCTAAATGTTATATGGGAACAGACATTATTGACAGGGAAAGCTGCTTCCGCTGGTCTATTTGACACATTTGGGACCTCTCTTTTCTTTTATTCTTTCTCGCTCTGAGTAAAGACAACGCCTTCTTCCGTCTCCATTGAAACTTGACAAGGAAAAGTCACCTGGGACAACCCAGCTGGGCAGGGAAGAAAGGAGTAGTCTAATGGAAGTGGTATCACAACGCTGATTAGACTACAACAATATTTTCACAACGTATCATGTACGTCAGTATTGATTAAATGTTCGTTATTGAATATAGCCTACTGTCTTGAGACTGATCAAGGGTAAAATCGTCTCATAGTTCCGGGTTTGTGGAAATTATTCCCGAGTATTGTAATAACTTGAGAAACATGGACAGCATCGAGTTACAGCCGGTTCAATGCCCTGTAAGCCTTGACAACAACAATCACCATGCTGAAAATACCTCTAAGCAACAGGTGAGTTTAAATCGAATCGATTAATACCATATTCAGAAATAGAAAGAAAAGGGCTGTTATTGAAAGTCGATAAGTTTCGGTTCAGTTGTAGGCTACGTCAACCTTGAGAACACAACGCAGCTTTTCAAACGCGAAAAGTCCAATATGGTGTATTGCAGACCGACATTCGGCGCGTTTCTTGAATTGGGCGTTCCTTGATGTCAGGAAACGCCCATTAGTGCGTGCTATTGTTCAGTTCATTGATACTTGCCGTTGGTTGGTCAGTTCAGGTTTTATGTTACTGATGGTTTGTACCATTGTGGCTACAATTACAGCCATATCTAGTTGTCGCATCTGGGATAACAGTTGTTGACAACAGTAGCATTGTTGCTAAACCTAACGCTTTTCTTAACCTTAACCTCAGTCTCCTAACCTGCCACGTTAGTTCTCCTTTCCTGCCACGTTAGTTCTCCTAACCTGGTACGTTAGTTCTCCTAACCTGCCACGTTAGTTCTCCTAACCTGCCACGTTAGTTCTCCTAACCTGCCACGTTAGTTCTCCTAACCTGCCACGTTAGTTCTCCTAACCTGCCACGTTAGTTCTCCTAACCTGCCACGTTAGTTCTCCTAACCTGCCACGTTAGTTCTCCTAACCTGCCACGTTAGTTCTCCTAACCTGCCACGTTAGTTCTCCTAACCTGCCACGTTAGTTCTCCTAACCTGCTACGTTAGTTCTCCTAACCTGCCACGTTAGTTCTCTTAACCTGCCACGTTAGTTCTCTTAACCTGCCACGTTAGTTCTCTTAACCTGCCACGTTAGTTCTCCTAACCTGCCACGTTAGTTCTCCTAACCTGCCACGTTAGTAGCGAGCATCAATGCATGTCATTACACATCAAGAAACGACCACGGACCAAATAGCGAGCATCAATGCATGTCATTTCACAACAAGAAACGACCACGGACCAAATAGCGAGCATCAATGCCTGTCATTTCACACCAAGAAACGGCGATTTCAGAAAACTGCAATTATACCCTTCTCCAACGACGATGAACATGGGGCCTAAACAAGACCTGCTGCAATGCCGAGGTCGGGAGATATTGGGTGAACATGGGGCCTAAACAAGACCTGCTGCAATGCCGAGGTCGGGAGATATTGGGTGAACATGGGGCCTAAACAAGACCTGCTGCAATGCCGAGGTCGGGAGATATTGGGTGAACATGTTGATCCTGTTACCGCGTATCGATCATTGGATTGTATAATGTCCTATATAGTTCAAAGTAAAAAAATATATATATACATATAAAAAAACTAAAATGTCACATTTCATTACCACATTTTGTGAAATTAGGTAACATTTACTTTCCAAACATTTCCAAATGAGGGATTTAGAGTGTTTACAAACACCAGTGACTGTCTGACCTTCCTTAAATATCTCCTGCTAAATTAGTGTAATTAGGGATAAGAACAATTAAATAACACCTCTTAGAAACATTTGGTGTCCAATCTGTCATATTATTAAACAGCAATACTGTTAGTCTACGTTGTTGACTTGTTGCATTGGGTCCCTAATGGTAAGTCTATTTGTCACCCCGTTATAGAAGATTGTATTTGTTCACGAATGGTTTCTGATGCAGACACATAGGCCTGATGGTGGGGTTCATCAATGCTTCATGAACCTTTAAAAGATATGTTCAGTTTCAACTCATCTTCCACAGGTATGTAGATAAGAGGTAAGAATGAGACATTTTAGTTAACGATGTCTCCCAGTCTAAAATAGATTGTAGTTAACGATGTCACCGAGTCTAAAATAGATTGTAGTTAACGATGTCACCGAGTCTAAAATAGATTGTAGTTAACGATGTCACCTAGTCTAAAATAGATTGTAGTTAACGATGTCACCTAGTCTAAAATAGATTGTAGTTACTGACGTCTCCCAGTCTGAATGAGATTATAGTTACTGACGTCTCCCAGTCTGAATGAGATTATAGTTACTGACGTCTCCCAGTCTGAATGAGATTATAGTTACTGACGTCTCCCAGTCTGAATGAGATTATAGTTACTGATGTCTCCCAGTCTGAATGAGATTATAGTTACTGACGTCTCCCAGTCTGAATGAGATTATAGTTACTGACGTCTCCCAGTCTGAATGAGATTATAGTTACTGATGTCTCCCAGTCTGAATGAGATTATAGTTACTGACGTCTCCCAGTCTGAATGAGATTATAGTTACTGACGTCTCCCAGTCTGAATGAGATTATAGTTACTGATGTCTCCCAGTCTGAATGAGATTATAGTTACTGATGTCTCCCAGTCTGAATGAGATTATAGTTACTGACGTCTCCCAGTCTGAATGAGATTATAGTTACTGACGTCTCCCAGTCTGAATGAGATTATAGTTACTGACGTCTCCCAGTCTGAATGAGATTATAGTTACTGATGTCTCCCAGTCTGAATGAGATTATAGTTACTGATGTCTCCCAGTCTGAATGAGATTATAGTTACTGACGTCTCCCAGTCTGAATGAGATTATAGTTACTGACGTCTCCCAGTCTGAATGAGATTATAGTTACTGATGTCTCCCAGTCTGAATGAGATTATAGTTACTGACGTCTCCCAGTCTGAATGAGATTATAGTTACTGACGTCTCCCAGTCTGAATGAGATTATAGTTACTGACGTCTCCCAGTCTGAATGAGATTATAGTTACTGACGTCTCCCAGTCTGAATGAGATTATAGTTACTGACGTCTCCCAGTCTGAATGAGATTATAGTTACTGATGTCTCCCAGTCTGAATGAGATTATAGTTACTGATGTCTCCCAGTCTAGTGTAAAAGTGTATATGATCTGTCAGAAAGATATCAACTCCTTCTGCATGCTATCAGCCCTTGCCGCCTCCCTGTAAAGGCTGTGTTCGGATTCATCTCCTGTCCTGGTTGTGGGTGGAAAGACAGTAAGAACGGTAGCTGAAAACCCACTACACTGGGGACACCACCATGACGTGCGTGGTCAAACATGAACCCAATCAGTCTCACCGCGATGCCGGCACGATTTGGACTCATAAACCCCTTCTAAACAGTGTTTAAACAGTGTTTAGAAGGGGTTTATGAGCTACAGACTTGAATTCGTCTATTTTTTTCTGAATCCGTTGGTAGCAACATTTTGAACAGGTTTTTAACAGGCGGATCTTTGTTTTTAATAGTTTAGTGTTCTGTTCTACATGAGGCCCTGCTTGTCCTGAAAGGAAAACGTTTAGTTTAGTTTAGTGTTCTGTTCTACATGAGGCCCTGCTTGTCCTGAAAGGGAAACGTTTAGTTTAGTTTAGTGTTCTGTTCTACATGAGGCCCTGCTTGTCCTGAAAGGGAAACGTTTAGTTTAGTTTAGTGTTCTGTTCTACATGAGGCCCTGCTTGTCCTGAAAGGGAAACGTTTAGTTTAGTTTAGTGTTCTGTTCTACATGAGGCCCTGCTTGTCCTGAAAGGGAAACATTTAGTTTAGTTTAGTGTTCTGTTCTACATGAGGCCCTGCTTGTCCTGAAAGGGAAACGTTTAGTTTAGTTTAGTGTTCTGTTCTACATGAGGCCCTGCTTGTCCTGAAAGGGAAACGTTTAGTTTAGTTTAGTGTTCTGTTCTACATGAGGCCCTGCTTGTCCTGAAAGGGAAACGTTTAGTTTAGTTTAGTGTTCTGTTCTACATGAGGCCCTGCTTGTCCTGAAAGGGAAACGTTTAGTTTAGTTTAGTGTTCTGTTCTACATGAGGCCCTGCTTGTCCTGAAAGGGAAACGTTTAGTTTAGTTTAGTGTTCTGTTCTACATGAGGCCCTGCTTGTCCTGAAAGGGAAACATTTAGTTTAGTTTAGTGTTCTGTTCTACATGAGGCCCTGCTTGTCCTGAAAGGGAAACGTTTAGTTTAGTTTAGTGTTCTGTTCTACATGAGGCCCTGCTTGTCCTGAAAGGGAAACGTTTAGTTTAGTTTAGTGTTCTGTTCTACATGAGGCCCTGCTTGTCCTGAAAGGGAAACGTTTAGTTTAGTTTAGTGTTCTGTTCTACATGAGGCCCTGCTTGTCCTGAAAGGGAAACGTTTAGTTTAGTTTAGTGTTTTGTTCTACATGAGGCCCTGCTTGTCCTGAAAGGGAAACGTTTAGTTTAGTTTAGTGTTCTGTTCTACATGAGGCCCTGCTTGTCCTGAAAGGGAAACGTTTAGTTTAGTTTAGTGTTTTGTTCTACATGAGGCCCTGCTTGTCCTGAAAGGGAAACGTTTAGTTTAGTTTAGTGTTCTGTTCTACATGAGGCCCTGCTTGTCCTGAAAGGGAAACGTTTAGTTTAGTTTAGTGTTCTGTTCTACATGAGGCCCTGCTTGTCCTGAAAGGGAAACGTTTAGTTTAGTTTAGTGTTCTGTTCTACATGAGGCCCTGCTTGTCCTGAAAGGAAAACGTTTAGTTTAGTTTAGTGTTCTGTTCTACATGAGGCCCTGCTTGTCCTGAAAGGGAAACGTTTAGTTTAGTTTAGTGTTCTGTTCTACATGAGGCCCTGCTTGTCCTGAAAGGGAAACGTTTAGTTTAGTTTAGTGTTTTGTTCTACATGAGGCCCTGCTTGTCCTGAAAGGGAAACGTTTAGTTTAGTTTAGTGTTTTGTTCTACATGAGGCCCTGCTTGTCCTGAAAGGGAAACGTTTAGTTTAGTTTAGTGTTCTGTTCTACATGAGGCCCTGCTTGTCCTGAAAGGGAAACGTTTAGTTTAGTTTAGTGTTCTGTTCTACATGAGGCCCTGCTTGTCCTGAAAGGGAAACGTTTAGTTTAGTTTAGTGTTCTGTTCTACATGAGGCCCTGCTTGTCCTGAAAGGGAAACGTTTAGTTTAGTTTAGTGTTCTGTTCTACATGAGGCCCTGCTTGTCCTGAAAGGGAAACGTTTAGTTTAGTTTAGTGTTCTGTTCTACATGAGGCCCTGCTTGTCCTGAAAGGGAAACGTTTAGTTTAGTTTAGTGTTCTGTTCTACATGAGGCCCTGCTTGTCCTGAAAGGGAAACGTTTAGTTTAGTTTAGTGTTCTGTTCTACATGAGGCCCTGCTTGTCCTGAAAGGGAAACGTTTAGTTTAGTTTAGTGTTCTGTTCTACATGAGGCCCTGCTTGTCCTGAAAGGAAAACGTTTAGTTTAGTTTAGTGTTCTGTTCTACATGAGGCCCTGCTTGTCCTGAAAGGAAAACGTTTAGTTTAGTTTAGTGTTCTGTTCTACATGAGGCCCTGCTTGTCCTGAAAGGGAAACGTTTAGTTTAGTTTAGTGTTCTGTTCTACATGAGGCCCTGCTTGTCCTGAAAGGGAAACGTTTAGTTTAGTTTAGTGTTCTGTTCTACATGAGGCCCTGCTTGTCCTGAAAGGGAAACGGTACACATTCACAGTGGCGCTAAATATAAGGGCTGCAAATGCAGATAAATGAAAGTCAGATAAATGAAAAGCCGATTACTTGGGGGTCTCGAGACTCATACGGTTAACATTGGTTGACAAGGCACGAGGTCAGAGTTATCATCTTCATCAAATTAACTAACTCAAAACAACACAGCCTGGTCTCTGTTTTTGTCGAAACCTTCTATCACCCAAGGATTTATTAAAGGATAAACATGATCAGATTAATAGTTATGTGTATTGTATTGATGTATAGTTTTACCCAGTGGCTCCTGATTGGTGAAAACAACCAGCCTGCTGTGAATGAGATGTAACTTGAGAGCCTCTGTACCATTGAACAAGGACTTGTCTGCTTCGCAGCATTAAGAGAGGGGATGTCATGTCAGGGCAGGCAAGGCATCGGAACTCCCACTACATAATCACTGTATTTTGCCCAGTAACAACCCAAGGTTGTTTCTTTCTGCTCAAATTGATTGCTCCATAGTTTCATAATGTCATTGATTGTTGCCACAGAAGTGCTAGACATTGTTTTGGCAACATTCACTTGTCTTGCAATCCAGAGTCATACGTTTGTCCATGACCAGAGGACATTCTTGCAGAAACGTACATGTGTTTCAGTTGGAACATGCAGCCAGGTGGACAAACATTTGATTTGGCTTCTGCATATCATTCAGGGAGTGTAATAAAAACGTGGCTTCTGTAAACATCCTCTCACATATCCTTTTCAAAGACATTCAGCTCATAAGTACCTTTTTATTTAGGCAGAACAGCTGATAGAATACTGATTGAACAAGTATTCAATTAGAATGTCCATTAGAATGTCCATTAGAATGTCCATTAGAATGTTCATTAGAATATTCATTAGAATGTCCATTAGAACATTAGAATGCCCATAAGAATGTCCATTAGAACATTAGAATGTCCATAAGAATGTCCATTAGAACATTAGAATGTCCATAGGAATGTCCATTAGAACATTAGAATGTCCATTAGAATGTTCATTAGAATGTCCATTAGAATGTTCATTAGGATGTCCATTAGAATGTCCATAGGAATGTCCATTAGAACATTAGAATGTCCATAAGAATGTCCATTAGAACATTAGAATGTCCATAGGAATGTCCATTAGAACATTAGAATGTCCATTAGAATGTTCATTAGAATGTCCATTAGAATGTCCATTAGAATGTCCATTAGAACATTAGAATGTCCATAAGAATGTCCATTAGAACATTAGAATGTCCATAGGAATGTCCATTAGAACATTAGAATGTCCATTAGAATGTCCATTAGAATGTTCATTAGAATGTCCATTAGAATATTCATTAGAATGTCCATTAGAATGTTCATTAGAATGTCCATTAGAATATTCATTAGAATGTCCATTAGAATATTCATTAGAATGTCCATTAGAACATTAGAATGTCCATTAGAATATTCATTAGAATGTCCATTAGAATATTCATTAGAATGTCCATTAGAATATTCATTAGAATGTCCATTAGAATGTCCATTAGAATGTTCATTAGAATGTCCATTAGAACATTAGAATGTCCATTAGAATATCCATTAGAATATTCATTAGAATGTCCATTAGAATGTTCATTAGAATGTCCATTAGAATGTCCATTAGAATGTCCATTAGAATGTTCATTAGAATGTTCATTAGAATATTCATTAGAATGTCCATTAGAATGTCCATTAGAATGTCCATTAGAATGTTCATTAGAATATTCATTAGAATATTCATTAGAATGTCCATTAGAACATTAGAATGCCCATAAGAATGTCCATTAGAACATTAGAATGTCCATTAGAATGTTTGTATAATTCCATATTCCATATTGCAGATGACTTCAGGTAATAGACCTATGCTGACCACCAATGACGCAGCAGAGGAAGGAAACCCCTTGCTTTCTCCTGAACAGGTGGGTCATCACTGCCATTTGGTGGCTGAAGTTACTTTCTCCCTCAACAACACAGTGGCCTTTTTGTATACAGCACAGGGAAAAATATGTCTAGCCTACTGTTGGAAGGACTCACTGTCATAAGTGTCATTATAGCGGTGACGGTGTAGTATGTAAACAGCCAGGGGGTGTGGTGTCATTGTGACGGTGCAGTATGTAAACAGCCAGGGGGGTGTGGTGTCATTGTGACGGTGCAGCATGTAAACAGCCAGGGGGGTGTGGTGTCAGGGAAGTGGCACATGCCTAAAGGAACATCTGACTGATGAGAAACAGAAAGTGAAAATGAATGTTTTCAGTGTGCATGAGAGACAGACAGACAGACAGACAGACCACTCTGATGAAGGTGAGTGATTAGTAGTGATACACATTATAATTTTTGAAGTGTCATTGTGAAGGAACTAGGTTTAAAAGTTGACCAAGGAGCAGGTCATGTTTCTCATTCAGCGTTAGGCTGGGTCGGCTTGCTACAACATCATGATATAACATTCAGGGTAAGACAGTAACCCTGTCTCCGCATCATTGTTTAGTGTTGTGGAGGAAACTGACGTGTGTGTGGTGTGTGTTCTCAGGTTCCTGTCGATAATGGCGGGCATCATTGGGTCGATGGGCAAGAGGTCAACCAAGAGTCGATCTCTCTCAACGTACAGAACAGCATCGCCAACAAAGAAATGGTACTTTTATTCATTACAAAGTGTCACAGCTTTTCATGTCTCTCTCTCTCACAACCCCTTGGTCATGATTGAATCCAGGATCTTTGATTCAAATCGAAAAATGTTAACATCTCGTCGTTGTTGTTGGTGGGTGACCATGCAGATGGTGTACCTCTGAGAAATGTTCACATCACCAAGCCACGTCTTTGCAGCGCTAAGGAAGTGGTGAAATACATACAGTGGGGCAAAAAAGTATTTAGTCAGCCGCCAATTGTGCAAGTTCTCCCACTTAAAAAGATGAGAGAGGCCTGTAATTTACATAAATACATATATACGTCTGTCTGTAAAGAATTCTAGTCACAGAATCCTCAGCATGCGCTGTCATATCTGTTCTTCACCAGACTGTGGTTGGCTTCCATCCTGTCTTTAACACAGTTAGGAACAAGTTAACAGCAGGTAATGTAGAAGGTAACTGTTAGAAGGTAACTGTTAGTTATCAGATAGCAGTTAAGGTAACAGCTAACAGTTAGGGCAAAGGTGACAGATAACAGTTAGGGCAAAGGTGACAGATAACAGTTAGGGCAAAGGTGACAGATAACAGTTAGGGCAAAGGTGACAGATAACAGTTAGGGCAAAGGTGACAGATAACAGTTAGGGCAAAGGTGACAGATAACAGTTAGGGCAAAGGTGACAGATAACAGTTAGGTAGAAGGTAACAGGTAACAACTAGGTAACAGTTAAGGTAACAGCTAACAGTTAGGGCAGAGGTGACAGATAACAGTTAGGGCAAAGGTGACAGATAACAGTTAGGGCAAAGGTGACAGATAACAGTTAGGTAGAAGGTAACAGTTAGGTAACAGGTAACATTGTTAGGTAGCAGTTAACACATTGCAGATAAGTTAAGTAGAAGGTACGTTAGGTAATAATTATCAGTTAGGTAGCAGGTAACAGTTAGGTAATAATTATCAGTTAGGTAACAGGTAACAGTTAGGTAACAGGTAACAGTTAGGTAGAAGGTAACAGTTAGGTAGAAGGTAACAGTTAGTTAACAGGTAACATTGTTAGGTAGCAGTTAACACATTGCAGATAAGTTAAGTAGAAGGTACGTTAGGTAATAATTATCAGTTAGGTAGCAGGTAACAGGTAACAGTTAGGTAATAATTATCAGTTAGGTAGCAGGTAACAGGTAACAGTTAGGTAACAGGTAACAGTTAGGTAACAGGTAACAGTTAGGTAACAGGTAACAGTTAGGTAGCAGGTAACAGTTAGGTAACAGGTAACAGTTAGGTAGCAGGTAACAGTTAGGTAGCAGGTAACAGTTAGGTAGCAGGTAACAGTTAGGTAGCAGGTAACAGTTAGGTAACAGGTAACAGTTAGGTAACAGGTAACAGTTAGGTAATAATTATCAGTTAGGTAGCAGGTAACAGGTAACAGTTAGGTAACAGGTAACAGTTAGGTAACAGGTAACAGTTAGGTACCAGGTAACAGTTAGGTAACAGATAACAGGCAGGTAACAGTAAGGTAACAGTTAGGTAACAGGTAACAGTTAGGTAGCAGGTAACAGTTAGGTAGCAGGTAACAGTTAGGGAGCAGGTAACAGTTAGGTAGCAGGTAACAGTTAGGAGCAGGTAACAGTTAGGTAGCAGGTAACAGTTAGGTAGCAGGTAACAGTTAGGTAATAATTATCAGTTAGGTAGCAGGTAACAGGTAACAGTTGGGTAACAGTTAGGTAGCAGGTAACAGTTAGGTAACAGGTAACAGTTAGGTAACAGTTAGGTAATAATTATCAGTTAGGTAGCAGGTAACAGGTAACAGTTGGGTAACAGGTAACAGAAAACAGTTAGGTAGCAGGTAACAGAAAACAGGTAGCAGGTAACAGTTGGGTAATGGGTAATAGTTAAAAGGTAACAGTTAGGTAACAGGTAACAGTTAGGTAACAGGTAACATTTAGGTAACAGGTAACAGTTAGGTAGAAGGTAACAGTTAGGTAACAGGTAACAGTTAGGTAACAGGTAACATTGTTAGGTAGCAGTTAACACATTGCAGATAAGTTAAGTAGAAGGTGCGTTAGGTAATAATTATCAGTTAGGTAACAGGTAACAGTTAGGTAACAGGTAACAGTTAGGTAACAGGTAACAGGTAACAGTTAGGTAACAGGTGAGTTAGGTATCAGGTAATAGTTGGGTAACAGGTAACAGGCGAGTTAGGTATCAGGTAATAGTTGGGTAACAGGTGAGTTAGGTGTTGGGTAACAGGTAACAGGTGAGTTAAGTATCAGGTAACCGGTGAGTTAGGTGTCAGGTAATAGTTGGGTAGCACCGTTACCAGATCTCGCAACGCCTGCAGAACGGTCTGGTTCTGTGACAGCGGTTTTTATATTTGACTTCAGACTTTACGTGCAAATTCATCATGGGGCTACGACAAACAAACCACTCATTCATTCAAATCAATTTACAGTAGGCCTGTAAGTCCTGTACTCTCCATTGCAATCAGTTGAATTGGATTGCATTCCAATGGACAGAATAGTGTTGTTGACTGTTGTGTGTTGCTATCTGTTTGTCTGCAGATTGAGTCGTGTTGTTCTGTTTGTCGACTAAATTGTTCTGGATAAGAGAGTCTGCTAAATGACCAAAATGTAAAATGGTGTGCTGTGTGTAGTGTAAAGTGTATTGTGTTGTTTGTAGAGCTGCATGGTGCACAGAAGACGGTGGATGATCCTCATCTTCCTCATCTTCCTCATCCTGCTGGTGATTGGAGTCTCCTTCGCTGTGTGTTTAGGTACAGCGTTTCTGTTTCCGCTTCTATTGTTAATGCTCTGGTTGTCCTTACCATAGGTCATCCGTGTCTTTACCACTATAGAATGGAATAGAGCAGAGTGGAATAGAGTGGAATAGAGCAGGGTGGAATAGAGTGGAATAGAGCAGAGTGGAATAGAGCAGAGTGGAATAGAGCAGAGTGGAATAGAGCAGAGTGGAATAGAGCAGAGTGGAATAGAGCAGAGTGGAATAGAGCAGAGTGGAATAGAGCAGAGTGGAATAGAGCGGAATGGAATAGAGCGGAATGGAATAGAGCAGAGTGGAATAGAGCAGAGTGGAATAGAGCAGAGTGGAATAGAGCAGAGTGGAATAGAGCGGAGTGGAATAGAGCAGAGCGGAATAGAGCGGAATGGAATAGAGCGGAATAGAGCAGAGCGGAATAGAGCAGAATGGAATAGAGAGGAATAGAGTGGAATAGAGCAGAATGGGTTAGAGCAGAGTGGAATAGAGTGGAATAGAGCAGAATGGAATAGAGTGGAATAGAGCAGAGTGGAATAGAGCAGAGTGGAATAGAGCAGAGTGGAATAGAGCAGAGTGGAATAGAGCGGAATAGAGCGGAATAGAGCAGAGTGGAATAGAGCAGAGTGGAATAGAGCAGAGTGGAATAGAGCAGAGTGGAATAGAGCAGAGTGGAATAGAGCAGAATGGAATAGAGCAGAATGGAATAGAGCGGAATAGAGCAGAATGGAATAGAGCAGAATAGAGCAGAATGGAATAGAGCAGAATGGAATAGAGCAGAATGGAATAGAGCGGAGCGGAATAGAGCGGAGCGGAATAGAGCGGAGCGGAATAGAGCGGAGCGGAATAGAGCAGAGCGGAATAGAGCAGAGCGGAATAGAGCAGAGCGGAATAGAATAGAGCGGAATAGAGCAGAGCAGAATGGAATAGAGCGGAATAGAGCAGAGCGGAATAGAGCAGAGCAGAATGGAATAGAGCGGAATAGAGCAGAGCGGAATAGAGCAGAGTGGTATAGAGCAGAGTGGAATAGAGTGGAATAGAGTGGAATAGAGCGGAATAGAGCAGAGTGGAATAGAGCGGAATAGAGCGGAATGGAATAGAGCAGAGCGGAATAGAGCGGAATGGAATAGAGCGGAATAGAGCAGAGCGGAATAGAGCAGAATGGAATAGAGAGGAATAGAGTGGAATAGAGCAGAATGGGTTAGAGCAGAGTGGAATAGAGTGGAATAGAGCAGAATGGAATAGAGCGGAATAGAGCAGAGTGGAATAGAGCAGAGTGGAATAGAGCAGAGTGGAATAGAGCAGAGTGGAATAGAGCAGAGTGGAATAGAGCAGAGTGGAATAGAGCGGAATGGAATAGAGTGGAATAGAGTGGAATAGAGCAGAGTGGAATAGAGCAGAATGGAATAGAGCGGAATAGAGCAGAATGGAATAGAGCAGAATAGAGCAGAGCGGAATAGAGCAGAATGGAATAGAGCGGAATAGAGCAGAGTGGAATAGAGCAGAGTGGAATAGAGCAGAATGGAATAGACAAAAATAGAATCGGAGATAATAAAATAGATTAGGTCACTGTATGGACATGTGCCTTAAACTTGCTTCATATATAATGCATGTGACTAAAAATAGCAGAGTTGTAGATTGTGTGTTATCTGTCTGATTCTGACACTGTCTGGCTCTTCTTCTCTCTGGTTGAACAGTGATCCATGACACTGTCTGGCTCTTCTTCTCTCTGGTTGAACAGGGATCCATGATGACATAGACGAGAAGTACGATCCAGCGTTGTTTGAGATGCCGCGATGTTTCAACGGAAGCTTCAGACTGACCAATCAGATATTCATACCAGATCTGCTATCCCCAGCGTCCAATCAGAGTAAGGCCCTGTCCAGCCAACTACAAGAGAAGGTACCTCGCATTTATGACTTTCATGAATGTTTTGAAATCTCACTGTAAATCTATTTATGACCTTCAACGCATCAAGAATGCATGTTTGAAGCATGCTTGTTTAATAACAAGTGAGTTACTACAACATATCATCTGGCTGTGAATGTATTTTTTTTTTTTTTTTTTTTTTTTACCTTTATTTAACTAGGCAAGTCAGTTAAGAACAAATTCTTATATTCAATGACGGCCTAGGAACAGTGGGTTACCTGCCTGTTCAGGGGCAGAAAGACAGATTTGTACCTTGTCAGCTCGGGGGTTTGAACTTGCAACCTTCCTAGTCCAACGCTCTAACCACTAGGCTACCCTGCCGCCCCAATTCTACGGAAGAGGATCAGGGCCTAATGAAGAGGGGGGAAAAAGGCTAACGTGGTGGTACCTGGTTTATTATTTAAATTTTTTCAATTTTGAGAATAATGTGTCAAAATGTTTTAAATCAAGTCACAGTTACAGTCTAATTCAACATATCTCCCTGGTTCCCTGTTGCTGTCGCACGCCACTGTTGAAATGCCCGAGTTAAATGACCTGGTGAAACTATACTTTAGAATTGGATTCAGTAGCAAGGAAATCCTTGCTCTCTTAGCACATAATTACCATATTACTAAAAGTAGGACCTGAAAGAGGGTTACGCCACAGATTCTTTTCAGAATGAGGAACCACACAGAGTCGGATGAGGCATGTGAAAGACACATTTCAGTTGAATACATTCAACTAGGTATCATCCCCGTTTGCTTCCGTCTTTTAGACTAGTTTTTCCTTAGAATAGGCACAATCACCCACCCCCCGATCAAATGTCAACACAGTTCACTTTCATAGCAGCCACACACAAAACAGCTCGTTGTATATATCATTCCTTCACGCATCTATCTACTTCGCTCGCTCCTCCTCTCACCTTTTCCCTTCACTTGTGGACTTCAGTGCACAACACATTTAGCTGTCTGTGACCACGCAACAAAAAAAAACGTTCTAAGCAAAACCTTCATATCATAACCGCTAACCGCTACAACCTGGTCAACATAGCTACTAGAATTAGAGTTACCAGCATCAGAAATTTCAGCTCAAATAAATGCTTCACAGAGTTCAAGTAACCGATACATCTCAACATCAACAGTTCAGAGGAGACTGCGTGAATCAGGCCTTCGTGGTCGAATTGCTGCAAAGAAACCACTACTGAAGGACACCAATAGGAGGTGTCCTTCAGAGGCTTGCTTGGGCCAAGAAACACAAGTAGAGCTGTGGAAATTTGTCCTTCGGTTTGGAGTCCAAATTTGAGATTATTGTTTCCAACCATGTGGTTGAACAGATGATCTCTGCATGTGTGGTTCCCACCGTGAAGCATGGAGGAGGAGGTGTTATGGTGTGGGGATGCTTTGCTGGTGTCACTGTCTTTGATTTATTTAGAATTCAAGGCACACTTAACCAGCATGGCTACAACAGCATTCTGCAGCGATACGCCATCCAATCTGGTTTGGCCTTAGTGGGACTATCATTTGTTTTTCAACAGGACAATGACCCAACACTCCTCCAGGCTGTGTAAGGGCTATTTGACCAAGAAGGAGAGTGATGGAGTGCTGCATCAGATGACCTGGCCTCCACAATCCCCCGACCTCAACCCAATTGATATGGTTTGGGATGAGTTGGACCTCAGAGTGAAGGAAAAGCAGCCAGCAAGTGGTCCTTCAAGACTGTTGGAAAAGCATTCCAGGTGAAACTGGTTGAGAGAATGCTAAGAGTGTGCAAAGCTGTCATCAATGCAAAGGGTGGCTATTTTTGGTTAGTACACTTTTTTGGTTACTACACGATTCCATATGTGTTATTTCATAGTTTTGATGTCTTCAGTATTATTCTACAATGTATAAAATAGTACAAATAAAAGAAAACTCTTGACTGAGTAAGTGTTCTAAAACCTTTGACCGGTAGGTGCTACACCTCCAATGAAGTAGACTCATAGGTCTATGCTTATTATCTTGTGAATGTAGGTCACGGGATTGAGGGGAGAGAGAGAAGGAGAGAGAGAAGGAGAGAGAGAAGGAGAGAGAGAAGGAGAGAGAGAAGGAGAGAGAGAAGGAGAGAGAGAACGAGAACACGAATGAGAGAACTAGAGAGAGAGAGCTAGAGAGAGAGAGAGAGAACTAGAGAGAGGGAACTAGAGAGAGGGAACTAGAGAGAGAGAACTAGAGAGAGAGAACTAGAGAGAGAACAAAAAAGAGAGAGACAGAACAGAGAGGGACTGCAGTAGCGTGAGTGAGTGTGTATTATCATCCACCTACTAGGGGCCACACTATGGGGCCAAAATAAGGGAACAGTACCAGTCCCTAGTATCAGTGTCAACACTGTCCCCTGGGGAGACTTATTATCTTGTGAATGTAGGTCACGGATTGGCACGGAGAAGGATTGCGAGGGCTGCCCCTGTCATGGACCTTGCATAGAGGGGGGGGGGGGGACTTAACCTCTCTGGCCCACCCGGGACGCAACCGCACCCCCTGCCAACAATAAATGCAAATGCGCTACGCCAAATGCTAATAGCACTCGTTAAAACTCAAACGTTCATTAAAATTCACATGCAGGGTAGTCAATTCAAGCTACACTCGTGAATCAAGCCAACGAGTCAGATTTGTAAAATGCTTTTCGGCGAAAGCATGAGTAGCTATTATCTGATAGCAGGCAACACGCCGAAATACGTAAACAAAGGGGACGTAAACAAAGGAATTAGCGTAGCCGGCGCTACACAAAACGCAGAAATAAAATATAAAACATTCATTACCTTTGACGAGATTCTTTGTTGGCACTCCTATATGTCCCATAAACATCACAATTGGGTCTTTTTTTCGATTAAATCGGTCCTTGTGTACCCAAAATGTCAATTTATGAACACCGTCAGATCCAGTAAAAACACATTTTTTAAACGCGACGTTATTTTTTAAAATTAAAAAAGTTGCCTATAAACTTTGACAAAACACTTCAAACTACTTCTGTAATCCCACTTTAGGTATTACTAAACGTTAATAAACAATAAAATTGATCGTGGAGCGATCTGTATTCAATAAGCATGAGTTTGGGAAACATAACTAACTTTTCCGGTTCCATTGTTTACAGCTGTGGTCTTGACAACCGGATGTGGCTATTACTCAGATGACCAACGATTTAGTTGAATCGAAATCACAACACTGGCGACATCGTGTGGAAGTTATAGGAACTGTATTCTCAGCCTTAACTATTTTTCCTTCCAATAGACAATACATGGGCTGGCGGATTGATTTTTTCTTCGTCGATTTAGTGACCAGGTTTTCTGCCGATTTTGACCACGGAACTCGTTCTGTTATAGTCACAGACACCATTGAACCAGTTCTAGAAACTTCAGAGTGTTTTCTATGCACACATACTAATCATATGCATATACTATATTCCTGACTTGTGTAGCAGGACGTTGAAATGTTGCGCGATTTTTAACAGAATGTTGAAAAAGTAGCCCGATCTCTAAGAGTTAATGGAACTTAAAATGACTAACAGCAAACAGGTCTAGCCTGTTTAGACTAGTCTATTATCCGGTCTAGACTCTATAAAGTGAACCAGTGGTTGTCTCAGTTAGAGACAAATAGCCTAGAATGGAGACAATGCCCTGTTTTGGGATAACTGATGTATCCTCCCATCCTTGACCGATAGATCGATAGTGAAAGGAGATGTGATGCTAGGCTAACAACCAATACATGTTATATATAGCCTGCCTATATAGTCTATCATCATTTATCTAATATTCATATATTTAGAGGACTAATTATTCAAACGGATTAGCTGGTATTGGAAATGCAGGAGTGGTCCTTGAGTTGCCGCTCCTCCCGCGGAAACTTGTGTGAAACTCCAGCTTTCATTGTTCAGTCCTCCCGCGGCCGTTGGACAGGACTGTAATTGATTCAGAGCTAACTAACTGTATATTTAAAAGTGATAATGTCCGAGAAGCCAATCTATGGACGCGACCCAGTCGCTTTAAATTATGTTTTAAATGTTCCACTGGCTGGCAACGTTCTTATCCCTTGTTTGCTAGCTGGCCAACTACGGCTAATTTACAGTCGCGTCGAACAGAATAACAACAAAGTAGCAGCATTAGCATCTGTTTAAGATGTTTTCTAGTGACATTCATTTGGATACGTCCCACTTCAAACTGAAGCTGGAAACAAACTAGCTGATTTTCGTTTCGTTTTGACCTTTTTCCAGTTTATCCATAAAAATGATGCCAGCTGATTCATGATTTTGACTGGCTGAGTAACACTGCCTGCCTGTCTCGTCCCGACAACCGACACGTTCATTACTATGGGACAGCTGGAGATCGAATTTGAATATTGAAACAATGTTGTAAATGTCAGAGAGACAGACAGCAAGGTTTAAACAAATCTCAGCAGTTGAAAACTAAATGTTAGTCTAAAAGAAATGTGAGATAATGTCTAGATGCTTTTATAGTGGAGATGCAGTTTATACATTGCCTGGCTGGGCTGATGAGACAGTGGATTACAGTCAGATGGAACAGAGTAAAGGGCATTTTAACATCATAGATTTAGCCGGTGGTAACTTGTGGAATAGACACCAGCTGGAATGCGGTTTTAACCAATCAGCTTTCAGAATTAGACCCACCCTTTGTGTATCACACATTACAGTTGAGGAACAATGGGAAAGTAATTCTGCTTTGAAAGTTGATAAACCTGTAACCCCACTTTGAGAAAATGGCCTTTGGATGTTTTGGTAAAGTACACCTACTGGAGAGCTCTTCTTTGCCTACACCCATTCAGCATCGTTCACACCCTCTTAAGCCTGAGCCCATCCCATCTCTTTCTCCTCACATGTGAGGCCATGTGCTAAACAGAGTGAGTATGCTGGGTACTAAAATCAGAGATTTCAAGATTAAAGGATGGTTTATACTATAACTCTAGACAGTTGTCACAGAACATTCTGTCATTAGACATCAAACTCATCATTGTCTTTATGGGGCGGCAGGGTAGCCAAGTGGTTAGAGCGTTGGACTAGTAACTGGAAGGTTGCAAGTTCAAGCCCCCGAGCTGACAAGGTACAAATCTGTCGTTCTGCCCCTGAACAGGCAGTTAACCCATTGTTCCTAGGCCGTCATTGAAAATAAGAATTTGTTCTTAACTGACTTTACCTAATAAAGGTAAAATAAAAAAATGAAAAGTATAAACATAAAAACGATAGGCTGCATGACATCAGCAGCCTGGTGGTCCAAAGTAGCACAATTGGTGTATAAATATACCCATCAGTTTTCAAATCAATTCAGTAAAGGTTATTTAATTATTCATTATTAATTTATGTCACTCTAGCAAACCAGGCAACTAAAAGCAACTTTAAAAAAAATGTTATGGATCATTTCTAGCTTGTTAGCTAGCTAATGTTAAGGCTAATTAATAGCTCGTCGGATAAGGTCGTTAATAGCTGCCAATATTCATATACAGGGACTCGCCCAGTTCTCTTCAGTCAGTGACAGACAGGACTCACCCCAGTTCTCTTCAGTCAGTGACAGACAGGGACTCAGCCCAGTTCTCTTCAGTCTTGACAGACAGGGACTCACCCCAGTTCTCTTCAGTCTGTGACAGACAGGGACTCACCCCAGTTCTCTTCAGTCAGTGACAGACAGGACTCACCCCAGTTCTCTTCAGTCTGTGACAGACAGGGACTCACCCCAGTTCTCTTCAGTCTGTGACAGACAGGGACTCACCCCAGTTCTCTTCAGTCTGTGACAGACAGGGACTCACCCCAGTTCTCTTCAGTCAGTGACAGACAGGGACTCACCCCAGTTCTCTTCAGTCAGTGACAGACAGGGACTCACCCCAGTTCTCTTCAGTCAGTGACAGACAGAGACTCAGCCCCAGTTCTCTTCAGTCTCTGACAGACAGGGACTCACCCCAGTTCTCTTCAGTCAGTGACAGACAGGACTCACCCCAGTTCTCTTCAGTCTCTGACAGACAGGGACTCGCCCAGTTCTTCTCAGTCAGTGACAAAGCCAATAAAGTTTTTTGTTTTTGTTTGTGCTCATAATGCACCGGCCGGTTAGAAGAGTTTATGCCTATAGTCTGAAATTGCCATGGGAAACATGGTGTGTACGTGCAGGTTATTAGATTTGGGGCGGCAGGTAGTCTAGTGGTTAGAGGAGGCAGGTAGCCTAGTGGTTAGAGGGGAGGCAGGTAGTCTAGTGGTTAGAGGAGGCAGGTAGCCTAGTGGTTAGAGGAGGCAGGTAGTCCTAGTGGTTAGAGGAGGCAGGTAGCCTAGTGGTTAGAGGAGGCAGGTAGCCTAGTGGTTAGAGGAGGCAGGTTGCCTCGTGGTTAGAGAGGCAGGTAGCCTAGTGGTTAGAGGGGCGGCAGGTAGCCTCGTGGTTAGAGAGGCAGGTAGCCTAGTGGTTAGAGGAGGCAGGGTAGCCTAGTGGTTAGAGGAGGCAGGTAGCCTTGTGGTTAGAGGCAGGTAGCCTAGTGGTTAGAGGAGGCAGGTAGCCTAGTGGTTAGAGGAGGCAGGTAGCCTAGTGGTTAGAGGAGGCAGGTAGCCTAGTGGTTAGAGGAGGCAGGTAGCCTAGTGGTTAGAGGAGGCAGGTAGCCTAGTGGTTAGAGGAGGCAGGTAGCCTAGTGGTTAGAGGAGGCAGGTAGCCTAGTGGTTAGAGGAGGCAGGTAGCCTAGTGGTTAGAGGAGGCAGGTTGCCTCGTGGTTAGAGTGTAGAGGAGGCAGGTAGCCTAGTGGTTAGGGAGGAGGCAGGTAGCCTAGTGGTTAGAGGGGCGGCAGGTAGCCTCGTGGTTAGAGAGGCAGGTAGCCTAGTGGTTAGAGTGTAGAGGAGGCAGGTAGCCTAGTGGTTAGAGGAGGCAGGTAGCCTAGTGGTTAGAGGAGGCAGGTAGCCTAGTGGTTAGGGACGGCAGGTAGCCTAGTGGTTAGAGGAGACAGGTAGCCTAGTGGTTAAAGGAGGCAGGTAGCCTAGTGGTTAAAGGAGACAGGCAGCCTAGTGGTTAACGGAGGCAGGTAGCCTAGTGGTTAGAGGAGGTAGGTAGCCTAGTGGTTAGGGGCGGCAGGTAGCCTAGTGGTTAAAGGAGACAGGTAGCCTAGTGGTTAGGGGCGGCAGGTAGCCTAGTGGTTAAAGGAGACAGGTAGCCTAGTGGTTAAAGGAGGCAGGTAGCCTAGGGGTTAAAGGAGGCAGGTAGCCTAGTGGTTAGAGGAGGCAGGTAGCCTAGTGGTTAGGAGCGGCAGGTTGCCTAGTGGTTAGAGGAGACAGGTAGCCTAGTGGTTAGAGGAGGCAGGTAGCCTAGTGGTTAGAGGAGGCAGGTAGCCTAGTGGTTAGAGGAGGCAGGTAGCCTTCGTGGTTAGAGAGGCAGGTAGCCTAGTGGTTAGAGAGGCAGGTAGCCTAGTGGTTAGAGTGTAGAGGAGGCAGGTGGCCTAGTGGTTAGAGTGTAGAGGAGACAGGTAGCCTAGTGGTTAGAGGAGGCAGGTAGTCTAGTGGTTAGAGGAGGCAGGTAGCCTAGTGGTTAGAGGAGGCAGGTAGCCTAGTGGTTAGGGAGGAGGCAGGTAGCCTTAGTGGTTAGAGGAGGCAGGTAGCCTAGTGGTTAGGGAGGAGGCAGGTAGCCTAGTGGTTAGAGGAGGCAGGTAGCCTAGTGGTTAGAGGAGGCAGGTAGCCTAGTGGTTAGAGGAGGCAGGTAGCCTAGTGGTTAGAGGAGGCAGGTAGCCTAGTGGTTAGAGGAGGCAGGTAGCCTAGTGGTTAGAGGAGGCAGGTAGCCTAGTGGTTAGAGGAGGCAGGTAGCCTAGTGGTTAGAGGAGGCAGGTAGCCTAGTGGTTAGAGGAGGCAGGTAGCCTGGTGGTTAGAGGAGACAGGTAGCCTAGTGGTTAGAGGAGGCAGGTAGCCTAGTGGTTAGAGGAGACAGTTAGCCTAGTGGTTAGAGGCAGGTAGTCTAGTGGTTAGAGGAGGCAGGTAGCCTAGTGGTTAGAGGAGACAGTTAGCCTAGTGGTTAGAGGAGGCAGGTAGTCTAGTGGTTAGGGAGGCAGGTAGCCTAGTGGTTAGAGGAGACAGTTAGCCTAGTGGTTAGAGGAGGCAGGTAGCCTAGTGGTTAGAGGAGGCAGGTAGTCTAGTGGTT
>NC_088224.1:94140660-94213160 GCF_036934945.1 Oncorhynchus masou masou
AGGCTCAAATCAAATCAAATCAAATGTTATTTGTCACATACACATGGTTAGCAGATGTTAATGCGAGTGTAGCGAAATGCTTGTGCTTCTAGTTCCGACAATGCAGTAATAACCAACAAGTAATCTAACTAACAATTCCTAAACTACTGTCTTATACACAAGTGTAAGGGGATAAAGAATATGTACATAAGGATATATGAATGAGTGATGGTACAGAGCAGCATAGGCAAGATACAGTAGATGGTATCGAGTACAGTATATACATATGAGATGAGTATGTAAACAAAGTGGCATAGTTAAAGTGGCTAGTGATACATGTATTACATAAGGATGCAGTGGATGATATAGAGTACAGTATATACGTATGCATATGAGATGAATAATGTAGGGTAAGTAACATTATATAAGGTAGCATTGTTTAAAGTGGCTAGTGATATATTTACATCATTTCCCATCAATTCCCATTATTAAAGTGGCTAGAGTTGAGTCAGTGTCAGTGTGTTGGCAGCAGCCACTCAATGTTAGTGGTGGCTGTTTAACAGTCTGATGGCCTTGATATGAGATGAGTATGTAAACAAAGAGGCATAGTTAAAGTGGCTCCTGTGCCGAGTTGCTACTATAGGGGGGCAACATCAGCTGGGATGGAGCGAAACTTCTCCCGGAAACACTATGGGACAAGAGAGACTGAGAAACCTCGCAGTTCTGTCAATAGAGAGGAGAATTCTTAAACCGCTGTTGAAAAATCTTCACTGGTACGAGAAGGCCATCGACCAGTTTGCCAACCAGACTATGAGAAGAATGGACTTCATCTTTAAAGTAAGGCTTTGACATGCTTTTCCCTATTATAATAACGTTTACATTAAATTAATTGTTAATGAAATGATGTTACTGATTATGTAATGAATTGATATTCAAATTAATTTTGTTTTCAACACTAATTCCCCCACTCTCCACCCATGGCCCTCTGAAGAACTGACCAGCCCTGTGACCTCTCCTCTCTCTCTCCTCTCCTCTCCTCTCCTCCTCCTCTCCTCTCCTCTCCTCTCGTCTCATATTCATTTTGTTTTCCTCTAATTCCCCACCTCCTCCCATGGCCCTCTCCTCTCCCTCCTCTCCTCTCCTCCTCTCTCCCCTCCTCCCTCTCCTCTCCTCCCCTCTCATATTAATTTTGTTTTCAACAGTAATTCCCCCACTCTCTACCCATGGCCCTCTGAAGAACTGACCAGCCCTGTGACCTCTCCTCTCCTCTCCTCCCCTACCCTCCCCTCTCCTCTCATATTAATTTTGTTGTCAACAGTAATTCCCCCACTCTCCACCCATGGCCCCCTGAAGAACTGGACAGCCCTGTGACCTCTGAAGAACTGAACAGCCCTGTGACCTCTGAAGAACTGAACAGCCCTGTGACCTCTGGAGAACTGAACAGCCCTGTGACCTCTGGAGAACTGAACAGCCCTGTGACCTCTGGAGAACTGAACAGCCCTGTGACCTCTGAAGAACTGGACAGCCCTGTGACCTCTGAAGAACTGGACAGCCCTGTGACCTCTGAGAACTGAACAGCCCTGTGACCTCTGAAGAACTGAACAGCCCTGTGACCTCTGGAGAACTGAACAGCCCTGTGACCCTCTGGAGAACTGAACAGCCCTGTGACCTCTGGAGAACTGAACAGCCCTGTGACCTCTGAAGAACTGAACAGCCCTGTGACCCTCTGAAGAACTGAACAGCCCTGTGACCCTCTGGAGAACTGAACAGCCCTGTGACCTCTGGAGAACTGAACAGCCCTGTGACCTCTGGAGAACTGAACAGCCCTGTGACCCTCTGGAGAACTGAACAGCCCTGTGACCCTCTGGAGAACTGAACAGCCCTGTGACCTCTGGAGAACTGAACAGCCCTGTGACCCTCTGGAGAACTGAACAGCCCTGTGACCTCTGAAGAACTGAACAGCCCTGTGACCTCTGGAGAACTGAACAGCCCTGTGACCTCTGGAGAACTGAACAGCCCTGTGACCTCTGGAGAACTGAACAGCCCTGTGACCTCTGGAGAACTGAACAGCCCTGTGACCTCTGGAGAACTGAACAGCCCTGTGACCCTCTGGAGAACTGAACAGCCCTGTGACCTCTGGAGAACTGAACAGCCCTGTGACCTCTGGAGAACTGAACAGCCCTGTGACCTCTGGAGAACTGAACAGCCCTGTGACCTCTGGAGAACTGAACAGCCCTGTGACCTCTGAGAACTGAACAGCCCTGTGACCCTCTGGAGAACTGAACAGCCCTGTGACCCTCTGGAGAACTGAACAGCCCTGTGACCTCTGGAGAACTGAACAGCCCTGTGACCTCTGGAGAACTGAACAGCCCTGTGACCCTCTGGAGAACTGAACAGCCCTGTGACCCTCTGGAGAACTGAACAGCCCTGTGACCTCTGGAGAACTGAAACAGCCCTGTGACCTCTGGAGAACTGAACAGCCCTGTGACCTCTGGAGAACTGAACAGCCCTGTGACCTCTGGAGAACTGAACAGCCCTGTGACCTCTGGAGAACTGAACAGCCCTGTGACCCTCTGCTGTCTGTTATTCCGCATTTCCCAATCCAAAACACAAACACGCTCCACATGTGGCTCCCGAGTGGCGCAGCGGTCTGATGCACTGCATCTCAGTACTAGAGGCATCACTACAGGCCCTGGTTTGATTCCAGGCTGTATCACAACCGGCCGTGATTTTGAGTCCCATAGGGGAGGCGCACAACTGACCCAGCGTCGTCCGGGTTTGCCCGGGGTAGGAAGTCATTGTAAATAAGAATTTGTTATTTAACTGACTTGCCTAGTTAAATGAAAGGTTAAATATTACACATCAATGTGATTTTACTTCTTGCTTGGACTAACTCATTCTTAGCTCTTTTCCTGTCCTGCCCTTTAGTGGAGGAGTTGAGCTCTTCTTTAACATCATCTATCTATGATGAACCCTTGTCCTACACTGAAGTCTCTGAACACCTCAACCCCTGAAGTCTCTGACCACCTCAACCCCTGAAGTCTCTGACCACCTCAACCCCTGAAGTCTCTGACCACCTCAACCACTGAAGTCTCTGACCACCTCAACCCCTGAAGTCTCTGACCACCTCAACCCGTGAAGTCTCTGAACACCTCAACCCCTGAAGTCTCTAAACACCTCAACCCCTGAAGTCTCTGACCACCTCAACCCCTGAAGTCTCTGACCACCTCAACCACTGAAGTCTCTGACCACCTCAACCCCTGAAGTCTCTGACCACCTCAACCCCTGAAGTCTCTGACCACCTCTACCCCTGTCTTGTACTGAAGTCTCTGACCACCTCAACTCCTGTCTCTGTCAACCCCTGGAGTCTCTGAACACCTCTACTCATGCCTTATACTCTCATCCAATCACTACTGCCCTTCCCAACACTGTTAGCAGCCCTCTCATTCCCATTCGCCATATTATTATTTTTTTTACAATAAATATCTTTATTAAACGTTAAAATAATTTGTCATTGATGTTTCTTTTTCAAAAATAATTTGTCATTGTCTTCCATCGGTCACACATATACCCTGGGTTTTCTCGGTCCAATATACCCTGGGTCTTCCATCCTCGGTCCACGCATATACCCTGGGTCTTCCATTCTCGGTCCACACATATACCCTGGGTCTTCCATCCTCGGTCCACGCATATACCCTGGGTCTTCCATCCTCGGTCCACGCATATACCTGGGTCTTCCATCCTCGGTCCACGCATATACCCTGGGTCTTCCATCCTCGGTCCACGCATATACCCTGGGTCTTCCATCCTCGGTCCACGCATATACCCTGGGTCTTCCATCCTCGGTCCACGCATATACCCTGGGTCTTCCATCCTCGGTCCACGCATATACCCTGGGTCTTCCATCCTCGGTCCACGCATATACCCTGGGTCTTCCATCCTCCTGAATGTTTCATGTCACCAGCCTCCACGTATGTAAAAAATATTCCAAATAGTTTCCAAATAAATAAATAAAAAAATAAAAATAAATAAAGCCCCTTCAATTGAATTGAAATTGATTTGAGAGAGAGAGAGAGAGAGAGAGAGAGAACTCCAAAGCCACATCATGAGGCAGGAAGTGAGTTTGGAATAACTGTAACGGCGTTCTTCGTTTGTTGAATGAGAGTCGGACCGAAATGCAGCGTGTTGGTTACTCATGTTTTTTAATGAAGGAAAAACGGAACTATACATGAAATAACTAATAAATACAAAACAACAAAACGTGAAACCTAATTACAGCCTATCTGGTGAAACTACACAGAGACAGGAACAATCACCCACGAAATACAAAGTGAAACCCAGGCTACCTAAATACGGTTCCCAATCAGAGACAACGAGAATCACCTGACTCTGATTGAGAACCGCCTCAGGCAGCCAAGCCTATGCAACACCCCTACTCAGCCGCAATCCCAATAACTACAAAACCCCAATACGACAACACAATAAACCCATGTCACACCCTGGCCTGATCAAATATATAACGAAAACACAAAATACAATGACCAAGGCGTGACAATTACAATGTTTTTCAGAGTGGCCACAGCCATCTATAACAGGTTCTGGCTCTAAATTCAATTCAATTCAAGCTTTATTGGCAACGTGTTTACACCGCCAGAGCAAGTGAACTTGATAATAAACAAAAGTGAAAATAATCAACAAAAATGAACAGTAAACATTGCACTCACAAAAGACATTTCAAATGTCATATTATGTATATTTTCAGTGTTGTAACGATGTGCAAATAGTTCAAGTTTAAAAGGAAAAAACAAATAAACATAAATATGGGTTGTATTTACAATGGTGTTTGTTCTTCACTGGTTGCTCTTTTCTTGTGGCAACAGGTCACAAGTATTGCTGCTATGATGTCACACTGTGGAATTTCACCCAGTAGATATGGGAGTTTTCAAAATTAGTTTTGTTTTTTAATTATTTGTGGGTCTGTGTTTAATCTGAGGGAAATATGTCTCTCTAATATGGTCATACATTGAACAGGAGGTTAGGAAGTGCAGCTCAGTTTCCACCTAATTTTGTGGGCAGTAAGCACATAGCCTGTCTTCTCTTGAGAGCCATGTCTGCCTACGGCGGCCTTTCTCAATAGCAAGGCTATGCTCACTGACTCTGTACATAGTCAAAGCATTCCCTCAGTTTGGGTCACAGTGGTCAGGTATTCTCTGTTTAGGATTAGTTTGCCTTTGGTCTAGCTTTTTGTTTATTCTTTCCAATGTCTCAAGTAATTCTCTTTTTGTTTTCTCATGATTTGGTTGGGTCTAATTGTGTTGCTGTTCTGGGGCTCTGTGGGGTGTGTTCGTGTTTGTGAACAGAGCCCCAGGACCAGCCAGGTTAATTTCTCTGTAGGTGATGGCTTTGTTATGGAAGGTTTGGGAATCACTTCCTTTTAAGTGGTTGTAGAATTTAACGGCTCTTTTCTGGATTTTGATAATTAGTGGCTATCGGCCTAATTCTGCTCTGCATGCATTATTTGGTGTTTAATGTTGTACACGGAGGATATTGTACACGGAGGATATTTATGCAGAGTCTCAATTTGGTGTTTGTCGCATTTTGTGAATTCTTGGTTGGTGTGCGGACCCCAGACCTCCCAACCATAAAGGGAAATAGGTTCTATAATGGATTCAAATATTTTTTGCCAGATCCTGATTGGTCGAATTGTATGTTTCTTTTGATGTACGTATCGTTTGTTGTGTGCTCTAGGGCAACAGTGTCTAGATGGAATTTGTATTTGTCGTCCTGGCAACTGGACCTTTTTTGGAACACCATTATTTTGGCCTTACTGAGATTTACTGTCAGGGCCCAGGTCTGACAGAATCTGTGCAGAAGATCTAGGTGCTGTTTGTTGCTCAAGGTTGCGGACAGACGCACCAGATTCTAGTAGGGTGAGGCTGGGTGCTTCAAGCTGTTCTAGTGCCAATTTGCAGATATATACCGTTCAAGTCAGAAGTTTACATACACTTAGGTTGGAGTCATTAAAACTCGTTTTGCAACCACTCCACAAATTTCTTGTTAACTAACTATAGTTTTGGCAAGTCGGTTAGGACATCTACTTTGTGCATGACACAAGTCATTTTTCCAACAACTGTTTACAGACAGATTATTTCACTTATAATTCACTGTTTGGAGGAAATGGGATTTTTATATTACATCTAGCTTTGTGATGAACAGTCATCCCAACCGTTTGAAGCATGGGGGTGGCAGCATCATGTTGTGGGGGTATTTTGCTACAGGAGGGACTGATGCACTTCACAACATAGATGACATCATGAGGATGGTAAAATTATGTGGATATTTTGAAGCAACATCTCAAGACATCAGGAAGTTAAAGCTTGGGTCTTCCAAATGGACAATGACCCCCAAGCATACTTCCAAAGTTGTGGCAAAATGGCTTAAGGACAATAAAGTCAAGGTATTGGAGTGGCCATCACAAAGCCCTGAACTCAATCCCATAGAAAATGTGTGGGTAGAACTGAAAAAGCGTGTGTGAGCAAGGAGGCCTAACAACCCTGACTCAGTTACAACACCTCTGACACGAGGAATGAGCCACAATTCACCAAACTTGTTGTGGGAAGCTTGTGGAAGACAACCCAAAACGTTTGACCCAAGTTAAACAATTTAAAAGCAATGCTACCAAATAGCAAATACTAATTGAGTGTATGTAAACTTCTAAACCACTGGGAATGTGATGAAAGAAATAAAAGCTGAAATAGATCATTCTCTCTACTATTATTCTGACATTTCACATTCTTAAAATAAAGTGGTGATCCTAACTGACCTGAGACAGGGAATTTTTACTAGGATTAAATGTCGGGAATTGTGAAAAACTGAGTTTAAATGTATTTGGATGAGTATGTGTATTTAAAGTCTGATTTCAACTGTAATTGGAGAATCCATATGTTCTGGTCTTTGTTATAGTTGATTCTACATACATTTGTATTTGATCATAGTGTAGCCTAGTGGTTAGAGCATTGGCCTAGTAACCAAAAGGTTGCAAGTTCAAATCCCGAGCTGACAAGGTACAAAATCTGTCATTCTGCCCCTGAACAGGCAGTTTTAACCCACTGTTCCTAGGCCAGGTTTTTGTCTCTATGTTTTTGTTTTAACTGACTTTCCTAGTTAAATCTTTGGTTTTTAAAATAATTCAATAAAATATGAGTTGTTATAATTTTTGCTGTCTGTTTTTGTTATAGGGCCAACAGGATTGGAGAAGTGGTTTCTCCATACATCTCTGTTCGGGTTGTTAGAAATGTTTGTTTTTCAATAAAATCACATTCTCCATTAATACAAGCTGATTTTCTGAAATACAGTTCCTTGTTAATTTTCCGTAAATGACTATTTGTGTATGCAGATTTTTAATGGAATTCTACAATAGTGAAGGCAGAGGCTCAGGTTTTCTGGGTCTCTATGTTTTTGGTTGGATAGGTTTCTCAATTTATTTTTTGGTTTTTGCAATTCATTAGAAAACCATTTGTCGTTGTTGTAAATTTTCTTAGGTTTTCTGATTATGAAGCGAAGTTGAGAGGTATGAAGCATACTGGTTTATACACTACAGGCTCAAAATGGCTAGAAACAAATAACTTTCTTCTGAAACTCGTCAGTCTATTCTTGTTCTGAGAAATTAAGGCTATTCCAATTGAGAAACTGCCAAGAAACTGAAGATCTCGTACAGCGCTGTGTACTACTCCCTTCACAGAACAGCGCAAACTGGCTCTAACCATAGAAATAGAAAGATGAGTGGGAGGCCCCGGTGTACAACTGAGCAAGAGGACAAGTACATTAGAGTGTCTAGTTTGAGAAATAGATGCCTCACAAGTCTTCAACTGGCAGCTTCATTAAATAGCACCAGTCTCAACGTCAACAGCGGACTCCGGGATGCTGGCCTTCTAGGCAGAGTAACAAAGAAAAAGTCATATCTCAGACTGGCCAATAAAAATAAAAGTTTAAGATGGGAAAAAGAACACGGACACTGGACAGAGGAACTCTGCCTAGAAGGCCAGCATCCCGGAGTCGCCTCTCCACATCTGCATTGCTTTCCGTTTCGGGTTTTTGTATGAACACATAGTGTCGTCTGCTGATGTCAGGGCTTTACTACAAATGCAAAGAGGAAAGAGGATAACTGTTCAGTTGAACCACTGAATCACAACAGTCTGTAATGGAGAGTTGAGGAACTTCTGGGGTCAACTGAAGGTAGAGAGCTAGTCTCGGGTAACCAGACATCACAGCGTAAACATTCTGGGGTTTTGGGCTAGTACAGAACCCAACGCCATTCACTGTAGGTTCTAATGTAAACAGACATCAGCTTGTTAGTGGACTAACTCACTGTGAGAGAAAATAAAAGTTTGTAATAGAGCCTTAAGGTGGTAGAGAACCTTTAGCCCTTACGGAGTAAACAGAGGGAACAGACTGACTCACCTCCAACGAACTGTATCCCCCCGGCCACACGTCCGATGGTCCTGGAGATGAGGTCAGAGATACAACATCCCATGAGGGCTGTGAGGGCCACCAGGAGCAGCAGACCACAGCCCACGCCCGTCACCACCGTACAGATCCTCCACTCCAGACTCGGTATCCCCTGGAAGGAAGCATAACGCCCACACTGCTCCAGGATCACTGTGGCCTGGCTCTCCTCGTCGCGCACCGGGTACGAGCACCGCCGGAAGGTGCCGAACGAGACCGGCTTGTCCATCTGGGAACCGAGCAGCCAGTAAGGCATGAAGAAGCCGACACAGGAGGCCGCAGCACAGAGCAGGGAGAGGAGGGTCCAGATTACACCGGCACAGGTCAGGCTGGAGGCCATGGCGATTGATGGGTAAAAAGTTCACTATTATATAACAAGAAGACAAGAAGTTGCCAGAATAGACAACAAAAAAAAGGAGATTTAGCTTTTGTTGTGCTCTTGACTCCACCACAGGCCTAGACTACCAGCATGTCTCTGTCTCTCCCCTCGTACTGACTGACTTCTGTCCCCTGCGGAGAGAGAGAGAGAGAGAGAGAGAGAGAGAGAGAGAGAGAGAAAGAGAGATGGAGAGAGAGTGAGAGAGAGTAGACTGTAAAAAATAGAGACTCAAAACATCATGATTGTGTAATGAAACCATTAAAAGCAGTGCACCTAATCTGAGATCTGGTGTTTGAACGTAAACCCAATGTAAGTGATATGTTACACAGAAAACGTTTACTGAACAAAAATATTAACGCAACATGCAACAATTTCTACAATTTTACAGAGTTACAGTTCATATAATCAGTCAATTAAAATAAATGCATTAGGGCCTAATCTATGGATTTCACATGACTGAGCAGGGGTGCAGCCATTGGTGGGCCTTGGAGGGCATAGGCCCACCCACTTGGCAGCAAGGCCAACCACTGGAGAGCCAGGTCCAGCCAATCAGAATGAGTTTTCCCCCACAAAAGGGCATTTTACAGACAGAAATACTCCTCAGCACTTTTACTTGAGTCATTTTCTATTTCTATTTTCTATTTTCTTTTACTGAAGTATGACAATTGGGTCATTTAGCCTTTCACCACTGCACTAGCCTTTAGCCACTGCCATTTTAGCACTTTAGCCTGTTTTAGCCTTTAGCCTGTAGCTTCGGCCCTTTTAGCCTTTAGCCTGTAGCATTTAGCCTCTCGGCCCTTTTAGCCTTGAGCCTGTAGCTTCGCCCCTTTTAGCCTTTAGCCTGTAGCTTTGGCCCTTTTAGCCTTTAGCCTGTAGCTTCGGCCCTTTTAGCCTTTAGCCTCTAGCTTCGGCCCTTTTAGCCTTTACCTCTAGCTTCGGCCCTTTTAGCCTTTACCTCTAGCTTCGGCCCTTTTAGCCTTTAGCCTGTAGCTTCCGCCCTTTTAGCCTTTAGCCTGTAGCTTCCGCCCTTTTAGCCTTTAGCCTCTAGCTTCGGCCCTTTTAGCCTTTAGCCTCTAGCTTCGGCCCTTTTAGCCTTTACCTCTAGCTTCGCCCTTTTAGCCTTTACCTCTAGCTTCGGCCCTTTTAGCCTTTAGCCATTCTTTTAGCCTTTATTCTTTTAGCCTTTATAGCTTCGGCCCTTTTAGCCTTTACCTCTATGCCCTTTAGCCTTTAGCTTCGGCCCTTTAGCCTTTAGCCTGTAGCTTCGCCCTTTAGCCTTTAGCCTCTAGCTTCGGCCCTTTTAGCCTTTACCTCTAGCTTCGGCCAACCACACCACGTTACCGCATCCCACCTTTGACATTCATATTCAGATAGCTTCATTCATGTATATATATATATATAATATGCATTTTGCATATTGCTTTTGATATGTTTAATCATTGTACAGTATATTCATATTACAATGTATTAACATTAAATCAGTTAATAACTTAATTATAGAATAATAATAATCATAATAATAACCATTTCTCTCCCTGCAGAAAACATATATACACACACACACATATATGTATATATATATACATACTACGTTACCCACAGGCTGGCCAATCCTAGCCACAGCCAATCAAGACAAGCCAATCACAGACTAATGTCAAATGAACTGGCAATCATATCATCTAACGGTACTGTGATTCAATACATCTGAACAACCTTCCATGGACTGTCGTGATTCAGGTCAGCGACATCAGCATAATGGATAAGCTGGTGGATCGCATTGAACTCTGGGCTGAAGTTTTGTACAAGTTTTGTATGAGTGCTACTGCTAACATTAGTGCTACTGCTAACATTAGTGCTACTGCTAACATTAGCAGTCATTGCCTGTATTCCCCCCCCCCCTCATGAATTTGAAATATAATGCCATATGTCCCTTGACTTTCAAGAATGTGAATATGATAAATACCTTACAGATCTTTGAACTGTCTTAGTTTATCAATATAAAAATGGGAATGGCCTGTTAATGCTTTGTTGTCATTCGATCATTTGAAGATAAAGCATTTAAAGCTTCAACATCATGTCTTGAAAAAAAATATGTTTTTGTATTGATTAATTACTATCCAGGGACAAACTTAGTCATTTGTATTTTCACAAAAACAATCTTTTTTTTCTGTATCCTTTAAAAAAAAGCATAAATCTGTAGATTAGACCGTTTGGATTTGTCCAATGAGGAGTTTACCAGAACACCATATTAGAACATACAAAAAGAGGGACTTCAATTTACAGTGTTTAGAAGAAGGGTATCTAATTCTTCTTCTATTTTGGAAACACCAAAATAGTGTTTTCAACCTTTTTTTCCTGGTTAGTGCTCTCAGTCTTCTACACAACTCTTGATTAAGTGGTGTTACAACACACCCTGTTATATTCCAGAACTCCTTAGGATGACCTTTTCTGTTATGTACTTGAGTGAAGACCCAAAAGCGGTTTTAACAGAAAACAGAGTTCTTTAATGAAAAAACAGGAATGGCATAAATCCTCTTCCAACGTTGTCAATGGAACAAAAAGAACGTTAGTATAATGCAGGATGCACCTGCCAGGCAGACTCCGACAGGATAGGACAAGGTGGAAGCAAACGAGACGACAGCTTGCTTCTGGCATGAAAAACACAAACAAGAATCAGACACTGAAAGTAGCAGGAACAGAGAGAGAAATAGAGACCTAATCAGAGGGGTTAGAGAACATGAGAAAGAGTGAATGAGCTAGTTAGGGAGATGTAGAACAGCTGAAGAATGAGAGACAGAGAAGGTAACCTAAAAAGACCAGCAGAGAGAGACAGAGTGAAGAGAAAGGACAGGAACAGACATAACAAGACATGACAGTACCCCCCACTCACCGAGCGCCTCCTGGCGCACTTAGAGGAAACCAAAACGGAGGAAATCATCGATCAGCGAACGGTCCAGCACGTCCCGAGAGGGGAACCCAACTCCTCTCCTCAGGACCGCACCCCTCCCAATCCAAGGTACTGATGACCACGGCCCCGAGGGCGCATGTCCAAAATCTTACGAACCCTGTAGATGGGTGCGCCTCGACAAGGATGGGGGGGAGGGACTCGGGGCCCGAAGAACGGGCTTAACACAGGAGACATGGAAGACCGGGTGAACGCGACGAAGATATCGGGAGAATGAAGTCGCACTGCGACAGGATTAATGACCTGAGAAATACGGAACGGACCAATGAACCGCGGGGCCAATGCGAGAAGCTGTCTTAAGGGGAAGGTTCTGAGTGGAGAGCCATTCTGACCGCAACAATATCTAGGACTCTTGGTCCTACGCTATGGAGCGGCCCTCACAGTCTGCGCCCTATTACGGCAGTGCCGACCTGACTCCAGGTGCGCTCGCAACGCTGGACAAAAGCCTGAGCGGAGGGGACGCAGGACTCGGCGAGCTGAGATGAGAACAGCGGAGGCTGGTACCCGAGGCTACTCTGAAAAGGAGATAGACCGGTAGCAGACGAAGGAAGCGAGTTGTGGGCGTACTCTGCCCAGGGGAGCTGTTCTGACCAGGGTTACGAAAAGAAAGACTGCGTAAAATGCGACCAACAGTCTGATTGGCCCGTTCGGCTTGACCGTTAGACTGGGGATGAAAGCCGGATGAGACTGACGGAAGCCCCAATCAAACGGCAAAACTCCCTCCAAAATTGAGACGTGAACTGCGGGCCTCTGTCGGAAACGACGTCAGACGGAAGGCCATGAATTCGGAAAACATTCTCGATAATGATCTGAGCCGTCTCCTTAGCAGAAGGGAGCTTAGCGAGAGGAATGAAAAGCCGCCTTAGAGAATCTATCGACAACCGTAAGAATAACTGTCTTCCCGCTGATGAAGGCAGTCCGGTGATAAAATCTAAAGCGATGTGAGACCACGGTCGAGAGGGAATAAGCATTTAGACGGCCGGCAGGAGGAGAGTTCCCAGATTTAGTCTGCGCGCAGACCGAACAAGCGGCGACAAATCGACGCGCGTCACGTTCGAGTGGGCCACCAGAAACGCTGGCGAATGGAAGCGCGTCCCCGAACGCCGGGGTGGCCGGCTAACTTGGCAGAGTGGGCCCACTGAAGAACGGCCAAGTAGGAACGGGAAACGAACAGAAGGTTCCTAGGACAAGCTCGCGGCGACGGAGTGTGAGCGAGTGCTTGCTTTACCTGCCTCTCAATTCCCCAGACAGTCAACCCGACAACACGCCCCCAGGGAGAATCCCCTCAGGGTCGGTGGAGACCTCAGAAGAACTGAAGAGACGAGATAAAGCATCAGGCTTGGTGTTTTTTGAGCCCGGACGATAAGAAATAACAAACTGAAACGAGCGAAAAACAGAGCCCAACGAGCCTGACGCGCACATGTTTGGCTGAACGGATGTACTCAAGGTTCCTATGGTCAGTCCAAACGACAAAAGGAATTTCCAACCACTGTCGCCATTCGCCTAGGGCTAGCGGATGGCGAGCAGTTCGCGATTACCAACATCATAGTTACGTTCTGACGGCGATAAGCGATGAGAGAAAACGCGCAAGGATGGACCTTGCCGTCAGAGAGAGAGCGCTGAGAAAGAATGGCTCCCACGCCCACCTCTGACGCGTCAACCTCAACAACAAACTGTCTAGAGATGTCAGGTGTAACAAGAATAGGTGCGGATTAAACGATTCTTAAGAAGATCAAAAGCCCCTGGGCGGAAACGGACCACTTAAAGCACGTCTTAACAGAAGTAAGGGCTGTGAGGGGGAGCTGCCACCTGACCGAAATTACGGATGAAACGACGATAGAAATTAGCGAAGCCCAGAAAGCGCTGCAGCTCGACGCGTGACTTAGGAACGGGCCAATCAATGACAGCCTGGACCTTAGCGGGATCCATCTTAATGCCCTCAGCGGAAATAACGGAACCGAAAAAGGGACAGAGGCGGCATGAAAATTTCAGCCTTCACATAAAGACAGTTTCCAAAAGGCGCTGGAGGACGCGCCGCACGTGCTGAACATGAATCGGGAGAGACGGTGAAAAAATCAGGATATCGTCCATGTAAACGAAAACAAAAATGTTCAGCATGTCTCTCAGGACGTCGTTAACTAGTGCCTGAAAGACAGCTGGAGCGTTAACGAGGCCGAAAGGAAGAACCCGGTATTCAAAGTATAACGGAGTGTTAAACGCGTCTTCCACTGTCCCCCTCCCTGATGCGCACGAGATGGTAGGCGTTACGAAGGTCCAATTTGGTGAAAAACCTGGTTCCCTGCAGGATCTCGAAGGCTGAAGACATAAGAGGAAGCGGATAACGATTCTTAACTGTTATGTCATTCAGCCCTCGATAATCCACGCATGGGCGCAGGGACCCGTCCTTCTTCTGAACAAAAAAAGGCTCCGGCGGGAGAGGAGGAGGAGACTATGGTACCGGCGTCGAGCGAAACAGACAAATAATCCTCGAGAGCCTTGTTCGGGAGCCGACAGAGAGTATAATCTACCCCCGGGGGAGTAGTTCCCGGAAGGAGATCAATACTACAGTCATACGACCGGTGTGGAGGGAGAGAAGTGGCCTTGGAACGACTGAACACCGTGCACAGATCGTGATACTCCTCCGGCACCCCTGTCAAATCGCCAGGCTCCTCCTGTGAAGAAGGGACAGAGGAAACAGGAGGGATAGCAGACATTAAACAGGTCACATGACAAGAAACATTCCAGGATAGGATAGTATTACTAGACCAATTAATAGAAGGGTTATGGCGCACTAGCCAGGGATGACCCAAAACAACAGGTGTAAAAGGTGAACGAAAAATTAAAAAAGAAATGGTTTAGCTATGATTACCAGAGACAGTGAGGGTTAAAGGCAGCGTCTCACGCTGAATCTTGGGGAGAGAACTACCATCTAAAGGAACAAGGCCGTGGGCTCCCCTAACTGTCTGAGAGGAATGTCATGTTCCCGAGCCCAGGTCTTGTCCATAAAACAGCCCTCCGCCCCAGAGTCTATCAAGGCACTGCAGGAAGCAGATGAACCGGGCCAGCGGAGATGGACCGGAAAGGTAGTGCGTGATCCAGAAGGAGAGGCCTGAGTAGTTGCGCTCACCAGTAGCCCTCCTCTTACTGATGAGCTCTGGCTTTTACTGGACATGAGGTGACAAAATGACCAGCGGAGCCGCAGTAGAGACAGAGGCGATTAGTGATTCTCCGTTCCTTCTCCTTGGCCGAGATGCGGATACCCCCCAGCTGCATAGGCTCAGCATCCGAGCCGGCGGAGGAGGGTGGCAGTGATGCGGCAGGTGGCAGTGATTGGAGAGGGAGCAACGGAGAACGCGAACTCCTTTCCACGTGCTCGGCGACGAAGATCAAACCGTCGCTCTATGCGAATAGCGAGAGCTATTAAGGAGTCCAGACTGGAAGGAACCTCCCGGGAGAGGATCTCATCCTTAACCTCGACGAGGAGACCCTCCAGAAAACGAGCGAGCAAAGCCGGCTCGTTCCAGTCACTAGAGGCAGCGAGAGTGCGAAATGAATAATCCGTTATGGATCGATTCCCCTGACATAGGGAAGACAGGGCCCTGGAAGCCTCCTCCCCAAAAACAGAACGGTCAAAAACCCGTATCATCTCCTCCTTAAAGTCCTGATACTGGTTAATACACTCAGCCCTCGCTCCCAGATTGCCGTGCCCCACTCACGCGCCCGTCCGGTAAGGAGAGAAATTAGGCGATGCGGGCTGCGCTCCTGGAGTAAGTGTTGGGCTGGAGAGAGAACACCACGTCACACTGAGTGAGGAATGAGCGGCACTCAGTGGGCTCCCAGAGTAACACGGCGGGTTGTTGATCCTGGGCTCCGGAGACTCGGAAACCCTGGAAGTGGGCGGTGGATCGAGGTGGAGTTGGTGAACCCGTCTTGTGAGGTCGGAGACTTGACGGCCAGGGTCTCAACGGCATGTCGAGCAGCAGACAATTCCTCCTCGTGTCTGCCTAGCATCGCTCCCTGGATCTCGACGGCGGAGTGAAAAGGGTCGGGAGCCGCTGGGTCCATTCTTGGTCTGATTCTTCTGTTATGTACTTGAGTGAAGACCCAAAAGCGGTTTTAACAGAAAACAGAGTTCTTTAATGAAAAAACAGGAATGGCATAAATCCTCTTCCAACGTTGTCAATGGAACAAAAGAACGTTAGTATAATGCAGGATGCACCTGCCAGGCAGACTCCGACAGGATAGGACAAGGTGGAAGCAAACGAGACGACAGCTTGCTTCTGGCATGAAAAACACAAACAAGAATCAGACACTGAAAGTAGCAGGAACAGAGAGAGAAATAGAGACCTAATCAGAGGGGGAAGAGAGAACAGGTGAGAAAGAGTGAATGAGCTAGTTAGGGGAGATGTAGAACAGCTGAAGAATGAGAGACAGAGAAGGTAACCTAAAAAGACCAGCAGAGAGAGACAGAGTGAAGAGAAAGGACAGGAACAGACATAACAAGACATGACATTTTCTCAAATCTGTCTCATAACCAATATTCCCTGTAAGCTACGCATGGGCTCCCCTGGGACTGCTGTGCAGAAGAAATATGAGCCCCTATAGAGAAGCACAGAATTGAACTTAACCTAACTTTCTAGAGTTTTCCCCCCTTTAGTTAACACTATCAACATGTCCCTTTACTGTGGGAATTGTGAATGAATCAACGCAAATATTAGCCACTTTCAATGCAACATACCGAAACAAAACGAACTTCGCAAGACTTAGTATGCAAAACAAATTATGCAAGAGTTTTGTTTTGTTGTAGGCACAACGCATCAAAGTAGAATTCTATTGCATTGACACACACGACTCAGCCCATACTCTACACAGACCAGTGCGGCATAACCAATCAGAGATGCAATAGGCCTATATGCAAATAGACCATTGCCATATATGGATGTGTGCCATTCACTGCAAATAGAACATTGCCATATATGGATGTGTGCCATTCACTGTGAACTGGACTGTGTTCACAGCATGAGCGGTCGTGAGTAGATGAGCTTGTTTTGAGATCAAACTGAGAGCTGCAAGTAGCAGCGTGTCCACATTTGTTCATAACCTTTGCTAGTTAGTGAGTTATTAGCCCAGTTATAAACCATTTGTGGTCAGCAGTGGGTGAGTGATTGCTTCTTACAAGCACAAGACATCTTTGAAAAGTGAGTCAGGTAAAGAGCATTTTTTTATTATTATTAAAAGGGGCAGTGTTGTATTTTGAGAAAGGCTTGGATAAGCTAAGTAGTCAATAAACATAGTTTTGTCTGATTATCTGTAATAGTGGTATGGGAATAATAATGCATTTAATTTGGTAAAGTGGTTTCTTGCATCAAACAACACAACAACATGTTCAGTCACAACCTTGTCTGAAGGACAAGTGGATAAACAGGTTAATGTCAAGGCCTGCATGATTTTTTTTTTCTTCAAAAGTCTCATGGAATGTAGGTCTACATTGAATACTTTGGCTGCTACTTTAGTCTGAATGATAGAACAGCTATTTCCATGTTAAAATGTAGGGTTCACATCCTTGTAAATTTTGGATAATCTTGCTTTGGTCCAGTGGGCCCGATGAATGAGTTTGCATTGAATGAGTCCGTGTCGAGCGCAAATAGAAGAGCTATGTACCCTTTTGAGTGCCCCTTCCCATAGTCATCAGATATTTCCTCACCCAGATCCTCCTCCCATGAGGATTTAATATTGTTTAACGAGATGACTTGTAGTGAGCAAATTTGACTATAGATTATTGACGAGGTGCCTTTCAGAGTAGGAAGTGGGATAATAAATGTGTCGAACTGGGTTTCACCAGGAAGGGTGAGGAATCCTGGATCTATGCTGCGGATGAACTCTGCACTAGTAAGAACCTAAAAAAAGGAGACCAAATTTAGCTGATAATTGTTCAAACGTACTAAATGTATTGTTATTATACAGATCTCTGAATCTTTTAATTACCGACACTAGACCATGTTGAGAAAGCAACATCAACCATAGAGGAGGGGAAAAGCTGGGTTTGAGGCCACCGGATCCAAAGAAGAGGTTGTCTGAAACCCAAAGTGGTGCCGAAATTGATTCCACATCTTCAATGTTGTTTTGACACATATATTTCTGGTGAAGGAGGAGTAAGGGCCGGTAACGGAGGAGTGAGCGAGGGAAGACAATGACGCTGGTATAGATGAGGCAGCCTCCATCTCTAGCCAAATTGGGGATGGGAATATCTCTCTGCTCTGCAACCAGTAGTGAATGATCCTAAGGTTAGCGGCCCAATAAGGTTAGCGGCCCAATAAGGTTAGCGGCCCAATAAGGTTAGCGGCCCAATAAGGTTAGCGGCCCAATAAGGTTAGCGGCCCAATAAGGTTAGCGGCCCAATAAGGTTAGCGGCCCAATAAGGTTAGCGGCCCAATAAGGTTAGCGGCCCAATAAGGTTAGCGGCCCAATAAGGTTAGCGGCCCAATAAGGTTAGCGGCCCAATAAGGTTAGCGGCCCAATAAGGTTAGCGGCCCAATAATAGATTCTGAAATCTGGGGGAACTGATGGAAGCCAAGGATTTAGAATGCGTTTCCCTATCGCTCCTGAGTTAGTGACCAAATGTATATATTTAACCTTGCAAAATTGTATATATTTCTGTTTGGTGAGATCCATAAACAATTCAGATCAAGTCTGAAACTGTAACTTAAAGCGAGTACAATCTCAGTGTTCACAGTAAACCTCACGTTGGGAGATGCACAGAATTATCATAACGTTCGAGTTTGCGCTCAGCAGACCTGAAAATTGTTGAGTGGCATATTATTTTTTGAGTGAACATAACTCCTTAAAACCATGTTTCAAAACTGCAGCAAAGCTAAAGTTTTATCTCCTTACAGTTGGTGGCAGCTCAGTTGCCACTATTTTAAGGGTTAGAGAACACTTCATTTTAACAGTGCAGGCTAGAACAGCATCATGCATTCATGCCAAGTTCACGTGCTAGTCGGAACTTGGAAACTCTGAAATTTACAACTTGCTTACTGGTTGAACACGGCACGTGTATAACTACAGCCAGTTTCAAGGAGCGGGACACTAATCTGGACGTTTATAAGAAATCCCACTACCACCTCTGATGAGCCACCAAACAGTCAAAACGTCAATACAGGATTAAGATCGAATCCTACTACGATGGCTCTGATGCTAGTCGGATGTGGCAAACCATCAAGAATTACAAAGGGAAACCCAGCCGCGAGCTGTCCAGTGATGCAAACCTACCAGGCGAGCTAAATTCCACCTGCTCGCCGCTCTGACCCACCCAGTGCCTGAGGAAGGTATGCAGCATCATCGAGGACCCCATACACCCCATTCCATGAGCTATTCTCTCCCTTACAGTCGGGCAGACGGTATCGGAGCATGAGGTCTGATACCAACAGGCTCAGAGACAGTTTCTATCTACAAGCCATCAGACTGTATCAGAGCATGAGGTCTGATACCAACAGGTTCAGAGACAGTTTCTATCTACAAGCCATCAGACTGCTGAACACTTGAACCGGACTTACCACCTACTCTGATTCTCTACACCTTAGCACACGCACACGCACACGCACACACACACACAACACACACAGAATCATTCATGCTACACACACAACACAACTGCTGTATCACGTATAATCCCTCTCCGGCGCTTGAGGTCACCAGGCCGCTCATTATTACGCACATCTGTCACCAGCACCTCGTCAGACTCACCTGGACTCCTTTACCTGCCTGATTACCTTCCCTATATCTGTCACTCCCTCTGGTTCTTCCTGTCTGATTACCTTCCCTATATCTGTCACTCCCTCTGGTTCTTCCTGTCTGATTACCTTCCCTATATCTGTCACTCCCTTTGGTTCTTCCTGTCTGATTACCTTCCCTATATCTGTCACTCCCTCTGGTTCTTCCTGTCTGATTACCTTCCCTATATCTGTCACTCCCTTTGGTTCTTCCTGTCTGATTACCTTCCCTATATCTGTCACTCCCTTTGGTTCTTCCTGTCTGATTACCTTCCCTATATCTGTCACTCCCTCTGGTTCTTCCTGTCTGATTACCTTCCCTATATCTGTCACTCCCTTTGGTTCTTCCTGTCTGATTACCTTCCCTATATCTGTCACTCCCTTGGTTCTTCCTGTCTGATTACCTTCCCTATATCTGTCACTCCCTCTGGTTCTTCCTGTCTGATTACCTTCCCTATATCTGTCACTCCCTCTGGTTCTTCCTGTCTGATTACCTTCCCTATATCTGTCACTCCCTTTGGTTCTTCCTGTCTGATTACCTTCCCTATATCTGTCACTCCCTTTGGTTCTTCCTGTCTGATTACCTTCCCTATATCTGTCACTCCCTTTGGTTCTTCCTGTCTGATTACCTTCCCTATATCTGTCACTCCCTTTGGTTCTTCCTGTCTGATTACCTTCCCTATATCTGTCACTCCCTTTGGTTCTTCCTGTCTGATTACCTTCCCTATATCTGTCACTCCCTCTGGTTCTTCCTGTCTGATTACCTTCCCTATATCTGTCACTCCCTTTGGTTCTTCCTGTCTGATTACCTTCCCTATATCTGTCACTCCCTTTGGTTCTTCCTGTCTGATTACCTTCCCTATATCTGTCACTCCCTCTGGTTCTTCCTGTCTGATTACCTTCCCTATATCTGTCACTCCCTTTGGTTCTTCCTGTCTGATTACCTTCCCTATATCTGTCACTCCCTTTGGTTCTTCCTGTCTGATTACCTTCCCTATATCTGTCACTCCCTTTGGTTCTTCCTGTCTGATTACCTTCCCTATATCTGTCACTCCCTCTGGTTCTTCCTGTCTGATTACCTTCCCTATATCTGTCACTCCCTTTGGTTCTTCCTGTCTGATTACCTTCCCTATATCTGTCACTCCCTTTGGTTCTTCCTGTCTGATTACCTTCCCTATATCTGTCACTCCCTCTGGTTCTTCCTGTCTGATTACCTTCCCTATATCTGTCACTCCCTCTGGTTCTTCCTGTCTGATTACCTTCCCTATATCTGTCACTCCCTCTGGTTCTTCCTGTCTGATTACCTTCCCTATATCTGTCACTCCCTCTGGTTCTTCCTGTCTGATTACCTTCCCTATATCTGTCACTCCCTTTGGTTCTTCCTGTCTGATTACCTTCCCTATATCTGTCACTCCCTTTGGTTCTTCCTGTCTGATTACCTTCCCTATATCTGTCACTCCCTTTGGTTCTTCCTGTCTGATTACCTTCCCTATATCTGTCACTCCCTCTGGTTCTTCCTGTCTGATTACCTTCCCTATATCTGTCACTCCCTTTGGTTCTTCCTGTCTGATTACCTTCCCTATATCTGTCACTCCCTTTGGTTCTTCCTGTCTGATTACCTTCCCTATATCTGTCACTCCCTCTGGTTCTTCCTGTCTGATTACCTTCCCTATATCTGTCACTCCCTCTGGTTCTTCCTGTCTGATTACCTTCCCTATATCTGTCACTCCCTCTGGTTCTTCCTGTCTGATTACCTTCCCTATATCTGTCACTCCCTCTGGTTCTTCCTGTCTGATTACCTTCCCTATATCTGTCACTCCCTTTGGTTCTTCCTGTCTGATTACCTTCCCTATATCTGTCACTCCCTCTGGTTCTTCCTGTCTGATTACCTTCCCTATATCTGTCACTCCCTCTGGTTCTTCCTGTCTGATTACCTTCCCTATATCTGTCACTCCCTCTGGTTCTTCCTGTCTGATTACCTTCCCTATATCTGTCACTCCCTTTGGTTCTTCCTGTCTGATTACCTTCCCTATATCTGTCACTCCCTTTGGTTCTTCCTGTCTGATTACCTTCCCTATATCTGTCACTCCCTTTGGTTCTTTCCTGCCTCCTCCCTATATCTGTCACTCCCTTTGGTTCTTCCTGTCTGATTACCTTCCCTTTGGTTCTTTCCTGCCTCCTCCCTATATCTGTCCCTCCCTTTGGTTCTTCCTGTCTGATTACCTTCCCTTTGGTTCTTTCCTGCCTCCTCCCTATATCTGTCCCTCCCTTTGGTTCTTCCTGTCTGATTACCTTCCCTTTGGTTCTTTCTGCCTCCTCCCTATATGTCCCTCCCTTTGGTTCTTTCCTTCCCTATATATGTCCCTCCCTTTGTTCTTTTACCTTCCCTATATCTGTCACTCCCTTTGGTTCTTCCTGCCTCTTCCCTATATCTGTCACTCCCTTTGGTTCTTTCCTGCCTCCTCCCTATATCTGTCACTCCCTTTGGTTCTTTCCTGCCTCCTCCCTATATCTGTCCCTCCCTTTGGTTCTTTCCTGCCTCCTCCCTATATCTGTCCCTCCCTTTGGTTCTTTCCTGCCTCCTCCCTATATCTGTTACTCCCTTTGGTTCTTTCCTGCCTCCTCCCTATATCTGTCACTCCCTTTGGTTCTTTCCTGCCTCCTCCCTATATCTGTCCCTCCCTTTGGTTCTTTCCTGCCTCCTTCCCTATATCTGTTACTCCCTTTGGTTCTTTCCTGCCTCCTCCCTATATCTGTCACTCCCTTTGGTTCTTTCCTGCCTCCTCCTATATCTGTCACTCCCTTTGGTTCTTTCCTGCCTCCTCCCTATATCTGTCACTCCCTTTGGTTCTTTCCTGCCTCCTCCCTATATCTGTCCCTCCCTTTGGTTCTTTCCTGCCTCCTCCTTATATCTGTCACTCCCTTTGGTTCTTTCCTGCCTCCTCCCTATATCTGTACTCCCTTTGGTTCTTTCCTGCCTCCTCCCTATATCTGTTACTCCCTTTGGTTCTTTCCTGCCTCCTCCCTATATCTGTCACTCCCTTTGGTTCTTTCCTGCCTCCTCCCTATATCTGTCCCTCCCTTTGGTTCTTTCCTGCCTCCTCCCTATATCTGTCCCTCCCTTTGGTTCTTTCCTGCCTCCTCCCTATATCTGTCACTCCCTTTGGTTCTTTCTTGCCTCCTCCATATATATGTCACTCCCTTTGGTTCTTTCCTGCCTCCTCCCTATATATGTCCCTCCCTTTGGTTCTTTCCTGCCTCCTCCCTATATATGTCCCTCCCTTTGGTTCTTTCCTGCCTCCTCCCTATATATGTCCCTCCCTTTGGTTCTTTCTTGCCTCCTCCCTATATCTGTCCACTCCCTTTGGTTCTTTCCTGCCTCCTCCCTATATCTGTCACTCCCTTTGGTTCTTTCCTGCCTCCTCCCTATATATGTACTCCCTTTGTTCTTTCCTGCCTCCTCCCTATATCTGTCACTCCCTTTGGTTCTTTCCTGCCTCCTCCCTATATCTGTCACTCCCTTTGGTTCTTTCCTGCCTCCTCCCTATATCTGTCCCTCCCTTTGGTTCTTTCTTGCCTCCTCCCTATATCTTTCACTCCCTTTGGTTCTTTCCTGCCTCCTCCCAATATCTGTCACTCCCTTTGGTTCTTTCTTGCCTCCTCCCTATATCTGTCACTCCCTTTGGTTCTTTCCTGCCTCCTCCCTATATCTGTCCCTCCCTTTGGTTCTTTCCTGCCTCCTCCCTATATCTGTCCCTCCCTTTGGTTCTTTCCTGCCTCCTCCCTATATCTGTCACTCCCTTTGGTTCTTTCCTGCCTCCTCCCTATATCTGTCACTCCCTTTGGTTCTTTCCTGCCTCCTCCCTATATCTGTCACTCCCTTTGGTTCTTTCCTGCCTCCTCCCTATATCTGTCACTCCCTTTGGTTCTTTCCTGCCTCCTCCCTATATCTGTCACTCCCTTTGGTTCTTTCCTGCCTCCTCCCTATATATGTCCCTCCCTTTGGTTCTTTCCTGCCTCCTCCCTATATCTGTCACTCCCTTTGGTTCTTTCCTGCCTCCTCCCTATATCTGTCACTCCCTTTGGTTCTTTCCTGCCTCCTCCCTATATCTGTCACTCCCTTTGGTTCTTTCCTGCCTCCTCCCTATATATGTCCCTCCCTTTGGTTCTTTCCTGCCTCCTCCCTATATCTGTCACTCCCTTTGGTTCTTTCCTGCCTCCTCCCTATATCTGTCACTCCCTTTGGTTCTTTCCTGCCTCCTCCCTATATCTGTCACTCCCTTTGGTTCTTTCCTGCCTCCTCCCTATATCTGTCACTCCCTTTGGTTCTTTCCTGCCTCCTCCCTATATCTGTCACTCCCTTTGGTTCTTTCCTCAGGCGTTATTGTTTCATGTCTGTGTTTCTTGTTTTGTTCCATGTGTTATTTATTATTAAAGTCACTCCCTGTACTTGATTCCCAACTCCCAGTGTACAAGTTATACGCTGCTACCAGACTGTTATTATACTGCTCAATTTATACACTTGCCCCATCATCTCCCCACTTCCCTGATACACGTGTAAACATTGGGACTATAAACTGTGCCTTCCTGTATTACACTAATGATAAAATGTTTATTCTATTCTACTGAGACATTTACTTTATGCTCATATACTTAGTTTTATGATGGCTTATTATTGTTGCATTTTCGAGAAAGAACCTGCAAACAAGCATTTTATTGTACAATGTATACCATGTGTATCCCATAGATACGACTAATAAAACTGGAAACACGGGGGCCCCTCAGGGGTGCGTGCTTAGTCCCCTCCTGTACTCCCTGTTCACCAACGACTGTGGCAGTGCACGACTCCAACACCATCATTAAGTTTGCTGACGACACACAACGGTGATTGGCCTGATCACCGACAACGATGAGACAGCCTACAAGGAGGAGGTCAGTGACATGGCAGTGTGGTGTTGCCAGGACAACAACCTCTCCCTCAACGTCAACAAGAGAAAGAAGCTGACAGGAAACATGGGCTGTAGTGTAGCGTGTTTAGAGCTTCAAGTTCTTCAGTGTCACCATTCTTTTAGATTGTTTTAAAGATCACGGATAGTTACTAAAAATACATATTTTTTTTTTTTACATAATCATACACAGAAAATGTTCATATCTGTAACAATACTAGTTTTGGCTGACTACTAGGCACTTCCCTATCCAGGACCTCTATACCAGGCGGTACAGAGGGTACATCACTGGGGCACCCTGCCATCCAAAACCTCTATACCAGGTGGTGTCAGAGGAAGTCCCTAAAAAATTGTCAATGACTCCAGCCACCGAAGTCATAGACTGTTCTCTCTGCTACCACACGGCAAACAGTACCGATGCACCAAGTCTGGAACCAACAGGACGCTGAAGAGCTTCTAACCACCAAGTTAAAAGACTGCTAATTAGCTAACCAATTTTACCTTTATTTTACTAGGCAAGTCAGTTAAGAACAAATTCTTATTTTCAATGACGGCCAAGGAACAGTGGGTTAACTGCCTGTTCGGGGGTAGAATGACAGATTTGGACCTTGTCAGCTCGGGATTTGAACTTGCAACATTCTGGTTACTGATCCAACGCTCTAACCACTAGGCTACACTGCCGCCCCAATAGCTATGCGGACTATCTACATTGACCCGTTTTGCACTAAAACTCTTTTGACTGCTGTTACTGTTTATTATCTATCCTGTTGCATAGTCCCTTTATCCCTACCTATATGTACATATCTACCTTAATTACCCCGTACCCCTGCACATCGACTCGGTACTGGTACCCCATGTATATAGCCAAGTTATTACCTCATACCCCTGCACATCGACTCGGTACTGGTACCCCATGTATATAGCCAAGTTATTACCCGTACCCCTGCACATCGACTCAGTACTGATACCCCATGTATATAGCCAAGTTATTACCTCGTACCCATGCACATCGACTCAGTACTGGTACCCCATGTATATAGCCAAGTTATTACCCGTACCCCTGCACATCGACTCAGTACTGGTACCCCATGTATATAGCCAAGTTATTACCTCGTACCCCTGCACATCGACTCAGTACTGATACCCCATGTATATAGCCAAGTTATTACCTCGTAACCCTGCACATCGACTCAGTACTGATACCCCATGTATATAGCCAAGTTATTACCTCGTAACCCTGCACATCGACTCAGTAATGATACCCCATGTATATAGCCAAGTTATTACCTCGTAACCCTGCACATCGACTCAGTACTGGTACCCCATGTATATAGCCAAGTTATTACCTCGTACCCCTGCACATCGACTCAGTACTGGTACCCCATGTATATAGCCAAGTTATTACCTCGTAACCCTGCACATCGACTCAGTACTGGTACCCCATGTATATAGCCAAGTTATTACCTCGTAACCCTGCACATCTACTCAGTACTGGTCGCTCTGGATAAGAGCGTCTGCTAAATGACTTAAATGTAAATGTAATGTATATAGCCAAGTTATTACCTCGTACCCCTGCACATTGACTCAGTACTGGTACCCCATGTATATAGCCAAGTTATTACCTCGTACCCCTGCACATCGACTCAGTACTGGTACCCCATGTATATAGTCAAGTTATTACCTCGTACCCCTGCACATCGACTCAGTACTGGTACCCCATGTATATAGCCAAGTTATTACCTCGTAACCCTGCACATCGACTCAGTACTGATACCCCATGTATATAGCCAAGTTATTACCTCGTTTTCCTGCACATCGACTCAGTACTGGTACCCCATGTATATAGCCAAGTTATTACCTCGTAACCCTGCACATCGACTCAGTACTGGTACCCCATGTATATAGCCAAGTTATTACCTCGTAACCCTGCACATCGACTCAGTACTGATACCCCATGTATATAGCCAAGTTATTACCTCGTTTTCCTGCACATCGACTCAGTACTGGTACCCCATGTATATAGCCAAGTTATTACCTCGTACCCCTGTACATTGACTCAGTACTGGTACCCTGTGTATATAGCCAAGTTATTACCTCGTAACCCTGCACATCTACTCAGTACTGGTACCCCATGTATATAGCCAAGTTATTACCTCGTACCCCTGTACATTGACTCAGTACTGGTACCCTGTGTATATAGCCAAGTTATTACCTCGTAACCCTGCACATCTACTCAGTACTGGTAATGTATATAGCCAGGGAGTCGTTATTCATTGTGTATGTGTTCCTTGTGCTGTTATTTTTCTATTATTTCTTTTTTTAACATCTCTGCATTGTTGGGAAGGGCCTATAGGTAAGCATTTCACTGTTAGTCTACACACGTTGTTTACGAAGCATGTGAAAAATAACATTTGATTTGAGTTAGCAAGTCGGAAATGTCCGAGTTTTCTAGCTCTGACTAGCAAGTGAACGCGGCATCATTCACAAGAGCAAACACTGTTTCAAATAAATATGAAAAAGAGGCAAAATCAGATATGCTATTTACAAAATAAAATATGCAAAATGCATCTCACTTTATTCAAATCAATTCTCACACAACTTCGGCTGCTGCATGGGCAGAATTCTACCAAGCAGAGAGAAAGAGCACGCAAGACTGAGCGCATCAAAGACAATTGAGAATGTAACACAAAGGGGATTCATCATTTTCTTCTTCTTCTATTCCTCCCATAATTCATTCACAAATGCCTATTAATCTTGGTTTACGGTCTCCAATTAATTTAGGTTTACAGTCTCCGGTGTAACGTGGCCAGCCTATTGGTTTGCAATACTGGCTAGATGATGATGCTCTGGTGAAGAACCCGTAATAATCACGACTGGGCGATAACTGTTCCTTACATTTTTACGCACACGAATGTTATTTGCACTAGACTAGTAGATTATTAAAATTGCTTTGATACGCTATTCATCAACTATGGTCAACTACTCCGGAGTCCGTATGGTGGAATGCACAGAGAAGTCCGTGTAGGACGTGAAGAGGGGGACGGGGACGAACCTGTGTGACAAAGCTGAACTCTACTCGGGTAAAGAATAAACAATATACAAATCTAAGAATGTTTCCAAATACACGACAAAGTAACACAGAAAAAGACAACTTAGCCTACATGATGAACGACTTGGTTGTTAGATTAGTCTTCTGGTCTTTAATATCCCAATCGCGGAGAAAACCGAAAACTGAAAACTAACTTCACAGATCGACAAACAAAAAAAATCCCGAAATAATTATCCCCAAAATAGGTAATGGTATCGGTAAATAAAAAAGCTGTAACTTTCAGCGTTGATGAGCAATGTAGTAGTTGGCAATAGAGATCCCCAAATATGTTATCTTGCTGTGAGCAGTGAAAGAGCAACCCTGCGAGTTGGAGCTGACGCCAGCCGCGGAAACACATTCAGACTGCTGTGAGCGGAGAGTCTGTGAAACACGCTCGAGAGGGGAACATCAATCACACCAACGTCCATCCAGGGGCGGCCGTGCGGCTCCGAGTACAGCTGCCAGCGTGTAGTTCTAAAAACCGGAAATGACTTAGCATTTTCTACCATAGTTCGTTGGCCATAGAGCTCGCCAGCGTGTAGTCCTAAAAACCGGAAATTATTTACCTGTGGTTCGTTCAGCCATTCATACCTGTAGACTAAATTAATAGGGATTTTGGAATAAAGGCATACATTTTTTTATTTTTTTTTCCTTTATTTAACTAGGCAAGTCAATTAAGAACAAATTCTTATTTTCAATGACGGCCTAAGAACAGTGGGTTAACTGCACTGTTCAGGAGTAGAACGACAGACCTTGTCAGCTCGGGGGTTTGAACTCGCAACCTTCCGGTTACTAGTCCAACACTCTAACCACTAGGCTACCCTGCCGCCCCAAACTCGGACATTTCCGAAAATAAGGTCGGAGGTTAATTAACACAGGATAATTTCAGTCAGTTAACATATCCTTTAATAAGAATGACGCCTTTATTGGTTAAACAAAATAAACACATATAATGCTTAAAATGGTCTGCTTACCAGCTTGAACAAAAAACGTAAGGATGGGATATTGTTCTGCTCAATGCTGCAACCACATCTCTATAGCTGGAAGGTGTTAGTGTTTATAGGTTCCTGAATTATGTTGTCCATGGGACACTTTGGGTCCCGTCTGATAAGGTATACTAAGCCTGTTAGCGAGACATCAAAGGCATGCAACCTGAAGTGTAGTTTTATTTATTTGCATGTTAGCACATTATTCAGTTTGTTCTTGTTTTGATTAGGATAAATGCTTCAAAATTCCCAAGAAGGGATGTTGACTGATGAAGATTATCGCATTAGAACAAAACGTATAAGATCTCCCAAGCCGGTGTTTACTACAGACCTTATTTTCACAATTTATCAAAAAAAGCCTACAAAAAGCCTACAAAAAGTTAATTATTTTTTTCCATGGCGGAGTTAGGCTCTGTTAGTGCCTATAAAGATGTCATTATTATTGCTCTATATACCAAAGATGATCTATTATATTGTCACAATAGTCAAGTGACCGCTCTAAAAAAACATGTCCTCAAAGATGAAAGACAGGCGGTAGGAGGGGAGATCAGGTGGAACCATTCTTGTCAATGAGAGGGAAGATACACATGTGAACACCAGGCACAACTCCTAGATAAAGTCCTTTTTTTTCTCTCAAAGTTGCTGAAATGCAATGTGCGTCCACTTATATGAGTGCATTTGTAACAACCTAACCATCACTAAACTTCTATTCGATCGAGTAAGCCTCACGTAGCAAATGAGCAATTACATTTTTTTGTTGGCCAAAATTGACCTCCATACTAAAATTGCTCACATCGTAGTCTTATTTTCGTGTCAGATTTTGGGCGGAGTAAACCCTATCGCTTCGTCTCTTCCTCTCTGTCTATAGTCCACTTGTATAATCTCTCTCTCAATTCAATTCAATGGCTTTATTGGCATGTGAAACATATTTTAACATTGCCAAAGCAAGTGAAGTAGAAAATAAACTGAAGTGTAATGAAACAAAAAATACGTCTCTCTCTCTCTCTCTCTCTACTCACTCTCTCTTTCTCTCTCTCTATCTCTCTCTCTCTCTCTACTCACTCTCTCTTTCTCTCTCTCCTCTGTCACTCTCTAATCACTCCCTCTTTCTCTCTCTCTCTACTCACTCACTCACTCTCTTTCTCTCTCTCTCTCTCTCTCTCTCTCTCTCTCTCTACTCACTCTCTCTTTCTCTCTCTCTCTCTCTCTCTCTCTCTCTACTCACTCTCTCTTTCTCTCTCTCTCTCTCTCTCTCTCTACTCACTCCCTCTTTCTCTCTCTCTCTCTACTCACTCTCTCTCTCTTTCTCTCTCTCTCTCTCTCTCTCTCTCTCTCTCCTTCTCTCTCCTCACTCTCTCTCTCCTCACTCTCTCTCTCTCTCTCTAACCGCCTCTTCCTCACTCTCTCTCTCTCTCTCTCCTCACTCTCTCTCCCTCTCTCTCCTCACTCTCTCTCTCCTCTCTCTCTCTCTCTCTCTCCTTCTCTCTCCTCACTCTCTCTCTCTCTCTAACCGCCTCTTCCTCACTCTCTCTTCATCTTTATTTCTTCCTCTCTCAATTTCAATTTCAATCTCTCTCCCTTTCCTCCCACCTCTCTCTCGCTCGCTCTCTCTCACACACACACACACACACACACACACACACACACACACACACACACACACACACACACACACACACACACACACACACACACACACACACACACACACACACACACACACACACACTTAAGAAACTTGAGATTGTGGAACTGAATGGCATTATAATGCAACATTACTTTCCTTATACATTTTATTTCTAAATCAGAACTGGGCTATGGCAATGCCTTCTGATGGGCCACCAACAATGCCTGTGTGTGTTTCACTGAAAAAGAGGCCAACCAATTTGACACAATGCTGATGAAAAATGTGTGTGTCAAGCTGGAGATCAGACAGAGGGAGGATGCAGCAACCCAGTGGAGTTACAAAACCAAGATGAGAGAACATGGCTGTGAATTATTCACACAATATCTCTCTCTATTTTTCTTCGTGCTTCATTCTATAGCTAGAGGACTCCTGATATCTCCTAGAGTGATAGGTTTTTTTTGTCTTTATCTGTTGTGGTCTAGTACTGTCTTTATTTTGCTAGCTAGGACCATCGACTTTAAGTGCTGCCTGTCATCACAGTGGCTTACTTGTAGTGTGAACTGCTACTGTAACTGCTTATAATTTGCAACTAGTTGTTGACACATCAACAAGGATCAAGGGGCCGTGCAATTTGTGACTTGTTTTGTTCTTTTTGTAGCTTTGTCAACTATGTGTTTTATATCTGTTTTCACCTCTCCCTGTAGGCCAGGGTTCATCAACTAGCTTCAGCCTATAGGTCCTTCCCAGATTGTCTGGGAGCCAGAATGTAATTAAAAATAATTTGTAGACTGCAAATTGACTGCAATTAAGCCCAAACAGATATAATATTTGATTAAAACATCGTCATTTCAAATCATCATCATTTTTGTTGTTGTAATTTGTACATTTTCTGCTCAGAAAACATTGCGGGCTAAATAAAACCCACCTGGGGGACAAATTCGGGCCCATGGGCCGCCAGTTGGGGAACCTTGCTGTTGTACCCTGTCCATAGCCTCATTTTAATTCCATGCTGTCGCTGTCACTTGTCCACACAAGCTTAACATTATTGTCATCTATCGCCCACCAGGTGCCCTTCTTTCCACTCTCTCTTTCCCCTCCCTGCCTCTTTTCACCTCACCCTTTTCTACTCATGACCTCACCTTTACTAGAGGCTGTTCTCCTACTTATCTCACTGTAACCCCCCTCCAACTCACAAGGCAGGCAATACGCATGACCTCATCTTTACTAGAGGCTGTTCTCCTACTTATCTCACTGTAACCCCCCTCCAGGTCTCTGTTCTCCTAGTAATCTCACTGTAACCCCCCTCCAGGTCTCTGTTCTCCTACCAATCTCACTGTAACCCCCCTCCAGGTCTCTGTTCTCCTACCAATCTCACTGTGACCCCCCCCCCCCAGGTCTCTGATCTCCTACTAATCTCATGGTAACCCCCCTCCAACTCACAAGACAGGCAATATGCATGACTTCATCTTTACAAGAGGCTGTCTTCCTACTCATTTCACTGTAAGCCCCCTCCAGGTCTCTGATCACTACTGTGTTTCCTTTTCTGTCTCCCTTTCCTACAACCCTAACCACTCAGCCCCAGCCCGGATGGCCATGCACCGCCACAATCTTTGCTCTTCTCTCCCAAAACCAGCTTCCTCCTGAGTCCCTGCCCATCTTCTAAAAACATCTGAAACCCTACCTCTTCAAACAGTATCTTAAATAATCCGCCACCTCTCCTCAACCCCCCCCCCCCCCAATTATTATTTTTAGAATGAATGAATTAAACCTGAACCAGCCTCCCCCGACTCTACTGATGGCAACGCTATTGAGGAAAATTTAGCTTTCTATGCAATTGATATGTGGTTGTCCCATTTAGCTGTCTTAAAATGAATGCACTCACTGTAGGTCGCTCTGGGTGAGAGCGTCTGCTAAATTACTAACATTTTTTTTTTAAGAGAGAGAGAGAGAGAGAGAGAGAGAGAGAGAGAGAGAGAGAGAGAGAGAGATAGACCATTGAAAGTCATAACTCTGTTTCCCTCTGAGAGGTCTAGAGTGAACACGGAGCAGGACACAATCCAATTCCTCTACGATGTAATGCAATAAGATCTGTGACTGTGTAGCTATCCAATGTATTTATTCTGTGTCATTGTGGGGTTTTTTCACACCCTCACAATATTATTTTTGTTGGTCTTTCTTGGGAAGATCTAATTTTTTAAAGTAATCCCATGTGTTTTCTTTGTTTACCTTGATGTTCTTTATGACCGCCATACTATATAACTAATATGAATTATATAATTTGTAAGGGGTTCATGCACACAACATAAATTGTTACTCTGTAATCGAATAATACAATATTCTACTGGTAATAATAAGGAATGTACAACACAAAGTAGGACACTCTTTGCCTTTGTGTTCTAATGTATCTACCCGGACATTTATTGCCGACGCACCAAACATCTTCCTGGTTTGACGTGGAGAAGATTGTTTACAATGTCAGAGAATAAAGTCGAAATGTCAACTGAAACCGCTTTAATTCAAAACAGTGGCAATGTGCCTTGTCAGCAGAATAACCCACTGTCTAGGAAACTCAATAAAATTCTAGAGACTAGGCTAGATAATGACAAGGTAAGACCAAGTCGAGTCCTTCGTTGATGACAATGACCGGTCAAGTCTAACTGCTAGCTAGGAGGAACGCATATATAGCACTTGTGATCTTCTATCTAGCAAGCTAACCTTAGTCGCTAATTGATTTCTGTATTTCATTTGATATTTCAATCCTAATTGTTCCATAGAGAGCATTAGTATTGACGTCTTTGTATAAGCACCAACGGAGGCTAACTCCGCCATGGCTCTTTATGAACGACTAAAATAAGATCTGTGGTAAAAACGTATACGTTTTGTTCGTCGACTGACGTGGATTTTGAAGTATTTATGTAGTCAAAACAAGAACATTAAAGCTTTAATTCATAAATGTTATGACTTATTATCGCATAGACCTTATTTACAGTGTTTATCCAAAAACCCTCCAGAAAAACCTATTAATTTCTCCATAGGCTTTAATCAACGAGCCATGGCTAACTCATTTCAGTTTTTAAGGACTACAAACTGGCGAGCGCAACTACATTTATTAGTAGAAACGGCGTATAATTTATTTGCCAACTTTAGTTGATCCAGTGTTAGCCAACGTCGCAATGATAACCATCCCTCTTGTATTGTAGGAGATGTTGGAAGCTCTGAAGGCTCTGTCGGTGTTCTTCACAGAGAACAGTCTTCGGACCCGCCGGAACCTGCGGGGAGACATCGAGAGACGGAGCCTGAACATCAACGAAGAGTTTGCCAGGATATTTAAAGATGTCAAAGAGGTAGCTAGTTAAAGTTTAACTAGACTTTAGACTACAGGGGGGACTGAATGCCTTTAAAGTGCTTTGTTGTACTTCATGTGAACTCAGACAGTAATATGTGCATGGCTAAATCTGACTTTATTCATCTCTTCAAATGATGCGATTTAGTTGATATTTGATCGGGTTGGTCCTTTGAAATTCGAAATAAAGTTAGTGACCAAACTGAGATGTTGGCGCCATTTAAAAAAACATCAACCTGGAAGTGTAATTTTCGGTGGCGTTTTTAAACTCCATTGCATTTCAGTTCACGCTAGCTAGCTAGTACAATGCAGTGTTGTAGTCGAGTCACTAAACCTCTAGTCGAGTTCGAAGTCCCCTGTGCTTGAGTCACGAGTCCCTATGGCTGATGGTCGAGTCCGAGTCACAAACCATTAATTTATGGTAGGTCTTATTATGCAAATGTTTCTAGTAGCCATCAGATGACATGTCTCCAACTCTTCTAAAAATGTAAACAAGTAATGTACTATTCATCACCACCTGACATGTTCTACTCAATATCTGTGTTTCACTACTTAATCACTACATAAATTAATGGTATATCTGGCTCTGTTACTGTTTTTTGTAATTGCGCACTAATATTTGTGTCGTTGTTGTTGCAGAGAGAACTAAAGGGAGACTTGTCAGAACTGGCTGTGGGAGCTAGACTGTTGTTTAGTATTAAACTCAATAGTAGTGTTGTTTTCAATATCAAAAAGAGAATCACTCTGGGTAATGTGTAGCCTATGACTGGAGGAGGAGCCTGCCGGCCCACGATCATGCAGCTTATCTATGCTGAGTGTGCCGCGGTGTGGTGCGGCCTTCCCACTGCTAGAGAACAGAACCCTCGCTGCTAATATTCTGCTTATCATGGTCGCCTATCCAGTTCCATCCTTTAGTAGGCTGCAGGGTGATAATAGAGCCTGCACCCTCATAAATACCCCTTAAATATCCAGTTCCATCCTTTAGTAGGCTGCAGGGTGATAATAGAGCCTGCACACTCATAAATACCCCTTAAATATCCAGTTCCATCCTTTAGTAGGCTGCAGGGTGATAATAGAGCCTGCACACTCATAAATACCCCTTTTATATCCAGTTCCATCCTTTAGTAGGCTGCAGGGTGATAATAGAGCCTGCACACTCATAAATACCCCTTTTATATCCAGTTCCATCCTTTAGTAGGCTGCAGGGTGATAATAGAGCCTGCACACTCATAAATACCCCTTTTATATCCAGTTCCATCCTTTAGTAGGCTGCAGGGTGATAATAGAGCCTGCACACTCATAAATACCCCTTTTATATCCAGTTCCATCCTTTAGTAGGCTGCAGGGTGATAATAGAGCCTGCACACTCATAAATACCCCTTTTATATCCAGTTCCATCCTTTAGTAGGCTGCAGGGTGATAATAGAGCCTGCACACTCATAAATACCCCTTTTATATCCAGTTCCATCCTTTAGTAGGCTGCAGGGTGATAATAGAGCCTACACACTCATAAATACCCCTTTTATATCCAGTTGAAGTGCGAATACGAGTCACTAGTCCGAATCACCAATGGTCGAGTCACAAGTCGTGAAAATCAGACTTGAGTCAGAGAGTCCTGGACTCGAGTACTGCAACACTGGTACAGTGTAAAACAAATAGTTATTTGGCTACTTGCTTGTTAAATTCTACTTGTTAAATTCAAGAAGCCCTGATAACCTTTGCAGACTGATTAATTGGCTTTGACATGTTTTTGTTTTTTTTACATGTTTTTGCTTCCTCCTAGGAGCTTGAGAGTGTGCACGAGGACGTCCAGGCCATGAGCACCTGTTGTGAAGAGATGACCAGCAGATTGAAGGTACAGTTGAAGTCGGAAGTTTACATACACTTAGGTTGGAGTCATTAAAACTTGTTTTTCATCCACTCCACAAATGTCTTGTTAACAAACTATAGTTTTGGCAAGTCGGTTAGGACATCTACTTTGTACAAGACACAAGTCATTTCTCCAACAATTGTTTACAGACAGATTATTTCACTTATAATTCACTGTATCACAATTGCAGTGGGTCAGAGGTTTACATACACTAAGTTGACTGTGCCTTCAAACAGCTTGGATAATTCCAGAAAGTGATGTCATGGCTTTAGAAGCTTCTGATAGGCTAATTGACATCATTTGAGTCAATTGGAGGTGTACCTGTGGATGTATTTCAAGGCCTACCTTCAAACTCAGTGCCTCTTTGCTTGACATCATGCGGAAATCAAAAGAAATCAGCCAAGACCTCGGAAAAAAATACCTCCACAAGTCTGGTTCATCCTTGGTAGCAATTTCCAAATGTCTGAAGATACCACATTCATCTGTACAAACAATAGTATGCAAGTATAAACACCATGGGACCACGCAGCCATCATACCACTCAGGAAGGAGACGCGTTCTGTCTCCTAGAGATGAACGCTCTTTGGTGCAAATCAATCCCAGAACAACGGCAAAGGACCTTGTGAAGATGCTGGAGGAAGCAGGTACAAAAGTATCTATATCCACAGTAAAAAAAGTCCTATATCGACATAACCTGAAAGACCACTCAGCAAGGAAGAAGCCACTGCTCCAAAACCGCCTTAAAAAAACCAGATTATGGTTTGCAACTGCACATGGGGACAACTTTATCTGGTGCCTCCCGAGTGGCGCAGCCATGTAAGGCACTGCACCTCAGTGCTAGAGGCGTCACTACAGGCCCTGCTTCGATTCCAGGCTGTATCTCAACCGGCCTTGATTGGGAGTCCCATGGGGCGGCGCACAATAGTCCCAGCGTTGTCCGGATTTAGGGTTTGGCCTCCATTGTAAAATAAGAATTTGTTCTTATCAACTGACTTGCCTAGTTAAATTAAAATAAATATCAAGCTAACTACTGTAAATCACCTGTTGTTAAGAGATGAGCAGCAGATTGAAGGTATCTAGCTACTGTAAATCACCTGTTGTTAAGAGATGAGCAGCAGATTGAAGGTATCTAGCTACTCTAAATCACCTGTTAAGAGATGAGCAGCAGATTGAAGGTATCTAGCTACTGTAAATCACTTTGAAAACAGACATGGGTTGCGTCTCTAATAGCTCCCTATTCCCTATATAGTGAACTACTTTTAACCCGGGCCCTTGACACATGCATTATTTTTTCAGCCTAAAGAACTACTGTTGTATTTCGTTAATTTCTTTCGGCCGAGGTGACTGTGAAGAACTTTAATTGCTAAATGGGTCTCTGTGTGTTTCAACAGGCAGCCAAGGATCAGACCCAGGACCTGATAGTGAAGACCAACAAGCTGCAGGGAGAGAAGTGAGTAACCTTGGAAACTAATGTCTTAACTGGTGGGATCTGAACCCTGAGGGAGAGAAGTGAGTAACCTTGGTCCATGGAGGAAATGGTGTTAGGCTTCATGTGTATATAACTGGTGGGATCTGAACCCTGACCTTGCACTTTGGAATCCAACATCTTAACTGGTGGGATCTGAACCCTGACCTTGCGCTTTGAAATCCAACATCTTAACTGGTGGGATCTGAACCCTGACCGTGCGCTTTGGAATCCAACATCTTAACTGGTGGGATCTGAACCCTGACCGTGCGCTTTGGAATCCAACATCTTAACTGGTGGGATCTGAACCCTGACCGTGCGCTTTGGAATCCAACATCTTAACTGGTGGGATCTGAACCCTGACCGTGCGCTCTGGAAACCAACATCTTAACTGGTGGGATCTGAACCCTGACCGTGCGCTTTGGAATCCAACATCTTAACTGGTGGGATCTGAACCCTGCATTTCGCTACACCCGCAATAACATCTGCTAAACTTGTGACCAATTAACATCTGATTCGATTTTGATCAGGATACTTGTACTTCTTCATAAATTTATCCTCAGGAAGAATGCTGTGCTGATGACGACACAATGTTATTATCGTTTCAGTGAGTACGTTTACATGCACAGGTGGTAGTAGGATGTTAAACTGGTTATGGCAGAAGGTTGAGTATGGCATTAGTCATGTAAACACCATCCTCTGCTCATCTTAATCGGCGTACGGTCAACATCTATAGTAGTAGTTCCCTACCCCTGGGATAGAGAATAGTAGTTTCCTACCCCTGGGATAGAGAATAGTAGTTTCCTGCCCCTGGGGTAGAGAATAGTGGTTCCCTGCCCCTGGGGTAGAGAATAGAAGTTCCCTGCCCCTGGGGTAGAGAATAAGTTCCCTGCCCCAGTTCCCTGCCCCTGGGATAGAGAATAGTAGTTCCCTGCCCCTGGGATAGAGAATAGTAGTTCCCTGCCCCTGGGATAGAGAATAGTAGTTCCCTGCCCCTGGGGTAGAGAATAGTAGTTCCCTGCCCCTGGGGTAGAGAATAGTAGTTCCCTACCCCTGGGGTAGAGAATAGACGTTCCCTACCCCTGGGGTAGAGAATAGGTTCCCTACCCCTGGGATAGAGAATAGTAGTTCCCTGCCCCTGGGATAGAGAATAGTAGTTTCCTACCCCCCTACCTCTGGGGTAGAGAATAGTAGTTCCCTACCCCTGGGGTAGAGAATAGAAGTTCCCTGCCCCTGGGGTAGAGAATAGAAGTTCCCTGCCCCTGGGGTAGAGAATAGAAGTTCCCTGCCCCTGGGGTAGAGAATAGAAGTTCCCTGCCCCTGGGGTAGAGAATAGAAGTTCCCTGCCCCTGGGGTAGAGAATAGAAGTTCCCTGCCCCTGGGGTAGAGAATAGTAGTTCCCTGCCCCTGGGGTAGAGAATAGAAGTTCCCTGCCCCTGGGGTAGAGAATAGAAGTTCCCTGCCCCTGGGGTAGAGAATAGAAGTTCCCTGCCCCTGGGGTAGAGAATAGTAGTTCCCTGCCCCTGGGGTAGAGAATAGTAGTTCCCTGCCCCTGGGGTAGAGTAGAAGTTCCCTGCCCCTGGGGTAGAGAATAGAAGTTCCCTGCCCCTGGGATAGAGAATAGTAGTTCCCTGCCCCTGGGGTAGAGAATAGAAGTTCCCTGCCCCTGGGGTAGAGAATAGAAGTTCCCTGCCCCTGGGATAGAGAACCCCTGGGGTAGAGAATAGTGGTTCCCTGCCCCTGGGGTAGAGAATAGAAGTTCCCTGCCCCTGGGGTAGAGAATAGTCATGTAAACACCATTACGGTCAAAATCTAAGTGAGCACACAGCGATTAAAACAACAGGTTCTCTGAGAAATCTTTCAAATTATTAGGACATAAGAACCCCTTAATCAGAGTCCCTGCGGGCGTATTTGATCAGAGTCCCGGAGGGCGTATTTGATCAGAGTCCCGGAGGGCGTATTTGATCAGAGTCCCGGAGGGCGTATTTGATCAGAGTTCCGGAGGGCGTATTTGATCAGAGTTCCGGAGGGCGTATTTGATCAGAGTTCCGGAGGGCGCTATTTGATCAGAGTTCCGGAGGGCGCTATTTGATCAGAGTTCCGGAGGGCGCTATTTGATCAGAGTTCGGCGGGCGCTATTTGATCAGAGTTCCAGCGGGCGCTATTTGATCAGAGTTCCGGAGGGCGCTATTTGATCAGAGTTCCGGAGGGCGCTATTTGATCAGAGTTCCGGAGGGCGCTATTTGATCAGAGTTCCGGAGGGCGCTATTTGATCAGAGTCCCGGAGGGCGTATGTGATCAGAGTTCCGGAGGGCGCTATTTGATCAGAGTCCCGGCGGGCGTATTTGATCAGAGTTCCGGAGGGCGTATGTGATCAGAGTTCCGGAGGGCGCTATTTGATCAGAGTTCCGGAGGGCGCTATTTGATCAGAGTTCGGAGGGCGCTATTTGATCAGAGTTCCGGAGGGCGCTATTTGATCAGAGTTCCGGAGGGCGCTATTTGATCAGAGTTCCGGAGGGCGCTATTTGATCAGAGTTCCGGAGGGCGCTATTTGATCAGAGTTCCGGAGGGCGCTATTTGATCAGAGTTCCGGAGGGCGTATTTGATCAGAGTTCCAGCGGGCGTATTTGATCAGAGTTCCGGAGGGCGTATGTGATCAGAGTTCCGGAGGGCGCTATTTGATCAGAGTTCCGGAGGGCGTATGTGATCAGAGTTCCGGAGGGCGTATGTGATCAGAGTTCCGGAGGGCGTATTTGATCAGAGTTCCGGAGGGCGTATTTGATCAGAGTTCCGGAGGGCGCTATTTGATCAGCCCATGTGCACCAGCCTCCCTTTTCAGCTTTAAGGGAAGTGAGTTCGGAACAAAATGCGTCTCAAAGTAGTTTTCACATCCAAACTTTATATGTCTGAATTCAGAATAAAATATGCTTCCCAAAAATAACATGGTCGCTGTGGTAGAACATTTATTTTGATTTGGTAATTTTCTGCATTTATCCAAGTCCCATCAGGTAGCCTGATTTCAGATGTGTCCTTCCAAACAGAATTATTAGGGTTAATCGTTCTTCTTGCAAAGAGTGTAAACGTTTTAAAATGAATTATTACATTAATCTGACTATCCACAACAATCACATTATTGTGTGCATGGTACCGTAGTCTTAAATAATCATTGTTGCACAATTAAAGGCCAATACACTGCATTTCAAAGCGTCAGGGATAATCTAATGAATTCAGGGCTTGTAAATGTATACCTAAGGCTAACTATAAACCTTCCACAACCACAAGACCCTCTAATAATTAAATTATTTTATTAAAATCGTTTAACCAGCTATTATTATTATTTTTTTTAATAATCACTCATCTGGCTTTCAAGTCTCTCTAAGAAAATACAATGAATAAAAAATATTAACCAGACCCATGCGTAATGCACCACCATTAATAATGTCCAACAGGCGTTCTAGAACATTTAACACAGGTCTCGTGAATAAAGCCCACGTGCTCGTGAGTAGCTCCTCTTTTATACTTCACGTCTAGCCGATTTGGATCTATTTGCATGCAAACGCGGTCGGTAACAGTCTTAACTGTTATGAGTACACATGTCCTGTCCCGTCTCCCAACGGTTTGAACAACACAGCCTGTTCATAGTTGTTTAGACGTTGAAATCCAGGGGTCTAATAAGATGATGCTTATTTCTCAGAATGAGAAACGAGTTGACGTCTCCTTATATAAATGCGCCTTTTTTAATATTTTTTTTTATGCCCATCGCGAAATTTATTAAACACAGACTAGACCCGCTTAGCACATAAATCGGTGGCTTGGTGCCACACAGCACAGGAGGAGGGAGGGGCTTGGTGCCACACAGCACAGGAGGAGGGAGGGGCTTGGTGTCACACAGCACAGGAGGAGGGAGGGGCTTGGTGTCACACAGCACAGGAGTAGGGAGGGGCTTGGTGTCACACTGCACAGGAGGAGGGAGGGGCTTGGTGCCACACAGCACAGGAGGAGGGAGGGGCTTGGTGCCACACAGCACAGGAGGAGGGAGGGGCTTGGTGTCACACAGCACAGGAGGAGGCGAGACCAAAAAGACATTCCTAAACACTGAACAAATGAACAAAAAAATAAAACCCCAGATTCTTTCGATACAGACATCGTGCTAAAACATACATTTAAATTAATCGAATGAATCCGATATATCGCCCAGCCCTAGAATACACAAGGTGTAATGTGGTTGTGCACCAACAGTTTGTCTCCTCTTCATGCCAGTCACCTGCAGTCACTCAATTAGCCCATGTCCTCATGTTGGTTTAGATTGATAAGTTAGTCTACCCAGCTATCTAAACTTGTAGTAATCATGGTGGACTTACCGACCGAGGGCCCCCCCATTGATGTTGTTAGTCACTCTTACTCAGATATCATCTTAAAAACTACAAACATTTCTCTCCACCCCATGGCAAAATGTGTAGAATGGCAGCAAACTAGCTTTAAAACTGCTACAGTTTATCCTATGCCCCATGGCATAATGTGTAGAATGGCAGCAAACTAGCTTTAAAACTGCAACAGTGTCTTTTATGCCCCTTGGCAAAATGTGTAGAATGGCAGGAAACTAGCTTTAAAACTGCAACAGCGTCTCCTATGCCCCATGGCAAAATGTGTAGAATGGCAGCAAACTAGCTTTAAAACTGCAACAGTGTCTCCTATTCCCATGGCAAAATGTGTAGAATTGCAGGAAACTAGCTTTAAAACTGCAACAGCGTCTCCTATTCCCCATGGCAAAATGTGTAGAATGGCAGGAAACTAGTTTTAAAACTGCAACAGTGTCTCCTATGCCCCATGGCAAAATGTGTAGAATTGCAGGAAACTAGCTTTAAAACTGCAACAGCGTCTCCTATTCCCCATGGCAAAATGTGTAGAATGGCAGGAAACTAGCTTTAAAACTGCAACAGCGTCTCCTATGCCCCATGGCAAAATGTGTAGAATGGCAGCAAACTAGCTTTAAAACTGCAACAGTGTCTCCTATGCCCCATGGCAAAATGTGTAGAATGGCAGCAAACTAGCTTTAAAACTGCAACAGTGTCTCCTATGCCCCATGGCAAAATGTGTAGAATGGCAGGAAACTAGCTTTAAAACTGCAACAGTGTCTCCTATGCCCCATGGCATAATGTGTAGAATGGCAGGAAACTAGCTTTAAAACTGCAACAGTGTCTCCTATTCCAATGGCAAAATGTGTAGAATGGCAGCAAACTAGCTTTAAAACTGCAACAGTGTCTCCTATGCCCCATGGCAAAATGTGTAGAATGGCAGGAAACTAGTTTTAAAACTGCAACAGTGTCTCCTATGCCCCATGGCAAAATGCGTAGAATGGCAGGAAACTAGCTTTAAAACTGCAACAGGTTCTCCTATGCCCCATGGCAAAATGTGTAGAATGGCAGCAAACTAGCTTTAAAACTGCAACAGTGTCTCCTATGCCCCATGGCAAAATGTGTAGAATGGCAGCAAACTAGCTTTAAAACTGCAACAGTGTCTCCTATGCCCCATGGCAAAATGTGTAGAATGGCAGGAAACTAGCTTTAAAACTGCAACAGTGTCTCCTATGCCCCATGGCAAAATGTGTAGAATGGCAGGAAACTAGCTTTAAAACTGCAACAGTGTCTCCTATGCCCCATGGCATAATGTGTAGAATGGCAGGAAACTAGCTTTAAAACTGCAACAGGTTCTCCTATGCCCCATGGCAAAATGTGTAGAATGGCAGGAAACTAGCTTTAAAACTGCAACAGCGTCTCCTATTCCCATGGCAAAATGTGTAGAATGGCAGGAAACTAGCTTTAAAACTGCAACAGTGTCTCCTATGCCCCATGGCATAATGTGTAGAATGGCAGCAAACTAGCTTTAAAACTGCAACAGCGTCTCCTATGCCCCATGGCAAAATGTGTAGAATGGCAGGAAATCAGGCGGGCTCTGACTGCATGTGTTGGTAACGTGCTAGAGAAGAAGAAATTCCAGCGTTTATAGCCGACTAGCGCTAACTAACGTTAAAGATCCGTTTCAAACATATATATTTATTTATTTATTTACCTGAAAAATCGTTGTCCAGATCGAGTAGTGAACACGTTGAACTGAATGAATAATTTCTGAAGCCACTAGCTTTTGAACTACCGAACAACTACAGTCCTACATGTTTCATAACGTGATCTCGACAACAATTTATTTCTCGACAAAAACATTTCTTAAAATGTTCCTTTCAACGTTTACTAGCGCCAGTCGGCTGTACCTGTGTCAATACTCTGGTAACAAGTTAGAGAAGGAGAAATCCAATCTTCCAGTGTGTTTGTGCTATCATGCCAAACATGTAGGGCTTTTACAATGAGCAATGGAGTTGGCAAGAGCACAAACAGATCTGGGACCAGGCTATAGAAGAATACAAGAGATCTGGGACCAGGCTATAGGAGGAGACAACAGATCTGGGACCAGGCTATAGAAGGAGACAACAGATCTGGGACCAGGCTATAGAAGGAGACAACAGATCTGGGACCAGGCTATAGTAGGAGACAACAGATCTGGGACCAGGCTATAGGAGACAACAGATCTGGGACCAGGCTATAGAAGGAGACAACAGATCTGGGACCAGGCTATAATAGGAGACAACAGATCTGGGACCAGGCTATAGAAGGAGACAACAGATCTGGGACCAGGCTATAGAAGGAGACAACAGATCTGGGACCAGGCTATAGAAGGAGACAACCGATCTGGGACCAGGCTATAGAAGGAGACTACAGATCTGGGACCAGGCTATAGTAGGAGACTACAGATCTGGGACCAGGCTATAGTAGGAGACAACAGATCTGGGACCAGGCTATAGGAGGAGACAACAGATCTGGGACCAGGCTATAGAAGGAGACAACAGATCTGGGACCAGGCTATAGGAGACAACAGATCTGGGACCAGGCTATAGAAGGCGACAACAGATCTGGGACCAGGCTATAGAAGGCGACAACAGATCTGGGACCAGGCTATAGGAGGAGACAACAGATCTGGGACCAGGCTATAGGAGGAGACAACAGATCTGGGACCAGGCTATAGAAGGAGACAACAGATCTCTGGGACCAGGACCTATAGGAGGAGACAACAGATCTGGGACCAGGCTATAGAAGGAGACACCAGGCTATAGGAGGAGATCTGGGACCAGGCTATAGAAGGAGACAACAGATCTGGGACCAGGCTATAGAAGGAGACTACAGATCTGGGACCAGGCTATAGAAGGAGACTACAGATCTGGGACCAGGCTATAGGAGGAGACAACAGATCTGGGACCAGGCTATAGGAGGAGACAACAGATCTGGGACCAGGCTATAGAAGGAGACAACAGATCTGGGACCAGGCTATAGAAGGAGACAACAGATCTGGGACCAGGCTATAGAAGGCGACAACAGATCTGGGACCAGGCTATAGAAGGCGACAACAGATCTGGGACCAGGCTATAGGAGGAGACAACAGATCTGGGACCAGGCTATAGGAGGAGACAACAGATCTGGGACCAGGCTATAGAAGGAGACAACAGATCTGGGACCAGGCTATAGAAGGAGACAACAGATCTGGGACCAGGCTATAGGAGGAGACAACAGATCTGGGACCAGGCTATAGAAGGAGACACCAGATCTGGGACCAGGCTATAGAAGGAGACAACAGATCTGGGACCAGGCTATAGAAGGAGACAACAGATCTGGGACCAGGCTATAGAAGGAGACACCAGATCTGGGACCAGGCTATAGAAGGAGACAACAGATCTGGGACCAGGCTATAGAAGGAGACTACAGATCTGGGACCAGGCTATGACCTTTTCTCACCTGGGTTTCTCTCTGCTGGTTTTGTTGTTGTTGCTCCATCACTCCTCTCTTCCTGTGTGTCACCTTCTAGTCGGGGGGATTGTGCTAGTGAAGCGAGGAATGGCCAACTGTACATCACAGCTGTCGCTGTTACCTTTTGCCAACAATTTACACACACACACACACACACACACACACACACTGATCCTCTGAGGGTGTACAGTCTATCACAGGAACAAGAGCAGTCATTTTACATTGATCAGATGCTCTTATCTAGAGCAACATACAGGAGCAATTAGGGTTAAGTGCCTTGCTCAAGGGCACATCGACAGATTGTTCACCTAGTCTGCTCGGGGATTCAACCCCGAGTAACCTTTTCGGTTACTGGCCCAATGCTCTTAACTGCTTGGCTACCTGCCAGTCCTCTCTCTCGTCTCAACCCTCCCTCCACTCCCTCCCTCCACTCCCTCCCTCCACTCCATCAGTCAAGACACGCAGCTGATCCATTCTGTCACATTATCATCCACAAGCTCCCAGATCAACTCAGCCAAAATCAATGGCCATGAACCACTATGGTGTTCTATCATGACCCATAAAACAGGGGTGGCAGTGAGGACCAGGGGTCATAGAGATTCTGTCTCAAATCAAGGTTTTTATTGGTCGTTCAACACAGATTTGTTTTAATGTCACATTCACAAGTACAGTGATGCCTTTCTTGCAAACTCAAAATCCGACACAGCAGTGATCAATATCAATGTGGCACAAAATAACAAGAAATAAGACACATGAATAAAAACACAAGAAATAAGACATGAATAAAAACACAAGAAATAAGACATGAATAAAAACACAAGAAATAAGACATGAATAAAAACACAAGAAATAAGACACATGAATAAAAACACAAGAAATAAGACACATGAATAAAAACACAAGACATTAAAATAAGAAATAAGACTAACTCCAGAAAGTAAGAAGCTAAATTAGTGTCCAATAACATATTTATAATGTACAGGTGGATACTGGAGTGATGGAGGTAGATACTGGAGTGATGGAGGTGGATACTGGAGTGATGGAGGTGGATACTGGAGTGATGGAGGGATACTGGAGGGATGGAGGTAGATACTGTATGTAGAGGGATACTGGAGTGATGGAGGTAGATACTGGAGGGATGGAGGTAGATACTGGAGTGATGGAGGTAGATACTGGAGTGATGGAGGTAGATACTGGAGTGATGGAGGTAGATACTGGAGTGATGGAGGTAGATACTGGAGTGATGGAGGTAGATACTGGAGTGATGGAGGTAGATACTGTATGTAGAGGGATACTGGAGTGATGGAGGTAGATACTGGAGGGATGGAGGTAGATACTGGAGTGATGGAGGTGGATACTGGAGTGATGGAGGTGGATACTGGAGTGATGGAGGTGGATACTGGAGTGATGGAGGTAGATACTGGAGTGATGGAGGTAGATACTGGAGTGATGGAGGTAGATACTGGAGTGATGGAGGTAGATACTGGAGTGATGGAGGTAGATACTGGAGTGATGGAGGTAGATACTGGAGTGATGGAGGTAGATACTGTATGTAGAGGGATACTGGAGTGATGGAGGTAGATAGGTATAGATACTGGAGTGATGGAGGTAGATACTGTATGTAGAGGGATACTGGAGTGATGGAGGTAGATACTGGAGTGATGGAGGTAGATACTGGAGTGATGGAGGTAGATACTGTATGTAGAGGGATACTGGAGTGATGGAGGTAGATACTGTATGTATAAGGAAACTGGAGTGATGGAGGTAGATACTGTATGTAGAGGGATACTGGAGTGATGGAGGTAGATACTGGAGGGATGGAGGTAGATACTGGAGTGATGGAGGTAGATACTGTATGTAGAGGGATACTGGAGGGATGGAGGTAGATACTGGAGTGATGGAGGTAGATACTGTATGTAGAGGGATACTGGAGTGATGGAGGTAGATACTGTATGTAGAGGGATACTGGAGTGATGGTAGGTACAGATACTGGAGTGATGGAGGTAGATACTGGAGTGATGGAGGGATACTGGAGTGATGGAGGTAGATACTGATACTGGAGTGATGGAGGGATACTGGAGTGATGGAGGTAGATACTGATAGGGATACTGGAGTGATGGAGGTAGATACTGGAGTGATGGAGGTAGATAATGTATGTACAGGGATACTGGAGTGATGGAGGTAGATCCTGGAGTGATGGAGGTAGATACTGTATGTAGAGGGATACTGGAGTGATGGAGGTAGATAATGTATGTACAGGGATACTGGAGTGATGGAGGTAGATACTGGAGTGATGGAGGTAGATACTGGAGTGATGGAGGTGGATACTGGAGTGATGGAGGTAGATACTGGAGTGATGGAGGTAGATAATGTATGTACAGGGATACTGGAGTGATGGAGGTAGATACTGGAGTGATGGAGGTAGATACTGTATGTAGAGGGATACTGGAGTGATGGAGGTAGATACTGGAGTGATGGAGATACTGTATGTAGAGGGATACTGGAGGGATGGAGGTAGATACTGTATGTAGAGGGATACTGGAGGGATGGAGGTAGATACTGGAGTGATGGAGGTAGATACTGGAGTGATGGAGGTAGATACTGTATGTACAGGGATACTGGAGTGATGGAGGTAGATACTGGAGTGATGGAGGTAGATACTGGAGTGATGGAGGTAGATACTGTATGTACAGGGATACTGGAGTGATGGAGGTAGATACTGGAGTGATGGAGGTAGATACTGGAGTGATGGAGGTAGATACTGTATGTAGAGGGATATGGAGGGATGGAGGTAGATACTGGAGTGATGGAGGTAGATACTGTATGTAGAGGGATACTGGAGGGATGGAGGTAGATACTGGAGTGATGGAGGTAGATACTGTATGTAGAGGGATACTGGAGTGATGGAGGTAGATACTGGAGTGATGGAGGTAGATACTGTATGTATAGGGATACTGGAGTGATGGAGGTAGATACTGGAGTGATGGAGGTAGATACTGGAGTGATGGAGGTAGATACTGTATGTACAGGGATACTGGAGTGATGGAGGTAGATACTGGAGTGATGGAGGTAGATACTGTATGTATAGGGATACTGGAGTGATGGAGGTAGATACTGTATGTACAGGGATACTGGAGTGATGGAGGTAGATACTGGAGTGATGGAGGTAGATACTGGAGTGATGGAGGTAGATACTGGAGTGATGGAGGTAGATACTGGAGTGATGGAGGTAGATACTGGAGTGATGGAGGTAGATACTGGAGTGATGGAGGTAGATACTGTATGTAGAGGGATACTGGAGTGATGGAGGTAGATACTGTATGTAGAGGGATACTGGAGTGATGGAGGTAGATACTGGAGTGATGGAGGTAGATACTGTATGTAGAGGGATACTGGAGTGATGGAGGTAGATACTGGAGGGTGATGGAGTATGTAGGGATACTGGAGTGATGGAGGTAGATACTGGAGTGATGGAGGTAGATACTGTATGTAGAGGGATACTGGAGTGATGGAGGTGGATACTGGAGTGATGGAGGTAGATACTGGAGGGATGGAGGTAGATACTGGAGTGATGGAGGTAGATACTGGAGGGATACTGATGGAGGTAGATACTGGAGTGGTGGAGGGATACTGGAGTGATGGAGATACTGTATGTAGAGGGATACTGGAGTGATGGAGGTAGATACTGGAGGGATGGAGGTAGATACTGGAGTGATGGAGGTAGATACTGTATGTGGAGGGATACTGGAGGGATGGAGGTAGATACTGGAGTGATGGAGGTAGATACTGGAGTGATGGAGGTAGATACTGGAGTGATGGAGGTAGATACTGTATGTACAGGGATACTGGAGTGATGGAGGTAGATAGTGTATGTACAGGGATACTGGAGTGATGGAGGTAGATACTGGAGGGATGGAGGTAGATACTGGAGTGATGGAGGTAGATACTGGAGTGATGGAGGTAGATACTGGAGTGATGGAGGTAGATACTGGAGTGATGGAGGTAGATACTGTATGTAGAGGGATACTGGAGTGATGGAGGTAGATACTGGAGTGATGGAGGTAGATACTGGAGTGATGGAGGTAGATACTGTATGTAGAGGGATACTGGAGTGATGGAGGCAGATACTGGAGTGATGGAGGTAGATACTGTATGTACAGGGATACTGGAGTGATGGAGGTGGATACCGGAGTGATGGAGGTGGATACTGGAGTGATGGAGGTGGATACTGGAGTGATGGAGGTGGATACTGGAGTGATGGAGGTGGATACTGGAGTGATGGAGGTGGATACTGGAGTGATGGAGGTAGATATTGTATGTACAGGGATACTGGAGTGATGGAGGTAGATACTGGAGTGATGGAGGTAGATACTGGAGTGATGGAGGTAGATACTGGAGTGATGGAGGTAGATACTGGAGTGATGGAGGTAGATACTGGCGTGATGGAGGTAGATACTGCCGTGATGGAGGTAGATACTGGCGTGATGGAGGTAGATACTGGATGATGGAGGTAGATACTGGAGTGATGGAGGTAGATACTGGCGTGATGGAGGTAGATACTGGCGTGATGGAGGTAGATACTGGCGTGATGGAGGTAGATACTGGCGTGATGGCGGTAGATACTGGCGTGATGGAGGTAGATACTGGAGTGATGGAGGTAGATACTTGAGTGATGGAGGTAGATACTGGAGTGATGGAGGTAGATACTGGCGTGATGGAGGTAGATGCTGGAGGGATGGAGGTAGACTGGAGGGATGGAGGTAGATGCTGGAGGGATGGAGGTAGATACTGGAGGGATGGAGGTAGATACTGGAGGGATGGAGGTAGATACTGGATGATGGAAAGATACTGGAGTGATGGAACGGATGTTGTGATACTCGCTAGATACTGGAGTGATGGAGGTAGATTTGGCGTGATGGAGGTAGATAATTGATGGAGGTAGATACTGGAGTGATGGAGGTAGATACTGGAGTGATGGAGGTAGATACTGGCGTGATGGAGGTAGATACTGGCGTGATGGAGGTAGATACTGGCGTGATGGAGGTAGATACTGGCGTGATGGAGGTAGATACTGGCGTGATGGAGGTAGATACTGGCGTGATGGAGGTAGATACTGGAGTGATGGAGGTAGATACTGTTTGTACAGGGATACACTACCGTTCAAAAGTTTGGGGCCACTTTGAAATGTCCTAGTTTTTGAAAGAAAAGCACATTTTCTGTCCATTTTAAAATAACATCAAATTTATCAGAAATACAGTCTAGACATTGTTAATGTTGTAAATGAAATTGTCTGGAAAGAATTTTTAATGGAATATCTACATAGGCGTACAGAGGCCCATTATCAGAAACCATCACTCCTGTGTTTCAACGGCACGTTGTGTGCTCTAATCCAAGTTTATCATTTTAAAAAGCTAATTGATCATTAGAAAACACTTTTACAATTATGTTGGCACAGTTGAAAACTGTTGTTCTGATTATAGATGCAATAAAACTGGTCTTCTTTAGACCAGTTGAGTATCTGGAGCTTCAGCATTTGTGGGTTTGATTACAGGCTCAAAATGGACAGAAACAAATTCCTTTCTTCTGAAACTCGTCAGTCTGTTCTTGTTCTAAGAAATGAAGGCTATTCCATGTGAGAAATTGTCAAGAAACTGAAGATCTCGTACCACACTGTGTACTACTCCCTTCACAGAACAGCGCGAACTGGCTCTAACCAGAATATAAAGAGGAGTGGGAGGCCCCGGTGCACAACTGAGGAAGAGGACAAGTACATTAGTGTCTAGTTTGAGAAACAGATGCCTCACAAGTCTTCAACTGGCAGCTTCATTAAATAGGACCCGCAAAACACCAGTCTCAACATCAACAGTGAAGAGGTGACTCCGGGATGCTGGCCTTCTAGGCAGAGATCCTCTGTCCAGTATCAACTTCAACAGTGAAGAGGCGACTCCGGGATGCTGTCCTTCTAGGCAGAGTTCCTCTGTCCAGTGTCTGTTCATTTGCCCATCTTAATCTTTTCTTTTTATATGGCTTTTTCATTGCTTCTCTCAGCATCCCGGAGTTGCCTCTTCACTGTTGATGTTGAGACTGGTGTTTTTGCGTGGATAATTTAATGAATTGGAACGCTGACTGCGAGCCAGGCCTAATCGCCCAACATCAGTGTCCGGCCTCACTAATTCTCTTGTGGAAAGTCTTCCCAGAAGAGTGGAGGCTGTTATATTAGCAAATGGGGGACCAACTCCATATTAAAAAAGCAGGTTTAGTCATACTGTTTGTCACCATAGTGCCCTCCAAGCTCATCATCAAGCTCGAGACCCTGGGTCTCGACCCCTCGACCCCGCCCTGTGCAACTGGGTACTGGACTTCCTGACGGGCCGCCCCCAGGTGGTGAGGGTAGGCAACAACATCTCCACCCCGCTGATCCTCAACACTGGGGCCCCACAAGGGTGCGTTCTGAGCCCTCTCCTGTACTCCCTGTTCACCCACGACTGCGTGGCCACACACGCCTCCAACTCAATCATCAAGTTTGCGGACGACACAACAGTGGTAGGCTTGATTACCAACAACGACGAGACGGCCTACAGGGAGGAGGTGAGGGCCCTCGGAGTGTGGTGTCAGGAAAATAACCTCACACTCAACGTCAACAAAACTAAGGAGATGATTGTGGACTTCAGGAAACAGCAGAGGGAAGACCCCCCTATCCACATCAATGGAACAGTAGTGGAGAGGGTAGTAAGTTTTAAGTTCCTCTGCGTACACAACACAGACAAACTGAATTGGTCCACCCACACAGACAGCATCGTGAAGAAGGCGCAGCAGCGCCTCTTCAACCTCAGGAGGCTGAAGAAATTCGGCTTGTCACCAAAAGCACTCAAAACTTCTACAGATGCACAATCGAGAGCATCCTGGCGGGCTGTATCACCGCCTGGTACGGCAACTGCTCCGCCCACAACCATAAGGCTCTCCAGAGGGTAGTGAGGTCTGCACAACGCATCACCGGGGGCAAACTACCTGCCCTCCAGGACACCTACACCGCCCGATGTCACAGGAAGGCCAAAAAGATCATCAAGGACAACAACCACCCGAGCCACTGCCTGTTCACCCCGCTATCATCCAGAAGGCGAGGTCAGTACAGGTGCATCAAAGCTGGGACCGAGAGACTGAAAAACAGCTTCTATCTAAAGGCCATCAGACTGTTAAACAGCCACCACTAACATTGAGTGGCTGCTGCCAACACACTGACTCAACTCCAGCCACTTTAATAATGGGAATTGATGGGAAATTATGTAAAATATATCACTAGCCACTTTAAACAATGCTACCTAATATAATGTTTACATACCCTACATTATTCATCTCATATGCATACGTATATACTGTACTCTATATCATCTACTGCATCTTTATGTAATATATGTATCACTAGCCACTTTAACTATGCCACTTTGTTTACATACTCATCTCATATGTATATACTGTACTCAATACCATCTACTGTATCTTGCCTATGCTGCTCTGTACCATCACTCATTCATATATCTTTATGTACATATTCTTTATCCCCTTACACTTGTGTCTAAAAGGTAGTAGTTTTGGAATTGTTAGGGTAGATTACTTGTTGGTTATTACTGCATTGTCGGAACTAGAAGCACAAGCATTTCGCTACACTCGCATTAACATCTGCTAACCATGTGTATGTGACAAATAACATTTGATTTGATTTATGTAGAGGGGTATGGTTGCTAGGCATCATAATGGTAAACAGAGTAGCAGCAGAATAAATGAAGATTGTGTGTGTGTGTGTGTGTGTGTGTGTGCAGTCACTATAAATGTGTGTGTTGTGTGTGTAGTCACTATAAATGTGTGTGTTATGTGTGTGCCCTGTCTGTGTGTAGTCCAGTGAGCGTGCATAGACTTAAAATGTGAACAAGGTTAACTCAAGCTAGTCCGTGAAGCCATTTTGTTAGCAGTCTTATGGCTTGGTGATAGAAGCTGTTCAGGTAGCCTGTTGGTGTCAGTACCGCTTTCAGATTTTATCGCAGGTGTATTGAAATGCATTTCTTTCTGAGTCCCAATGCAGCAGGGTGATGAGATGTAGCCTAAACATGAAGGCTTCATTACCCGATGGCTTATGGGGGTGTCAATCACATCTCTCACAGGCTCCTAACAATCATCAATCATTCAATGACCAAACCAGACTGACTGACTGACTCAGGGGGTAACTAAGACCCAACCCTTTGAAAACAGTACTGTGTGTTAAACTACAGTACCTTGAAAAAGTATTCATACCCCTTGGCATTTTCTTATTTTGTTGCATTACAACCTGTAATTTATTATAATATTATAATTTAAATGTTTTTTTATTTATTTGGATTTCATAGAATGGACATAAAATAGTCCAAATTGGTGAACTGAAATGAAAAGAAATGCTTCTTGAAAAAGATTCAAAACAATATATAAAAAGGGTAAAGTTATATGTAATAAGATCTGGAGCAACCAGTTGCCTTTAGAAGTCACAGAATTAGTTAAATAAAATCCACATGTGTGCAATCTAAGTGTCACATGATCTGTCACATGATCTCAGTGTGTATATATACACCTGTTCTGAAAGGCCCCAGACTCTGCAACACCACCAAGCAAGTAGCACAATGAAGACCAAGGAGTTATATAAAAAAATATCTGAATCTTTGAACATCCCACGGAGCACCATTAAATCCATTATTACAAAATGGAAAGAATATGCCACCACAACAAACCTGCCAAGAGAGGGCCGCCCACCAAAACTCACAGACCAGGTAAGGAGGGGATTGATCAGAGAGGCAACAAAGAGACCAAAGATGACCCTGAAGGAGCTGCAAAGCTCCACAGCGGAGATTGGAGTATCTGTCCATAGGACCACTTTAAGACATACACTCTACAGAGCTGGGCTTTATGGAAGAGTGGCCAGAAAAAAGCCATTGCTTAAAGAGGAAAATAAGTAAACACGTTTGATGTTCGCCAGAAGGTGGGAGACTGCTCAAATATATGGAAGAAGGTAATCTGGTCAGATGAGACTAAACCTGAGCTTTTTGGCCATCAAATAAAATGCTGTGTGTGACGCAGACGCAAACCCAACACCTCATCACCCCGAGAACAACATCCCCACAGTGAAGCTTGGTGGTGGCAGCATCATGCTATGGGGATGTTTTTCATGGGCAGGGAAACTGGTCAGGATTGAAGGAATGATGGATGGCGTTAAATACAGGGAAATTCTTGAAGGTAACCTGTTTGTCTTCCAGAGATTTGAGACTGGGACGGAGGTTCACCTTCCAGCAGGACAATGACCCTAAGCATACTTCTAATGCAACACTTGAGTGGTTTAAGAGGAAACATTTAAATGTCTTGGAATGGCCTAGTCGAAGCCCAGACCTTAATCCAATTGCTGTACACCAGCGGACTTCTGTACACCAGCCGAATTCATCCAACTTGAAGGAGCTGGAGCAGTTTTGCCTTGAAAAAGGGGCAGAAATCTCAGTGGCTAGATATGCCAAGCTAATAGAGACATACCCCAAGAGACTTGCAGCTGTAATTGCTGCAAAAGGTGGCTCTACAAAGTATTGACTTTGGGGGGGGGGGGGTGAATAGTGTCTTATTTGTTGTTTGTTTCACACACAAAAAACATTTTGCATCTTTAAAGTGGTCGGAAAGTTGTGTAAATCAAATGATACAACCCCCTCCCCTCCCAAAACCCCATTTAATTCCAGGTTGTAAGGCAACAAAATAGGATAAATTCCAAGAGGGGTGAATACTTTTGCCACTGTAGACTGACTGACCCAAGTAGTAACTAAGACCTAACAGTTCTGTGTTAAACCAGACTGACTGACCCAAGTGGTAACTAAGACCTAACAGTTCTGTGTTAAACCAGACTGACTGACCCAAGTGACTGACCTAAGACCGAAGACCTAACAGTACTGTGTTAAAATAGACTGACTGGCTCACTGACTGGTGGTAACTAAGACCTAACAGTTCTAACCAGACTGACTGACCCAAAATAGCCCTAACTACTGGCTCAGGGGGTAACTAACACCTACGTCTCAAATAGCCCTCTATTCCCTACATGATGCACTACATAGCCCTATGGGCCCCAGTCAGCAGTAGCACACTTTATAGGGATTAAGGTGCTCAAACTCTGTCCCCAAAGGACTGTCCTCCAGGGGAAGTGTATAACACCCTGTATCTGACCCTCCAGTCAACAGTTATCACATCTCAATTCATCTTTCTCCCTCTTTGTCTCACACGCGGCTTCAGAATAGACATGGCAATCTAGCTTGACCTTCACCCAATTTTAAAGAAATCCTGTGGTCAAAAGCATCATCTCACGACGACATAAGTGGACAAGCTTTCCAGTCGAGAATTGTTTTAAAATACATTCTGCCTGTTGAGAACCTTTTCCCCCCGTGCCTTTTGAACTTCTCAAAGCTGCACAGTCTCCGTACAGATGTCTGATTTATTAGGTGAGGCAAGAAATATCCTGAACTGATAATGACTCAAAGTAGCCATGGGTGCATTCATTAGTGCCCACTGTAGCAAAAATAATTATTTAGCAACAAAAACAAGAGTTTCTTATTGGACAGGTTCACGTAGACCCTCCTCGTTTCAGTCCCGTTTTGCTACCGGTTTGGTTCCTAGTGAATACACACCGTGTCATCACCAAGCATCTGCACCTGATTAATGAAGTGGTTGTCCTTCAGTGAGAGGCCCAGGCCATACAAAAAGGAAAGGAAACCAGGATGGATGATGTGTTGAGGGCTAGACGGTGTGGTTTCTGTGAAACACACGTGTCTTTTGTGTTGTTAGCATGTGACAGCTGATCCTATTGAAAGAGTCTGTCAGTGAGAACGGGTTATAACTTTTCTCTTTTGTCCTGTAGCCTTAACTGTCGTGCTGTGTGGGACTACCTCGTCCTTTCCTCTCACGATCACGTCTAACAAGCTCACACACAAACAGATGCTGTTGTGAACACCAGGAGACAGCTGTTATTGATGTTGTGTGATGTCGTGAACACCAGGAGACAGCTGTTATTGATGTTGTGTGATGTCGTGAACACCAGGAGACAGCTGTTATTGATGGAGTGTGATGTTGTGAACACCAGGAGACAGCTGTTATTGATGGCGTGTGATGTTGTGAACACCAGGAGACAGCTGTTATTGATGGAGTGTGATGTTGTGAACACCAGGAGACAGCTGTTATTGATGGCGTGTGATGTTGTGAACACCAGGAGACAGCTGTTATTGATGGAGTGTGATGTTGTGAACACCAGGAGACAGCTGTTATTGATGGAGTGTGATGTTGTGAACACCAGGAGACAGCTGTTATTGATGGAGTGTGATGTTGTGAACAGTATGTTAAAGAATGTATACTTTAACATGACAACAAAAAAACTGTGTAGAATGATAATGGACCTACGTTCATGCAGTTTCTTGATTGTGTCCAACTCGCCTATGATCACCGAAATGAAAGCTAGACAGTCAAGGAACATGGAAAATGCCCAAAATGATGGATAGACTTTAAAAAATACTTCTTTTTTTTCAAATTTTGAAGGCAAGAAAATATTTGAAAAAATTTGTGCTGCCCTCCGGACTCGTTGAAGACGGAATGCGACCCCTGGTGGCTAAATGAGTTGAAGACGGAATGCGACCCCTGGTGGCTAAATGAGTTGAAGACGGAATGCGACCCCTGGTGGCTAAATGAGTTGAAGACGGAATGCGACCCCTGGTGGCTAAATGAGTTGAAGATGGAATGCGACCCCTGGTGGCTAAATGAGTTGAAGACGGAATGCGACCCCTGGTGGCTAAATGAGTTGGACACCCCTGCTCTAGGTCAATAACAGTAGAAGAGCGATTGTCTGTATTCAGTAAGCAGGACAGCCATCACATTCAGGACCTCCAGATTCTCGCTGACAAACCTGTACAATGACACTTGAGCCTCATTACCGGCCAAACACACACACACACACACACACACACACACACACACACACACACACACACACACACACACACACACACACACACACACACACACACACACACACACACACTGTACTCTACTAATGAGGTGAAAGCTATGAATGTGGTCTTTGTCTGTGAGAGATGCTATCGGCTCTGACTGAACTCTATGGTCATCAGTGCGTGGCTAACTAATCTCTTCATGAAGGCCACTTCTCCCAACTAGCCTTTCAAATGGTCCGTAATGGATTCTAATGCAGAGGTTTTCAAACTAGGGTCTGGGCCCCCTGGGGACGTACTGGAGGGGGTCTGATTTTTGTTGTTGTTGTGAAAAATAATTATTTTATGAATATCACATGCTACAACAGAATACCATTCTGGATAAAAAAAAATAGTTTGAGTCCAGTATGAAGGAATTAAAAGATAGTTTCACGAGCCAATGCTAGCTAGCGTTAGCGCAATGACTGGAAGTGTACAGGAACAGTTAGCATGCCATCTTGAACGACCTCAACCAAATAGAAAGCATGCAGAAAAAGACATTGAACTATATCTATTTTTGATCATCTAACAGTCAAATACAAGCTAGACTGTCAGGGAGAATTGAAAACTCTGTAAACCAGTCATAAACCAGCGCACATGCCCATTGGACTGGACTTCCGGCGCTGACAGAGATGGCCGCCTCGCTTCGCGTTCCTAGGAAACTATGCAGTTTTTTGTTTTTTTTACGTGTTTTTCGGAACTAGAAGCACAAGCATTTCGCTACACTCGCATTAACATCTGCTAACCATGTGTATGTGACAAATAAAATTCGATTTGATTTTGTTATAATGTTTTTAGCAGAGGAACAGGCAAAAGGGAAATTAGCTTTAAAACAACTCCAATTGTCTCTCAGCTCCATGCCAAACTGTGTAGAATTGCCAAGATACCTTTCTGAGTGTACTTTATTATGTATTGGATCGTGCTTCTACACCTGCATTGCTTGCTGTTTGGGGTTTTAGGCTGGGTTTCGGTACAGCACTTTGAGATATCAGCTGATGTACGAAGGGCTATATAAATTGATTTGATTTGATCACACAAAAAAATGAAACTTTTACATTACCGATAAAATGACGTTGTAGTGAACGGTATTCATATCCCGGGAGAAAGAAATGATCCCTCTCCAATACATTGTTATAGAAAGTTTGCAAAAATGGATAAGGTCTTGCTACCATGGAAAGGTAAAGATTTTTCAATATAGACAGGTATATCTGATTTTAATTCTTTAGTCCGTTTCTCTATTTACTTTTGGACCTGCCTACTCCAGAACAACTTGGGGTTTATGATTTATTTCAGCTTTTGTTTCTTTCATCACATTCCCAGTGTTTCAGAAGTTTACATACATTCAAGTAGTATTTGGTAGCCTTGCTTTTAAATTGTTTAACTTGGGTCAAACGTTTCTGGTTGCCTTCCACACGCTTCCCATAATAAATTGGTGAATTTTGGCCCGTTCCTCCTGACAGAGCTGGTGTAACTGAGTCAGGTTTGTTGGCCTCCTTGCTCACACACACTTTTTCAGTTCTGCCCACAAATATTCTATAGGATTGAGGTCAGGGCTTTGTGATGGCCTCTCCAATACCTTGACTTTGTTGTCCTTAAGCCATTTTGCCACAACTTTGGAAGTATGCTTGGGGTCATTGTCCATTTAGAAGACCCATTTGCGACCAAGCTTTAACTTCCTGACTGACATCTTGAGATGTTGCTTCAATATATCCACATAATCTTCCTCCCTCATGACGCCATCTATTTTGTGAAGTGCACCAGTCCCTCCTGCAGAAAAGCACCCCTACAACATGATGCTGCCACCCCCGTGCTTCACGGTTGGGATGGTGTTCTTCGGCTTGCAAACCTCCCCCTTTTTCCTCCAAACATAATGATGGTCATTATGGCCAAACAGTTCTATTTTTGTTTCATCAGACCAGAGGACATTTCTCCAAAAAGTACGATCTTTGTCCCCATGTGCAGTTGCAAACCATAGTCTGGCTTTTTTATGGCGGTTTTGGAGCAGTGTCTTCTTCCTTGCTGAGTGGCCTTTCAGGTTATGTCGATATAGGTCTCAATTTACTGTGGATATAGATACTTTTGTACCTGTTTCATCCAGCATCTTCACAAGGAGCTTTTCTGCTGTTCTGGGATTGATTTGTACTTTTCGCACTAAAGTGCGTTAATCTCTAGGAGACAGAACGCGTCTCCTTCCTGAGCGGTATGACGGCTGCGTGGTCCCATGGTGTTTATACTTGTGTACTATTGTTTGTACAGATGAACGCGGTACCTTCAGGTGTTTGGAAATTGCTCCCAAGGATGAACCAGACTTGTGGAGGTCAATCATTTTTTTTTCTGAGATCATGGCTGATTTTTTTAAATTTATTTTCCCATGATGTCAAGCAGAGGCACTTTGAAGCTTGGCCTTGAAATACATCCACAGGTACACCTCCAATTGACTCAAATGATGTCAATTAGCCAATCAGAAGCTTCTAAAGCCATGACCTCATTTTCTGGAATTTCCCAAGCTGTTTAAAGGCACAGTCAACTTAGTGAATGTAAACTTCTGACCCACTGGATTTGTGATACAGTGAATTATAAGTGAAATAATCCATCTGTTAACAGTTGTTGGAGAAATGACTTGTGTCATGAACAAAGTAGATGTCCTCACCGACTTGCCAAAACTATAGTTTGTTAACAAGAAATTTGCGGAATGGTTGAAAAACGAGTTTTAATGACTCCAACCTAAGTGTATGTAAACTTCTGACTTTAGCTTAATATGGTTATGTATAAGATGGAAGTAGAAGAGTTAATTAGTTTACTCCAATTAGGAGAGGGGTGGTAGGGTTAGGAGGCTTAATAAAGGTGGAAACACATAAAAATATATATATATAATAAATAAACACAAACAGTCAAAAGTGTGGACATCTACTCATTCACATATTTTTCTTCAGTTTGACTATTTCCTACATTGTAGAATAATAGTGAAGACATCAAAACTATGAAGTAGCACATATGGAATAATGTAGTAACCAAAAAAAAAATGTTTAAATACATCAAAATATATTTTAGATTTGAGATTCTTCGAAGTATCCACCCTTTGCCTTGATGACAGCTTTGCACACTCTTGGCATTCTCTCAACCAGCTTCATAATGGAAGGATAGAAATTCCACATACTTAACTTTTAAAGTGTAGTACACTACGTTTGTCCAGAGGCCTATGGGGACCTCGTCAAAAGTTATGCACTCTGAAGGAAATAGTATGCCAATCGGGACTTGTCCTGTGTTTCACTTATTTCTGTTTATGCGGTCATATAAATGTTAAGAAAGGCTAATGACTGTAGCACTTCTCTGCAGGCCTAGCATTGACGGGGCCTTCACATTAAACTAAAAACTGTCTGTATAAATCAAAGCATCAGATGGATAGAAACTTTAGAGCATTGGACAGTCTGTTGGACATCGAGATGTGTGTAGCTGAGCCAGCCAGCCTTTGTAGCCTAGTAGACCTATTTCATGTAGCTGTAGAATACCTGTATCATGTTGTCTAGTAGACCTATATCATGTAGCTGTAATATCATGTTGTCTAGTAGACCTATATCATGTAGCTGTAGAATACCTGTATCATGTTGTCTAGTAGACCTGTATCATGTAGATGTAGTAGACCTATATCATGTAGCTGTAATATCATGTTGTCTAGTAGACCTATATTATGTAGTCTGGTAGACCTATATCATGTAGTCTAGTAGACCTGTATCATGTTGTCTAGTAGACCTATATCATGCGGATGTAGTAGACCTATATCATGTGGCCTGGTGGACCTATATCATGTAGATGTAGTAGACCTATATCATGTTGTCTAGTAGACCTGTATCATGTTGTCTAGTAGACCTATATCATGCGGATGTAGTAGACCTATGTCATGTGGCCTGGTAGATCTATATCATGTAGCTGTAGTAGACCTGTATCATGTAGCTGTAGTAGACCTATATCATGTAGATGTAGTAGACCTATATCATGTAGATGTAGTAGACCTGTATCATGTTGTCTAGTAGACCTATATCATGTAGCTGTAGTAGACCTGTATCATGTTGATCTAGTAGATGTAGTAGACCTATATCATGTTGATGTAGTAGACCTATATCATGTAGATGTAGTAGACCTATATCATGTTGATGTAGTAGACCTGTATCATGTAGCTGTAGTAGACCTATATCATGTTGATGTAGTAGACCTGTATCATGTAGATGTAGTAGACCTATATCATGTTGATGTAGTAGACCTGTATCATGTAGCTGTAGTAGACCTATATCATGTTGTAGTAGACCTGTATCATGTAGCTGTAGTAGACCTATATCATGTTGATGTAGTAGACCTATATCATGTTGATGTAGTAGACCTATATCATGTTGATGTAGTAGACCTATATCATGTTGTCTAGTAGACCTATATCATGTAACTGTAGTAGACCTGTATCATGTAGCTGTAGTAGACCTATATCATGTTGATGTAGTAGACCTGTATCATGTTGATGTAGTAGACCTATATCATGTTGTCTAGTAGACCTATATCATGTTGATGTAGTAGACCTATATCATGTTGTCTAGTAGACCTATATCATGTTGATGTAGTTGACCTGTATCATGTTGATGTAGTTGACCTATATCATGTTGATGTAGTAGACCTATATCATGTTGATGTAGTAGACCTATATCATGTTGTTGATGTAGTAGACCTATATCATGTTGATGTAGTAGACCTATATCATGTTGATGTAGTAGACCTATATCATGTTGATGTAGTAGACCTGTATCATCTAGTAGACCATATCATGTTGATGTAGTAGACCTATATCATGTGATGTAGTAGACCTATATCATGTAACTGTAGTAGATGTATCATGTAGCTGTAGTAGACCTATATCATGTAGATGTAATATCATGTTATCTAGTAGACCTATATCATGTAGATGTAGTCGACCTGTATCATGTTGTCTAGTAGACCTTTATCATGTAGCTGTAGTAGACCTGTATCATGTAGATGTAATATCATGTTGTCTAGTAGACCTATATCATGTAGCTGTAGTAGACCTATATCATGTAGATGTAGTAGACCTGTATCATGTAGATGTAGTAGACCTATATCATGTTGTCTAGTAGACCTGTATCATGTAGATGTAGTAGACCTATATCATGTTGATGTAGTTGACCTATATCATGTTGATGTAGTAGACCTATATCATGTTGATGTAGTAGACCTATATCATGTAGTAGATCTATATCATGTTGTCAAGTAGACCATTATCATGTAGTAGACCTATATCCTGCGGATGTCATAGACCTACATCATTAGGAAGGTCAACACGTGGCCCTAGCTTAGGTCTGGTAGTTATGCTGCGTACACATTGTGGACGACAGCGGTATACGGTCGGCTTGGCGTGTGTGTGATGGGGGAGGTTATATGCTGGACTGACTGTACTGTTGTCGGAGGCCTGAGCAATTCCTTATCTGATACTGTTAATTAGGTTGGGACCTCTGTGATGGCATGCATGGACACACACACACACACACACACACACACACACACACACACACACACACACACACACACACACACACACACACACACACACACACACACACACACACAGAGGTAGTAACAATGACAGTTGATGATTTACGGTACAAGCCAGTATGAACTTGGGGGTTGAAGAGAGAACCTCTTAGTTGCTCTTACACCAATGTAATTAGGTTACTCTTGTAACAACATTACTTTACACTTTAAAAGGCTTACAATACAGATGTCAGCAGGTGGCACTCTTGAAGCCAGGATTAGACACATAGTAGCCTAGTAGACCTGTATCATGTTGTCTAGTAGACCTATATCATGTAGCTGTAATATAATGTTGTCTCGTAGACCTATATCATGTTGTCTAGTAGACCTATATCATGTTGATGTAGTAGACCTATATCATGTTGTCTAGTAGACCTATATCATGTAGATATAGTAGACCTATATCATGTTGATGTAGTAGACCTGTATCATGTAGCTGTAGTAGACCTATATCATGTTGATGTAGTAGACCTGTATCATGTAGATGTAGTAGACCTGTATCATGTTGATGTAGTAGACCTATATCATGTAGCTGTAGTAGACCTATATCATGTTGATGTAGTAGACCTATATCATGTTGATGTAGTAGACCTGTATCATGTTGATGTAGTAGACCTATATCATGTAGCTGTAGTAGACCTATATCATGTTGATGTAGTAGACCTGTATCATGTTGTCTAGTAGACCTATATCATGTAGCTGTAGTAGACCTATATCATGTTGATGTAGTAGACCTGTATCATGTTGATGTAGTATACCTATATCATGTTGATGTAGTAGACCTGTATCATGTAGATGTAGTAGACCTGTATCATGTTGATGTAGTAGACCTATATCATGTAGCTGTAGTAGACCTATATCATGTTGATGTAGTAGACCTATATCATGTTGATGTAGTAGACCTATATCATGTTGATGTAGTAGACCTATATCATGTAGATGTAGTAGACCTATATCATGTTGATGTAGTAGACCTATATCATGTTGTCTAGTAGACCTATATCATGTAGATGTAGTAGACCTATATCATGTAGATGTAGTAGACCTGTATCATGTTGTCTAGTAGACCTATATCATGTAGCTGTAGTAGACCTGTATCATGTAGATGTAGTAGACCTATATCATGTTGATGTAGTAGACCTGTATCATGTTGATGACCTATATCATGTTGTCTAGTAGACCTGTATCATGTTGATGTAGTAGACCTATATCATGTAGCTGTAGTAGACCTATATCATGTTGATGTAGTAGACCTATATCATGTTGTCTAGTAGACCTATATCATGTAGCTGTAGTAGACCTATATCATGTTGATGTAGTAGACCTGTCTAGTAGACCTATATCATGTTGATGTAGTAGACCTATATCATGTTGATGTAGTAGACCTGTATCATGTAGCTGTAGTAGACCTGTATCATGTTGATGTAGTATACCTATATCATGTTGATGTAGTAGACCTATATCATGTAGCTGTAGTAGACCTGTATCATGTAGATATAGTAGACCTATATCATGTAGATGTAGTAGACCTATATCATGTAGATGTAGTAGACCTATATCATGTTGATGTAGTAGACCTATATCATGTAGCTGTAGTAGACCTGTATCATGTTGATGTAGTAGACCTATATCATGTAGCTGTAGTAGACCTGTATCATGTAGATATAGTAGACCTATATCATGTTGTCTAGTAGACCTATATCATGTTGATGTAGTAGACCTATATCATGTTGATGTAGTAGACCTATATCATGTAGCTGTAGTAGACCTATATCATGTAGATGTAGTAGACCTATATCATGTTGATGTAGTAGACCTATATCATGTTGATGTAGTAGACCTATATCATGTAGCTGTAGTAGACCTATATCATGTAGATGTAGTAGACCTATATCATGTTGATGTAGTAGACCTATATCATGTAGCTGTAGTAGACCTATATCATGTAGATGTAGTAGACCTATATCATGTAGATGTAGTAGACCTATATCATGTAGATGTAGTAGACCTATATCATGTAGATGTAGTAGACCTATATCATGTAGCTGTAGTAGACCTATATCATGTAGCTGTAGTAGACCTATATCATGTTGATGTAGTAGACCTATATCATGTTGATGTAGTAGACCTATATCATGTTGATGTAGTAGACCTATATCATGTAGCTGTAGTAGACCTATATCATGTAGCTGTAGTAGACCTATATCATGTAGCTGTAGTAGACCTATATCATGTAGATGTAGTAGACCTATATCATGTAGATGTAGTAGACCTATATCATGTTGATGTAGTAGACCTATATCATGTTGATGTAGTAGACCTATATCATGTTGATGTAGTAGACCTATATCATGTAGATGTAGTAGACCTATATCATGTTGATGTAGTAGACCTATATCATGTAGATGTAGTAGACCTATATCATGTTGATGTAGTAGACCTATATCATGTTGATGTAGTAGACCTATATCATGTTGATGTAGTAGACCTATATCATGTTGATGTAGTAGACCTATATCATGTTGATGTAGTAGACCTATATCATGTAGCTGTAGTAGACCTATATCATGTTGATGTAGTAGACCTATATCATGTAGCTGTAGTAGACCTATATCATGTTGATGTAGTAGACCTATATCATGTTGAAATATTTTCTGTGGAATCTCAGGTAGTTCAGGTATTCAGTCGTTGCACCTGAGGGCTGGAGGGGTTTTCACTACCTAACTGACAGTTACCTTTAGGCCTTGACAGTGTTACTGTCATTATTACTGAAGACCTGCAGGTGAAGGAGGTGCTTCATTCCAAATGGCACTCTTTTCCTACTTTTTGTTCACTTCATTTGACCAAGGTCCATATAGTGAATTGGGTGCCATTAAGGACGAAGCCGAGATTGGGCTGTACCCTACCCTTCCAAACGTTAGCTATCTATCTTTGCGTGTTAAGATGAGATGGCTTGGGTGCTTCAGCTCCACTGCCAGAGAACTAATACATGTTGAAATGAAGTCTCTCTAATCTTTGAGAGAGAGTGAGTGTGTGTGTTCAGGAATGTCTCATCACTCCCAGACATGACATCCTAGAGAGAACATCCACAGCAAGAATCCTTAAACTGTACCTGACTGAAGGAAGTATTGGATGTCACAGAACAAAGCTGTGTGTAATAGCCTGAAGTCCAATGTTATGATGTAACATTAGAGAGATATAGACCCAGATGATGTAACCTTATATAGAGATATAGACCCAGATGATGTAACCTTATATAGAGATATAGACCCAGATGATGTAACCTTATATAGAGATATAGACCCAGATGATGTAACATTAGAGAGATATAGACCCAGATGATGTAACCTTATATAGAGATATAGACCCAGAGATGATGTAGACCCAGATGATGTAACCTTATAGACCCAGATGAGAGATATAGACCCAGATGATGTAACCTTATATAGAGATATAGACCCAGATGATGTAACCTTATATAGATGATATAGACCCAGATGATGTAGTAACCTTATATAGAGATATAGACCCAGATGATGTAACCATATATATGATGTAGCCTTATATAGAGATATAGACCCAGATGATGTAACATTATATAGAGATATAGACCCAGATGATGTAACATTATATAGAGATATAGACCCAGATGATGTAACCTTATATAGAGATATAGACCCAGATGATGTAACCTTATATAGAGATATAGACCCAGATGATGTAACCTTATATAGAGATATAGACCCAGATGATGTAACCTTATATAGAGATATAGACCCAGATGATGTAACCTTATATAGAGATATAGACCCAGATGATGTAACCTTATATAGAGATATAGACCCAGATGATGTAACCTTATATAGAGATATAGACCCAGATGATGTAACTTATAGAGATATAGACCCTTATATAGAGATATAGACCCAGATGATGTAACCTTATATAGAGATATAGACCCAGATGATGTAACCTTATATAGAGATATAGACCCAGATGATGTAACCTTATATAACCAGATGATGTAACCTTATATAGAGATATAGACCCAGATGATGTAACCTTATATAGAGATATAGACCCAGATGATGTAACCTTATATAGAGATATAGACCCAGATGATGTAACCTTATATAGAGAGACCCAGATGAGATAGAGATATAGACCCAGATGATGTAACCTTATATAGAGATATAGACCCAGATGATGTAAGATATAGACCCAGATGATGTAACCTTATATAGAGATATAGACCCAGATGATGTAACCTTATATAGAGATATAGACCCAGATGATGTAACCTTATATAGAGATATAGACCCAGATGATGTAACCTTATATAGAGATATAGACCCAGATGATGTAACCTTATATAGAGATATAGACCCAGATGATGTAACCTTATATAGAGATATAGACCCAGATGATGTAACCTTATATAGATGATACCTTATATAGAGATATAGACCCAGATGATGTAACCTTATATAGAGATTAGACCCAGATGATGTAGAGATATAGACCCAGATGATGTAACCTTATATAGAGATATAGACCCAGATGATGTAACCTTATATAGAGATATAGACCCAGATGATGTAACCTTATATAGAGATATAGACCCAGATGATGTAACCTTATATAGAGATATAGACCCAGATGATGTAACCTTATATAGAGATATAGACCCAGATGATGTAACCTTATATAGAGATATAGACCCAGATGATGTAGAGATATAGACCCAGATGATGTATATAGAGATATAGACCCAGATGATGTAACCTTATATAGAGATATAGACCCAGATGATGTAACCTTATATAGAGATATAGACCCAGATGATGTAACCTTATATAGAGATATAGACCCAGATGATGTAACCTTATATAGAGATATAGACCCAGATGATGTAACCTTATATAGAGATATAGACCCAGATGATGTAACCTTATATAGAGATATAGACCCAGATGATGTAACCTTATATAGAGATATAGACCCAGATGATGTAACCTTATATAGAGATATAGACCCAGATGATGTAACCTTATATAGAGATATAGACCCAGATGATGTAACCTTATATAGAGATATAGACCCAGATGATGTAACCTTATATAGAGATATAGACCCAGATGATGTAACCTTATATAGAGATATAGACCCAGATGATGTAACCTTATATAGAGATATAGACCCAGATGATGTAACCTTTTATATAAAGATATAGACCCAGATTATGTTTTTAGAGAGATGTACCTTAGATATTGGTTTCCATAGAATGGTTCCAGACCTTTCTCCTGAATTCAAAATGCAACTCATCTGAAGTTATTTCCCCTCTAACTCACTCTGCCGCAGGATATTACATCATACTTCCCAGTTCCTTTGGGGGAACCCCCTCCAGCAATATTTAGATATTAAATAGCATTGGAATATTTCATCATTTGGTTGACTAATATAGGCCTAAAGGTTTTAGGGGGGGAACGGGAGAGAGGGAGAACGAGAGAGAGGGAGAACGAGAGAGAGGGAGAACGAGAGAGAGGGAGAACGAGAGAGAGGGAGAACGAGGGGGGGGAGAAGGAGAGAGGGGGATAACGAGAGAGGAAGAACGAGAGGGAGAGAGGGACAGAGGGATTGTTAGAGAAAGAAAAAGGGAGAGAGAAGCTGGGTGGTATGAACAGATGGAGAGAAAGAGAGAAGCTGGGTGGTATGGATAGAGGGAGAGAAAGAGAGAAGCTGGGTGGTATGGACAGAGGGAGAGAAAGAGAGAAGCTGGGTGGTATGGATAGAGGGAGAGAAAGAGAGAAGCTGGGTGGTATGGACAGAGGGAGAGAAAGAGAGAAGCTGGGTGGTATGGATAGAGGGGGAGAAAGGGAGAAGCTTGGCGGTATGGACAGAGGGAGAGAAAGAGAGAAGCTGGGTGGTATGGACAGAGGGAGAGAAAGAGAGAAGCTGGGTGGTATGGATAGAGGGGGAGAAAGGGAGAAGCATGGCGGTATGGACAGAGGGAGAGAAAGAGAGAAGCTGGGTGGTATGGATAGAGGGGGAGAAAGGGAGAAGCTTGGCGGTATGGACAGAGGGAGAGAAAGAGAGAAGCTGGGTGGTATGGACAGAGGGAGAGAAAGAGAGAAGCTGGGCGGTATGGACAGAGGGAGAGAAAGAGAGAAGCTGGGTGGTATGGACAGAGGGAGAGAAAGAGAGAAGCTGGGTGGTATGGACAGAGGGAGAGAAAGAGAGAAGCTGGGTGGTATGGACAGAGGGAGAGAAAGAGAGAAGCTGGGTGGTATGGACAGAGGGAGAGCAAGAGAGAAGCTGGGTGGTATGGACAGAGGGAGAGAAAGAGAGAAGCTGGGTGGTATGGACAGAGGGAGAGAAAGAGAGAAGCTGGGTGGTATGGACAGAGGGAGAGAAAGAGAGAAGCTGGGTGGTATGGATAGAGGGAGAGAAAGAGAAAAGCTGGGTGGTATGGACAGAGGGAGAGTTAGAGAGAAGCTGGGTGGTATGGACAGAGGGAGAGAAAGAGAGAAGCTGGGTGGTATGGATAGAGGGGAGAAAGGGAGAAGCTGGGTGGTATGGATAGAGGGAGAGAAAGAGAGAAGCTGGGTGGTATGGACAGAGGGAGAGAAAGAGAGAAGCTGGGTGGTATGGACAGAGGGAGAGAAAGAGAGAAGCTGGGTGGTATGGACAGAGGGAGAGAAAGAGAGAAGCTTGGTGGTATGGACAGAGGGAGAGAAAGAGAGAAGCTGGGTGGTATGGACAGAGGGAGAGAAAGAGAAGCTGGGTGGTATGGATAGAGGGAGAGAAAGAGAGAAGCTGGGTGGTATGGATAGAGGGGGAGAAAGGGAGAAGCTTGGTGGTATGGACAGAGGGAGAGAAAGAGAGAAGCTGGGTGGTATGGACAGAGGGAGAGAAAGAGAGAAGCTGGGTGGTATGGACAGAGGGAGAGAAAGAGAGAAGCTGGGTGGTATGGACAGAGGGAGAGAAAGAGAGAAGCTGGGTGGTATGGATAGAGGGAGAGAAAGAGAGAAGCTGGGTGGTATGGACAGAGGGAGAGAAAGAGAGAAGCTGGGTGGTATGGACAGAGGGAGAGAAAGAGAGAAGCTGGGTGGTATGGAAAGAGGGGGAGAAAGGGAGAAGCTGGGTGGTATGGACAGAGGGAGAGAAAGAGAGAAGCTGGGTGGTATGGACAGAGGGAGAGAAAGAGAGAAGCTGGGTGGTATGGACAGAGGGAGAGAAAGAGAGAAGCTGGGTGGTATGGATAGAGGGAGAGAAAGAGAGAAGCTGGGTGGTATTGTCATCATGGGCTGTGACTGGGTTCCCTCCCTGACTAGGGTGGTTGCCGTGGTCCCTATTGTTTGGAGGAAGCCACAGGGATAGGGATCGTGTCCCAAAAGGCCCTCCATTCCCTACATTAGTGCACTACTTTTGACCACAACCCTATGAGCCCTGGTGGAAAGTAGTGCACTCGGGATCCATTGAAACACAGTGGACCTGCTCTTTTTTTTGTCGTTGCTGATTGAGGCCTAGACTTGGCCAGAGTCTTTCTCTGTGTAGTGCTGTTTCACCTCCTGCTCTAATTCTCTGTTTCATTCCCATTCAGTCACTGTTTCTAGTCAGTCACTGTTTCTCCTCCTGCTACTGTAATTCAGTCACTGTTTCACCTCCTGCTACTGTAATTTAGTCATCTCTCCTGCTACTGTAATTTAGTCACTGTTTCACCTCCTGCTACTGTAATTCAGTCACTGTAATTCAGTCACTGTTTCACCTCCTGCTACTGTAATTCAGTCACTGTTTCACCTCCTGCTACTGTAATTCAGTCACTGTTTCTCCTCCTGCTACTGTAATTAGTCACTGTTTCACCTCCTGCTACTGTAATTCAGTCACTGTTTCACCTCCTGCTACTGTAATTCAGTCACTGTTTCACCTCCTGCTACTGTAATTCAGTCACTGTTTCTCCTCCTGCTACTGTAATTCAGTCACTGTTTCACCTCCTGCTACTAGTAATCACTGTTTCTCCTCCAGTCACTGTTTCACTGTTTCTCCTCCTGCTACTGTAACTCAGTCACTGTTTCACCTCCTGCTACTGTAATTTAGTCACTGTTTCACCTCCTGCTACTGTAATTCAGTCACTGGATCACCTCCTGCTACTGTAATTCAGTCACTGTTTCACCTCCTGCTACTGTAATTCAGTCACTGTTTCACCTCCTGCTACTGTAATTCAGTCACTGTTTCACCTCCTGCTACTGTAATTCAGTCACTGTTTCACCTCCTGCTACTGTAATTCAGTCACTGTTTCTCCTCCTGCTACTGTAATTCAGTCACTGTTTCACCTCCTGCTACTGTAATTCAGTCACTGTTTCACCTCCTGCTACTGTAACTCAGTCACTGTTTCTCCTCCTGCTACTGTAATTCAGTCACTGTTTCACCTCCTGCTACTGTAATTCAGTCACTGTTTCACCTCCTGCTACTGTAATTTAGTCACTGTTTCACCTCCTGCTACTGTTATTCAGCCAGTGTCAAAGGTTGTGCTGCTATTAAAGGTGTGTGACTGCCACCTAGTGTTAGTTGGAAGCATTACACGTCATTGGTCACACTGACTCATTCTCCTTTGTTTCCGTGATCCCAGAGTGTGTGCAGGCTTTCTGTCCAGCCAGAACTAATCAACTGTGATCATCAAGGCCCCCCCCCCTGATTAGCTCAGCGGAACCAGATGTGTGTTAAGGCTGGGCTGAGACTAAAGCCTGCGCACACACCCTCTTTTACGAAGTCTAAAATTGTCGTTATCTCCTCCCAGTCATCGTTTAGAGGTGCGGTCCCAGGTGGCTCAGGCCTTCCTGTCTAAGTTCCAGCTGTCCTCTGAAGAGATGGACACACTACGAGGGGCAAGAGACGCACCCGTCACGGAGGACTTCTTCAAGGCTCTGAGCAGAGTGAAGAACATCCATGAAGACGTCAGGATTCTCCTGAGGACCAACCAGCAGACGGCAGGGTGAGAGACAAACCGTATATACAGAGCACTCGGAAAGTATTCAGACCCCTCCCCTTTTCCACATGTTGTTACATTACAGCCTTATTCTAAAATGGATTCAATTGTTGTTGTTTTTTTTTTTTACCTCAGTCTACGCACAATACCCCATAATGACATCACAATACCCCATAATGACATCACAATACCCCATAATGACATCACAATACCCCATAATGACATCACAATACCCCATAATGACATCACAATACCCCATAATGACATCACAATACCCCATAATGACATCACAATACCCCATAATGACAAAGCAAAAACAGGTTTTTAGAATTGTTTGATAATGTGATAACTGAAAAATCACATTTTACATAATTATTCAGACCCTTTACTCAGTTTACTCATTGTGTTGAAGCACCTTTGGCAGCGATTACAGCCTCAAGTCTTCTTGGGTATGATGCTACAAGCTTGGCACACCTGTATTTGGGGAGTTTCTCTCATTCTTCTCTACAGAACCTCTCAAGCTCTGCCAGGTTGGATGGAGAGCGTCGCCACACAGCTCTTTTCAAGTCTCCCTAGAGATGCTCGATCGGGTTCAAGTCTGGGCTCTGGCTGGGCCACTCAAGGACATTCAGAGACTTGTGCAAAAACCACTCCTGCGTTATCTTGGTTGTGTGCTTAGGGTCGTTGTCCTGTTGGAAGGTGAACCTTCGCCCCAGTCTGAGGTCCTTAGCACTCTGGAGCAGGTTTTTATCAAGGATCTCTCTGTACTTTGCTCCGTTCATCTTTCCCTCGACCCTGACTATTCTCCCAGTCCCTGCCGCTGAATAACATCCCCACAGCATGATGCTGCCACCACCATGCTTCACCGTAGGCATGGTGCCAGGTTTCCTCCAGACGTGACGGTTGGCATTCAGGCCAAAGAGTTCAATATTGGTTTAATCAGACCAGAGAATCTTGTTTCTCATGGTCTTTGTCTTTAGGTGCCTTTAGGCAAACTCTAAGTGGGCTGTCATGTGCCTTTTACTGAGGAGTGGCTTCCGTCTGGTTACTCTACCATAAAGGCCTGATTGTTGGAGTGCTGCAGAGATGGTTGTCCTTCTGGAAGGTTCTGCCATCGTCACAGAGGAACG
>NC_088224.1:94218160-94226749 GCF_036934945.1 Oncorhynchus masou masou
CATGCAGCCTCCTCTGTTTATCATACAGCCTCCTCTGTCTAACAGAGACTGGACTCTGTTTATCATGCAGCCTCCTCTGTTAACAGAGACTGGACTCTGTTTATCATACAGCCTCCTCTGTCTAACAGAGACTGGACTCTGTTTATCATACAGCCTCCTCTGTCTAACAGAGACTGGACTCTGTTTATCATGCAGCCTCCTCTGTCTGACAGAGACTGGACTCTGTTTATCATGCAGCCTCCTCTGTCTAACAGAGACTGGACTCTGTTTATCATACAGCCTCCTCTGTCTAACAGAGACTGGACTCTGTTTATCATACAGCCTCCTCTGTCTAACAGAGACTGGACTCTGTTTATCATACAGCCTCCTCTGTCTTACAGAGACTGGACTCTGTTTATCATACAGCCTCCTCTGTCTAACAGAGACTGGACTCTGTTTATCATGCAGCCTCCTCTGTCTGACAGAGACTGGACTCTGTTTATCATACAGCCTCCTCTGTCTAACAGAGACTGGACTCTGTTTATCATGCAGCCTCCTCTGTCTAACAGAGACTGGACTCTGTTTATCATACAGCCTCCTCTGTCTAACAGAGACTGGACTCTGTTTATCATGCAGCCTCCTCTGTCTAAAAGAGACTGGACTCTGTTTATCATACAGCCTCCTCTGTCTAACAGAGACTGGACTCTGTTTATCATACAGCCTCCTCTGTCTAACAGAGACTGGACTCTGTTTATCATACAGCCTCCTCTGTCTAACAGAGACTGGACTCTGTTTATCATACAGCCTCCTCTGTCTAACAGAGACTGGACTCTGTTTATCATACAGCCTCCTCTGTCTAACAGAGACTGGACTCTGTTTATCATGCAGCCTCCTCTGTCTTACATAGACTGGACTCTGTTTATCATACAGCCTCCTCTGTCTAAAATAGACTGGACTCTGTTTATCATGCAGCCTCCTCTGTCTGACAGAGACTGGACTCTGTTTATCATGCAGCCTCCTCTGTCTAACAGAGACTGGACTCTGTTTATCATACAGCCTCCTCTGTCTAAAAGAGACTGGACTCTGTTTATCATACAGCCTCCTCTGTCTTAGAGACTGGACTCTGTTTATCATACAGCCTCCTCTGTCTAACAGAGACTGGACTCTGTTTATCATACAGCCTCCTCTGTCTAACAGAGACTGGACTCTGTTTATCATAAGCCTCCTCTGTCTAAAATAGACTGGACTCTGTTTATCATACAGCCTCCTCTGTCTAAAATAGACTGGACTCTGTTTATCATACAGCCTCCTCTGTCTAACAGAGACTGGACTCTGTTTATCATACAGCCTCCTCTGTCTAACAGAGACTGGACTCTGTTTATCATGCAGCCTCCTCTGTCTAACAGAGACTGGACTCTGTTTATCATAGCCTCCTCTGTCAGCCTCCTCTGTCTAACAGAGACTGGACTCTGTTTATCATACAGCCTCCTCTGTCTAACAGAGACTGGACTCTGTTTATCATACAGCCTCCTCTGTCTAACAGAGACTGGACTCTGTTTATCATACAGCCTCCTCTGTCTAACAGAGACTGGACTCTGTTTATCATACAGCCTCCTCTGTCTAACAGAGACTGGACTCTGTTTATCATACAGCCTCCTCTGTCTAACAGAGACTGGACTCTGTTTATCATACAGCCTCCTCTGTCTAACAGAGACTGGACTCTGTTTATCATACAGCCTCCTCTGTCTAACAGAGACTGGACTCTGTTTATCATACAGCCTCCTCTGTCTAACAGAGACTGGACTCTGTTTATCATACAGCCTCCTCTGTCTAACAGAGACTGGACTCTGTTTATCATACAGCCTCCTCTGTCTAACAGAGACTGGACTCTGTTTATCATGCAGCCTCCTCTGTCTGACAGAGACTGGACTCTGTTTATCATACAGCCTCCTCTGTCTTACAGAGACTGGACTCTGTTTATCATACAGCCTCCTCTGTCTAACAGAGACTGGACTCTGTTTATCATACAGCCTCCTCTGTCTGACAGAGACTGGACTCTGTTTATCATACAGCCTCCTCTGTCTAACAGAGACTGGACTCTGTTTATCATGCAGCCTCCTCTGTCTAACAGAGACTCTGTTTATCATGCAGCCTCCTCTGTCTAACAGAGACTGGACTCTGTTTATCATGCAGCCTCCTCTGTCTAACAGAGACTGGACTCTGTTTATCATACAGCCTCCTCTGTCTGACAGAGACTGGACTCTGTTTATCATACAGCCTCCTCTGTCTAACAGAGACTGGACTCTGTTTATCATACAGCCTCCTCTGTCTAACAGAGACTGGACTCTGTTTATCATACAGCCTCCTCTGTCTAACAGAGACTGGACTCTGTTTATCATACAGCCTCCTCTGTCTGACAGAGACTGGACTCTGTTTATCATACAGCCTCCTCTGTCTAACAGAGACTGGACTCTGTTTATCATACAGCCTCCTCTGTCTAACAGAGACTGGACTCTGTTTATCATACAGCCTCCTCTGTCTGACAGAGACTGGACTCTGTTTATCATGCAGCCTCCTCTGTCTAACAGAGACTGGACTCTGTTTATCATGCAGCCTCCTCTGTCTCAGAGACTGGAGAGACTGGACTCTGTTTATCATGCAGCCTCCTCTGTCTAACAGAGACTGGACTCTGTTTATCATACAGCCTCCTCTGTCTAACAGAGACTGGACTCTGTTTATCATGCAGCCTCCTCTGTCTAACAGAGACTGGACTCTGTTTATCATACAGCCTCCTCTGTCTAACAGAGACTGGACTCTGTTTATCATGCAGCCTCCTCTGTCTAACAGAGACTGGACTCTGTTTATCATACAGCCTCCTCTGTCTAACAGAGACTGGACTCTGTTTATCATGCAGTCTCCTCTGTCTGACAGAGACTGGACTCTGTTTATCATACAGCCTCCTCTGTCTAACAGAGACTGGACTCTGTTTATCATACAGCCTCCTCTGTCTGACAGAGACTGGACTCTGTTTATCATGCAGCCTCCTCTGTCTAACAGAGACTGGACTCTGTTTATCATACAGCCTCCTCTGTCTGACAGAGACTGGACTCTGTTTATCATACAGCCTCTGTTTATCCTCTGTCTAACAGAGACTGGACTCTGTTTATCATACAGCCTCCTCTGTCTCACAGAGACTGGACTCTGTTTATCATACAGCCTCCTCTGTCTTACAGAGACTGGATCTGTTTATCAGCCTCCTCTGTCTAACAGAGACTGGACTCTGTTTATCATACAGCCTCCTCTGTCTGACAGAGACTGGACTCTGTTTATCATACAGCCTCCTCTGTCTGACAGAGACTGGACTCTGTTTATCATGCAGCCTCCTCTGTCTAACAGAGACTGGACTCTGTTTATCATACAGCCTCCTCTGTCTAACAGAGACTGGACTCTGTTTATCATACAGCCTCCTCTGTCTGACAGAGACTGGACTCTGTTTATCATACAGCCTCCTCTGTCTAACAGAGACTGGACTCTGTTTATCATACAGCCTCCTCTGTCTAACAGAGACTGGACTCTGTTTATCATACAGCCTCCTCTGTCTGACAGAGACTGGACTCTGTTTATCATACAGCCTCCTCTGTCTAACAGAGACTGGACTCTGTTTATCATACAGCCTCCTCTGTCTAACAGAGACTGACTCTGTTTATCATACAGCCTCCTCTGTCTAACAGAGACTGGACTCTGTTTATCATACAGCCTCCTCTGTCTGACAGAGACTGGACTCTGTTTATCATACAGCCTCCTCTGTCTAACAGAGACTGGACTCTGTTTATCATGCAGCCTCCTCTGTCTAACAGAGACTGGACTCTGTTTATCATACAGCCTCCTCTGTCTGACAGAGACATACAGCCTCTCTGTCTGACAGAGACTCTGTTTATCATACAGCCTCCTCTGTCTAACAGAGACTGGACTCTGTTTATCATACAGCCTCCTCTGTCTAACAGAGACTGGACTCTGTTTATCATGCAGCCTCCTCTGTCTGACAGAGACTGGACTCTGTTTATCATGCAGCCTCCTCTGTCTGACAGAGACTGGACTCTGTTTATCATACAGCCTCCTCTGTCTAACAGAGACTGGACTCTGTTTATCATGCAGCCTCCTCTGTCTGGCAGAGACTGGACTCTGTTTATCATGCAGCCTCCTCTGTCTTACAGAGACTGGACTCTGTTTATCATACAGCCTCCTCTGTCTAACAGAGACTGGACTCTGTTTATCATGCAGCCTCCTCTGTCTGACAGAGACTGGACTCTGTTTATCATACAGCCTCCTCTGTCTGACAGAGACTGGACTCTGTTTATCATGCAGCCTCCTCTGTCTAACAGAGACTGGACTCTGTTTATCATGCAGCCTCCTCTGTCTAACAGAGACTGGACTCTGTTTATCATGCAGCCTCCTCTGTCTAACAGAGACTGGACTCTGTTTATCATGCAGCCTCCTCTGTCTGACAGAGACTGGACTCTGTTTATCATGCAGCCTCCTCTGTCTAACAGAGACTGGACTCTGTTTATCATGCAGCCTCCTCTGTCTAACAGAGACTGGACTCTGTTTATCATACAGCCTCCTCTGTCTAACAGAGACTGGACTCTGTTTATCATGCAGCCTCCTCTGTCTGACAGAGACTGGACTCTGTTTATCATACAGCCTCCTCTGTCTAACAGAGACTGGACTCTGTTTATCATGCAGCCTCCTCTGTCTAACAGAGACTGGACTATGTTTATCATGCAGCCTCCTCTGTCTAACAGAGACTGACTCTGTTTATCATACAGCCTCCTCTGTCTAACAGAGACTGGACTCTGTTTATCATGCAGCCTCCTCTGTCTAACAGAGACTGGACTCTGTTTATCATGCAGCCTCCTCTGTCTAACAGAGACTGGACTCTGTTTATCATGCAGCCTCCTCTGTCTAACAGAGACTGGACTCTGTTTATCATGCAGCCTCCTCTGTCTGACAGAGACTGGACTCTGTTTATCATGCAGCCTCCTCTGTCTAACAGAGACTGGACTCTGTTTATCATACAGCCTCCTCTGTCTAACAGAGACTGGACTCTGTTTATCATGCAGCCTCCTCTGTCTAACAGAGACTGGACTCTGTTTATGCAGCCTCCTCTGTCTAACAGAGACTGGACTCTGTTTATCATGCAGCCTCCTCTGTCTGACAGAGACTGGACTCTGTTTATCATACAGCCTCCTCTGTCTGACAGAGACTGGACTCTGTTTATCATGCAGCCTCCTCTGTCTAACAGAGACTGGACTCTGTTTATCATGCAGCCTCCTCTGTCTAACAGAGACTGGACTCATGTTTCTTACAGAGACTGGACTCTGTTTATCATGCAGCCTCCTCTGTCTACAGAGACTGGACTCTGTTTATCATGCAGCCTCCTCTGTCTAACAGAGACTGGACTCTGTTTATCATGCAGCCTCCTCTGTCTAACAGAGACTGGACTCTGTTTATCAAGCAGCCTCCTCTGTCTAACAGAGACTGGACTCTGTTTATCATACAGCCTCCTCTGTCTAACAGAGACTGGACTCTGTTTATCATGCAGCCTCCTCTGTCTAACAGAGACTGGACTCTGTTTATCATGCAGCCTCCTCTGTCTGACAGAGACTGGACTCTGTTTATCATACAGCCTCCTCTGTCTAACAGAGACTGGACTCTGTTTATCATGCAGCCTCCTCTGTCTGACAGAGACTGGACTCTGTTTATCATACAGCCTCCTCTGTCTTACAGAGACTGGACTCTGTTTATCATACAGCCTCCTCTGTCTAACAGAGACTGGACTCTGTTTATCATGCAGCCTCCTCTGTCTGACAGAGACTGGACTCTGTTTATCATGTCTTACAGCCTCCTCTGTCTAACAGAGACTGGACTCTGTTTATCATGCAGCCTCCTCTGTCTAACAGAGACTGGACTCTGTTTATCATGCAGCCTCCTCTGTCTAACAGAGACTGGACTCTGTTTATCATGCAGCCTCCTCTGTCTAACAGAGACTGGACTCTGTTTATCATACAGCCTCCTCTGTCTAACAGAGACTGGACTCTGTTTATCATGCAGCCTCCTCTGTCTAACAGAGACTGGACTCTGTTTATCATGCAGCCTCCTCTGTCTAACAGAGACTGGACTCTGTTTATCATGCAGCCTCCTCTGTCTAACAGAGACTGGACTCTGTTTATCATACAGCCTCCTCTGTCTAACATAGACTGGACTCTGTTTATCATACAGCCTCCTCTGTCTAACAGAGACTGGACTCTGTTTATCATACAGCCTCCTCTGTCTAACAGAGACTGGACTCTGTTTATCATACAGCCTCCTCTGTCTAACAGAGACTGGACTCTGTTTATCATACAGCCTCCTCTGTCTAACAGAGACTGGACTCTGTTTATCATACAGCCTCCTCTGTCTAACAGAGAGACTGGACTCTGTTTATCATACAGCCTCCTCTGTCTAACAGAGACTGGACTCTGTTTATCATACAGCCTCCTCTGTCTAACAGAGACTGGACTCTGTTTATCATACAGCCTCCTCTGTCTAACAGAGACTGGACTCTGTTTATCATACAGCCTCCTCTGTCTAAAAGAGACTGGACTCTGTTTATCATACAGCCTCCTCTGTCTAAAATAGACTGGACTCTGTTTATCATACAGCCTCCTCTGTCTTAGAGACTGGACTCTGTTTATCATACAGCCTCCTCTGTCTAACAGAGACTGGACTCTGTTTATCATACAGCCTCCTCTGTCTAACAGAGACTGGACTCTGTTTATCATACAGCCTCCTCTGTCTAACAGAGACTGGACTCTGTTTATATCAGCCTCCTCTGTCTTAGAGACTGGACTCTGTTTATCATACAGCCTCCTCTGTCTAACAGAGACTGGACTCTGTTTATCATACAGCCTCCTCTGTCTGACAGAGACTGGACTCTGTTTATCATGCAGCCTCCTCTGTCTAACAGAGACTGGACTCTGTTTATCATACAGCCTCCTCTGTCTAACAGAGACTGGACTCTGTTTATCATGCAGCCTCCTCTGTCTAAAAGAGACTGGACTCTGTTTATCATACAGCCTCCTCTGTCTAAGCCTCCTCTGTCTTAGAGACTGACTCTGTTTATCATACAGCCTCCTCTGTCTAACAGAGACTGGACTCTGTTTATCATACAGCCTCCTTGTCTGTTTATCATACAGCCTCCTCTGTCTTACAGAGACTGGACTCTGTTTATCATACAGCCTCCTCTGTCTAACAGAGACTGGACTCTGTTTATCATACAGCCTCCTCTGTTTATCATACAGCCTGGACCTGTTTATCTGTCTTTCTAACAGAGACTGGACTCTGTTTATCATACAGCCTCCCTGTTTATCATACAGCCTCCTCTGTCTAACAGAGACTGGACTCTGTTTATCATACAGCCTCCTCTGTCTAACAGAGACTGGACTCTGTTTATCATGCAGCCTCCTCTGTCTAACAGAGACTGGACTCTGTTTATCATACAGCCTCCTCTGTCTAACAGAGACTGGACTCTGTTTATCATGCAGCCTCCTCTGTCTAACAGAGACTGGACTCTGTTTATCATACAGCCTACAGCCTCTGTCTAACAGAGACTGGACTCTGTTTATCATACAGCCTCCTCTGTCTAACAGAGACTGGACTCTGTTTATCATACAGCCTCCTCTGTCTGACAGAGACTGGACTCTGTTTATCATACAGCCTCCTCTGTCTAACAGAGACTGGACTCTGTTTATCATACAGCCTCCTCTGTCTAACAGAGACTGGACTCTGTTTATCATACAGCCTCCTCTGTTTATCATACAGCCTCCTCTGTCTATCACACAGCCTGGACTCTGTTTATCATACAGCCTCCTCTGTCTTACAGAGACTGGACTCTGTTTATCATACAGCCTCCTCTGTCTTAGAGACTGGACTCTGTTTATCATACAGCCTCCTCTGTCTAACAGAGACTGGACTCTGTTTATCATAAGCCTCCTCTGTCTAAAATAGACTGGACTCTCTGCAGCCTCCTCTTTATCATGTTTATCAGCCTCCTCTCTGTCTGACAGAGACTGGACTCTGTTTATCATACAGCCTCCTCTGTCTAACAGAGACTGGACTCTGTTTATCATACAGCCTCCTCTGTCTGACAGAGACTCTGTTTATCAGAGACTGGACTCTGTTTATCATACAGCCTCCTCTGTCTAACAGAGACTGGACTCTGTTTATCATGCAGCCTCCTCTGTCTAATAGAGACTGGACTCTGTTTATCATGCTGCCTCCTCTGTCTAACAGAGACTGGACTCTGTTTATCATGCAGGTCTCCTCTGTCTAACAGAGACTGGACTCTGTTTATCATGCAGCCTCCTCTGTCTAACAGAGACTGGACTCTGTTTATCATGCAGCCTCCTCTGTCTAACAGAGACTGGACTCTGTTTATCATGCAGCCTCCTCTGTCTCACAGAGACTGGACTCTGTTTATCATGCAGCCTCCTCTGTCTGACAGAGACTGGACTCTGTTTATCATACAGCCTCCTCTGTCTAACAGAGACTGGACTCTGTTTATCATGCAGC
>NC_088224.1:94226849-94261849 GCF_036934945.1 Oncorhynchus masou masou
GGTTTTAGGCTGGATGTCTGAAAAGCACTTTGGCAACTGCTGACATATAAAGCCCTAGTTACATTGCTTTCGGGAACTATTCTGGCCCCGTGACTTTTTCCACATTTTGTTACGTTACAGCCTTATTCTAAAATGGATTTGATTGTCCCCCCTCCCCCCCTCATCAATCTATACACAATACCCCATAATGACAAAGCAGAAATACGTTTTTAGAGATTTTTGCTCGTTTTTATATATATATATATAAAGATATTTTCATAAGTATTCAGAAACTTTACTCAGTACTTTGTTGAAGCACCTTTGGCAGTGATTACAGCCTTGAGTCTTCTTGGGTATGATGCTACAAGCTTGGCACACCTGTATTTGGGGAGTTTCTCCCATTCTTCTCTGCAGATCCTCTCAAGCTCTGTCAGGTTGGGTGGGGAGCGTCGCAGCACAGATATTTTCAGGTCTCTCCAGGGATGTTAGATCGGGTTCAAGTCCAGGCTCTGGCTGGGCCACTCAAGGACATTCAGAGACATGTCCTGAAGCCACTCTTGTGTCGTCTTGGCTGTGTGCTTCGGGTTGTTGTCCTGTTGGAAGGTGAACCTTCGTCCCAGTCTTCAGGTCCTGAGTACTCTGGAGCAGGTTTTCATCAAGGATCTCTCTGTACTTTGCTCCGTTCATCTTTCCCTCGATTCCGTTCACCTTTCCCTCGATCCTGACTCGTTTCCTGGTCCCTGCTGCTGAAAAGCATCCCCACAGCATGATGCTGCCACCACAATGCCACCCCGTAGGGATGGTGTCTGGTTTCCTCCAGACATGACGCTTGGCATTCAGGCCAAAGAGTTCAATCTTGGTTTCATCAGACCAGAGAATCTTGTTTCTCATGGTCTGAGAGTCCTTTAGGTGCCTTTAGGCAAACTCTAAGTGGGCTGTCATGTGCCTTTTACTGAGGAGTGGCTTCCGACTGGCCACTATACTATAAAGGCCTGATTGGTCGAGTGCTGCAGAGATGGTTGTCCTTCTGGAAGGTTCTCCCATCTCCACAGAGGAACCCTGGAGCTCTGTCAGAGTGATCAAGAACCTCCCTGACCAAGGTCCTTCTCCCCTGATTGCTCAGTTTGGCCGAGCGGCCTGCTCTAGGAAGAGTCTTGGTGGTTCCAAACTTCCTCCATTTAAGAATGATGGAGGCCACTGTGTTCTTGTGGACCTTCAATGCTGCAGAAATGTTTTGGTACCCTTCCCCATATCTGTGCCTCGACACAATCCTGTCTCAGAGCTCTACAGACAATTCCTTCAAACTCATGGCTTGGTTTTTGCTCTGAAATGCACTGTCAACTGTGGGACCTTATATAGACAGGTGTGTGTCTATCCAAATCATGGCCAATCAATTGAATTTACCACAGGTAAATTTACCACAGGTCAAGTTGTAGAAACATCTCAAGGATGATCAATGGAAACAGGATGCACCTGAGATCAATTTCAAGTCTCATAGTAAAAGGTCTGAATACTGATGTAAATAAGGTATTTCTGTATTTTTTTTTTTACATTTGCAAACTTTTCTCAAAACCTGTTTTTGTTTTGTCATTATGGGTATTGTGATGTCATTATGGGGTATTGTGGTGTCATTATGGGGTATTGTGGTGTCATTATGGGGTATTGTGGTGTCATTATGGGGTATTGTGGTGCCATTATGGGGTATTGTGGTGCCATTATGGGGTATTGTGGGCGGCAGGGTAGCCTAGTGGTTAGTGTTGGACTAGTAACCGGAAGGTTGCAAGTTCAAACCCCCGAGCTGACAAGGTACAAATCTGTTGTTCTGCCCCTGAACAGGCAGTTAACCCACTGTTCCTAGGCCGTCATTGAAAATAAGAATTTGTTCTTAACTGACTTGCCTAGATAAATAAAGGTAAAATAAAAATAAAAAAAATAAATAAATTGTGGTGTCATTATGGAGTATTGTGTGTAGATTGATGAGGATTTTTCATTTATTGAATCCATTTTAGAATAAGGCTATAATGTATCAACGTGTGTAAAAGGTGAAGGGGTCTGAATACTTTGCGAGTGCTCTGTATATACAGTTGATTAGATTGATAGTCCATGAATTTGAACATCTTGCACACTAGAGTATATTACATACCATTGTAGTTAGTGTTACCAGTTGATGTTACTCTTCAATAACAGACCCCAAAGCAAATCAGGGGGAGAAAAATGGGTTTATTCAAAGAGGACAAATCATATATGTTATGCTGAGAGGTAGATGTTCATTCTCCCCTGTCCTCAGTGATTCTCTCCACAGAACAAAGAGACAGGATGTAGTTTTATAACCCAACCCCTAGCCGGTGGTTGACCAATTAGAATTCCTTGTAATAAAACTGGGCCAATAGCCAAATGGCAAGTATCCTGTTTCAGGCTCAATGCCTAGACAAATTCCTCCCCTGTCTCTGACCCATTGATCGTTAACTCCCTCTTGACCGTCTCCCAGGCGACCCTAGTCCAATACGTCCCTTGTGTCTATCCTTCGCTATCCATGTTGTGGTTTGGGGTATTGTGGTGTCATTATGGGGTATTGTTGTGGTTTGCCTGTTCCAGAGTATGAGAAGAATGGAGCTCGGAATAACTTCGTCGACCAGGTGTTTGGTGGGGAGATGACCAGCACGGTCATGTGTCAGCAATGCAAGACGGTACGTACGGGAACTTAACATTTCAAATCACTCCCGCTTCGGGTTTCTATCCTGTTACACCAACTGTCAGAGCAAGCCATGAACTGAACGCTACTAAAGATCATCCATCCTCTATGAACACCGATTGACCACCAACCCCCTTAACAACAACAACAACAACAACAACACATCCAGAAATATGTTACATATCTGTCGTCGTTAATTTTTATTTTTTATTTTTTTAGGTTTCTTTGGTCAAGGAAATGTTTCTGGATCTGTCCCTTCCTGTCTCAGACCAGGTAATGATGATGATGATGACAGGTTTGTCTTTCTACACTAGCTGGATATGACGTCATGAAAACAACGTGTGCGCTAGCGGATGTATGACATCATCACGAAAACAACATGTTGTCAATCCATGATGGATGAGGACATTTCCTTGACGTTTTACCAGCTGTTTATCTTCTGAGCATAGCCCAGCTGTTTACCTTACATGCTATGCCATGTTGTGTTATGTTATGGCATGTTACCGTCATGCTCTACTGCTTAACGTCATGGTTTGCCGTGGTCTCTCAGGCCTACAGGAAGAAGAGTCAGAAGAAAGGAGCGGGGAACCAGAAGGCCAGCACTGAGGTGAAATATAATAACGGAGACAGCCCTAGCCCTGTCTCCATGACCAACGGTGACACTGACGACCTTCCTACTGGCAGCAAGTACCAGCAGAAGAAACAGAAGAAACAGGCTAAGAAACAGGCCAAGGTAGAGTTAGGAGGATTCTGGTACCCTAATGCCAAGAAACAGGCCAAGGTAGAGTTAGGAGGATTCTGGTACCCTATTTTAAATAAACTTGTGATTTTATTTGATTATATAGTGCACTACGTTTGACCAGAGCTCAATGAATAGTGTACTTTAAAGTTTCAAGTTTTATTAATGGTATGTACGTTATACACATGGTATTCACTGTCCAACGAAATCCATTGTCAATGCAGTATTAAAGCAGTAGCAGCGTGGAAGCAGTAGCAGTATTAAAGCAGTAGCAGTATTAAAGCAGTATCAGTTTGGATGCGGTAGCTGTTTTTAAAGCAGTAGCAGTGGATGCAGTAGCTGTTTTTAAAGCGGTAGCAGTGTGGAAGCGGTAGCAGTGTGGAAGCGGTAGCAGTATTAAAGCGGTAGCAGTATTAAAGCAGTAGCTGTTTTTAAAGCAGTAGCAGTGTGGAAGCGGTAGCTGTTTTAAAGCAGTAGCAGTATTAAAGCAGTAGCTGTTTTTAAAGCAGTAGCAGTATTAAAGCAGTAGCAGTTTGGATGCGGTAGCTGTTTTAAAGCTGTAGCAGTATTAAAGCGGTAGCAGTATTAAAGCAGTAGCCATATTAAACAGTGGCATTGTGGAAGCGGTAGCTGTTTTTAAAGCAGTAGCTGTTTTTAAAGCAGTAGCTGTATTAAAGCAGTAGCAGTATTAAAGCAGTAGCAGTGTGGGAGCAGTAGCCATATTAAAGCAGTAGCAGTGTGGACAGCCTTTTCTTTCTGTATTAACTTTGAGTTTACAACGCTGTAATGTCTGTCTCCTGTCCGTGTCCACAGAACCAGAGACGTCAGCAGAAGCTAGTCCCCCTGGACAGCTACACACCTTCAGAGAACACCGCAGAGAGCCCAGTACCAGCAGAGGAGGGAGAGGAGACGGGAAATAGTACCCAGGGAGAGGAGGAGGAGGAGGAGCCTCTGGTTGAGAGCCAATCATCAGAGACCGAGAGGTCCGAGACCGCTCCCTCAGAGCAGGACCAAGAGAAACCTCAGGGGGCAGGGCACACGGAGAAAGAGGAGGAGGAGGAGGATTGTGAACCAGTGGCTGTGTCCCACAACCACTCCACTGTGATGTCAGAAGAGCAGAGTCACCAGTCCCCTGAGGGGGTTGTAAAAAGAGACGGACACGAGGCTGAACATAGAGGAGAGGAAGAGGAGGAGAATGATGATGATGGTGATGCAGCCCAACCGTCTGGAGATGAGGAAGACACCAAACTGACAGACAAGCTGGGTGAACTATCTCTGAACGAAGCCTTCCTAGCCTCTGAGGACTCGGACCTGGAGCTGGGGTGCAGAGATGGAGACAGATCTGCTGAAACGGGTAATGTTGTATTTTGCACTTCTTTCCGCCCCCCTAAATGTTCTTTGTCACTTCTGGTTCTTTGTAGAGGATAGACGTTTAGGGTCCGGGGGGGGTGGAAATGTAATTACAAAAAAAAAACTGGAACGCTTCTTTGCGATATTTCAAAATGACATCGGTTTGACCGTTTGTAAGGAAATAGAATGAAAACCAACATGTTTCTGATAAGGATTCATTTCGGCTTGGATGCATATTTTATCTGGTTGAAATACTATCAGCTTTTATGATGCTGATTAAAGTTAGCATATTTATAGACGGTCCCTAACCATTTCACATTCTCATTCATTCACATTCTCTGAAGATGCTGAAAGAAAGAAATCATATTTCCCCGCTCTTGTTCCCAAATAAAAAAATGTTGCCTACATTTATTGTATAATTTTACTGCAAGAAATGTTTACTTCTGCAGGAGTTAATATTAAGGCTATATGAGAGGTTATCGACCTACAGTCATTGTCCAGGTTTCAGTTTCCATTTAACCCATCTGAGCAGGAGGCGACAGGCCTGTTTTGAAGTCCCCTGTCTTGTGACTGTTGAATGTGTAGGCTTACAGCGACTCACAATCATCACATCATAACGTAGCGGCTACCCTGTTCTACCACGCTACCAAATATTTCCCAAACATTACCTTTCTGGCCCTCTCTTCTCTTTATATTCTACTTGCCATTTCACAGCGTTTCTCTTATTGAATTAAAGTCCGACATTGTCCTTTTTTGCCCTCATGGAACAAGCCATTCTCAAAAGCATTTGGTGATTGGCGTGTAGGTTACTTGGCGCACTTACGGTTAGGCCCTTAATGTTAGGTTATCTGGCATTAGTGCATAAACCTCAAGGTAGCGTATACAGTTAAGTCATAAAGTATTCAGACCCCTTGACTTTTGTTTTCTACATTTTGTTACGTTACAGCCTTATTCTAAAATGTATTAAATAATTCCCCCCCCCCCATCAATCTGGACCCCAAAAAAAACTTATTTAAATAAAAAATGTAAATATCAAATTTACATAAGTATTCAATCCCTTTACTCAGTACTTTGTTGAAGCACCTTTGGCAGCGATTACAGCCTCCAGTCTTATTGGGTATGACGCTACAAGCTTGGCACACCTGTATTTGGGGAGTTTCTCCCACTCTTCTCTGCAGATCCTCTCAAGCTCTGTCAGGTTGGATGGGGAGCGTCGCTGCACCGTCCGGTTTAGGGGAGGGTTTGGCCGGACAGTATTTCCTTGTCCCATCGCACTGTAGCGACTCCTTTTGGCTGACTGGTCTCCTGCCGGCGAGCTGACTCTGGTCTCCGGCCGGCGAGCCGACTCTGGTCTCCGGCCGGCGAGCCGACTCTGGTCTCCGGCCGGCGAGCTGACTCTGGTCTCCGGCCGGCGAGCCGACTCTGGTCTCCGGCCGGCGAGCCGACTCTGGTCTCCTGCAAGCCGACTCTGGTCGCCTGCAAGCCGACTCTGGTCGCCTGCAAGCCATCACTTCTAAAAGACCAAGATTGGTCCGCAGTGACTGACCCTAAACCAACCCTGCCCTTCATCCACACTATTTTAATGACTCTAAACCAACCCTCCCCGTTGATATAACCACTAGTATGGATGTCAATTCCTGTTGTATCGTGTTTTAAAGTTAACAAAATATTTGTATATATATATTTTTTTCATTGTTATTTACCAAAAAACACTGAAAAAAAAAATGTAATTCCTAAAAATAGAAACGGAGACAAAGCTGGAGGGGAAGGAGTACACAGTCTCTCACCAGGATCCTAAACTGGCCTTTCACACGCTGGCCACCAGGGCGGCGCCAGAGAACCAGGAGTGCTCTGTGGAGTCCTGTCTCTACCAGTTCACAGAGGTAGAGAACCTCACTCAGAACAACTCTCTTCTCTGTGTCACCTGCACCAAGAGACAGACCAAAAACAAGGCTGCAGAAGGTATGGTTTTGAAATATTCTGTCAATGTTTTTTCTTTTCTCTCTTTTTTTTTTTTTAAACTAAAGAACATGAATGGTCATTCTGTTCGGTCCTGTCCCAGGTGTGTGTGTGTGTGTGTGTGTGTGTGTGTGTGTAAGGTTGGGCGGTATTACGATCGGCCATCGTTGATGGCGAAGACATTGTGACGTGACATACAATGGTTTAGCCTATGTGAATTTCACTGGTGCCCCACAGTAAGGAACCGAGTCTCGCAGCAGTCGCAGGACTGTACAGAGCGGGGCAGCACGTCGCAGGGCAGTACGCAGCAGGGCAGTACGCAGCAGGGCAGTACGCAGCAGGGCAGTACGCAGCAGGACTGTACAGAGCAGGGCAGCAGGGCAGGACACAGAGCAGGGCAGTACGCAGCAGGACTGAGGGCATTCAGGGCAGCATGTTGCAGGGCAGTACGCAGCAGGACTGTACAGAGCAGGGCAGTATGTACAGAGCAGGGCAGCATGTTGCAGGGCAGTGCTGTATAGCAGGACTGTATGTTGCAGGGCAGTATGTGTTAGCAGGACTGTACAGAGCAGGGCAGCATGTTGCAGGGCAGTACGCAGCAGGGCAGTACGCAGCAGGGCAGTACGCAGCAGGACTGTACAGAGCAGGGCAGCACACAAGTGACATTCAGGGTAATTAGCCTATACCTGCATGCTATAGCCTATTTCAATATGTGTTATATAGTCTACAGAACACGAGAGGAGTGTAGGCCAGACAGGGTGCGGGGAGAGTGTAGGCCAGACAGGGTGGGGGGGGGACATTCAGGGTAATTAGCGTAGGCCAGACAGGGTATGGGGAGAGTGTAGGCCAGACAGGGTGGGGTGGGGAGGGGGGGTAGGGCCAGACAGGGGGCGGGGAGAGAATTCCACCAAAGCATCACTAAATGTCCAGAAACAAAATATTGTTTCTCCGTCAGATGCTTGGACATTAAACTATAGCTTAAACCCATTCCATGTTCATTTTAAATAACGGACACTCCCTTCACTATGTTGCGTCTCGTAGTTTCTGAAAAACTTAAGTGAATATGGATGTTTCATTGTTTTTATTCATGGGTTTCTCCCGCTCAAACAACGACTATAACAGAGTTCCTTCTCAAAGTTATTGTTATAGTGTAAAAACATAAAGTAGGGGGGACTACATGACAGATCAAACCAAAATCACTAGCCTGTAGAAACATCTCATGACCAGATATGTGGGGAAAATCCCTCCAAGCGAGGTTGAAGACCAAATGTCCAATAACCTAACCTCGTTCCTCTTACAAGGCCATAAATGCTTTGCCAGTTACGGCCATCAACACTAGTTCATTTCCCCAAAGTGTTCCAGTCTACCAAGGTATTGTCAATCACAGCTTTGACTGTGAAAAATAACACGAATGAAAGGAATGGGCTATTGTCAATCACAGCTTTGACTGTCAAAAATAACACGAATGAAAGGAATGGGCTATTGTCAATCACAGCTTTGACTGTGAAAATAACACGAATGAAAGGAATGGGCTATTGTCAATCACAGCTTTGTGATAGAATAAAGCATATAATAAGAATTGTATATTTTTATCCGGGTGTGAAGTCTGGTAGACTGCTTCTATCCAGCCCCCGGATGTTACTACGGTAACGCAGCCCGTTCCTCATCCGACCTGTCGGTGTCCCATCACAGACATTTAGCACACTAACCAGCTCCATGCTGAGGCTCCTCCACCAGAAACTCATAGGAAAGATTTGGCTGCACTTAGTCTTTGTCCAGTCTAACCACATTATATTTCACAGTGATTCATCCAGTCTCTAACCACATTATATTTCACAGTGATTCGTCCAGTCTCTAACCACATTATATTTCACAGTGATTCATCCAGTCTCTAACCACATTATATTTCACAATGATTCGTCCAGTCTCTAACCACATTATATTTCACAGTGATTCATCCAGTCTCTAACCTCATTATATTTCACAGTGATTCATCCAGTCTCTAACCACATTATATTTCAGTGATTCATCCAGTCTCTAACCTCATTATATTTCACATTATATTCAGTCTCTAACCACATGATTCATCCAGTCTCTAACCTCATCCAGTATATTTCACATATTTCATAATCATTCATCCAGTCTCTAACCACATATTTCATAATGATTCATCCAGTCTCTAACCACATATTTCATAATGATTCATCCAGTGATTCATCCAGTCTCTAACCACATTATATTTCATATATCTCTAACAACAGTGATTCATCCAGTCTCTAACCTCATTATATTTCACAGTGATTCATCCAGTCTCTAACCACATTATATTTCACAGTGATTCATCCAGTCTCTAACCACATTATATTTCACAGTGATTCATCCAGTCTCTGACCACATTATATTTCACAGTGATTCATCCAGTCTCTGACCACATTATATTTCACAGTGATTGGTCCAGTTTGTTCTATAGCCCAACTGTTGTTTAACTGATTTATTATTTTATGTTATTTGTTCCTTAAACAAATGTTTTTGGTTGACCAATAAGGAGGAGTGATGTTTTATGGGTACATAATAAACGATAGGACAATGGTTGATATCGCCCAACCGTAGTGTGTGTGTGTGTGTGTGTGTGTGTGTGTGTGTGTGTGTGTATGTGTGTGTGTGTAAGTCATTGTGTATTTTACAAGGTGTGTGTGTGTCTGTGTGTGTTTGTGTGTGTGTCATTGTGTATTTTACAAGGTGTGTGTGTGTGTCATTGTGTATTTTACAAGGTGTGTGTGTGTGTAAGTCATTGTGTGTGTGTAAGTCATTGTGTATTTTACAAGGTGTGTGTGTGTGCTTGTTTAGGCTCCAAGAAGAATGTACACAGATGCTCTGAAGCAAATGCTGATCTCGTCTCCCCCTCCAGTGCTGACGCTTCACTTGAAGAGATTCCAGCAGGTAACCCTCTCCAACAACGAGGGCTGTGACGGTCATGGACATTTGGATAATGGTTGTTTGTCACCATTTTTTTTTTTTTTTATAATTGTTCAAATAAGCAATTATTATAAAAAAATATAAAAAAAATGTTTAATTTTAAGTCCACACACTTTATCCAAAAGCAGAAAAGTAAACCTGGTTTAAATACATCTACTCCTGTGTTACCGCAGCAACGGATTCAACCAGCCCTCGGACTTCCGCAACACAACATTTCAGTGTTGTAACCTTTCTCCTTATATCGGCTGTTAGATGTAAAACCACACTTACTCTGCTGCTTATGGGTAAAAGTTGTTTGACTTTAATATAAAAAAGTAGTTTTTTTTTTTTTAAATAAATTATAACTTAGGACTTTTATTTTAATTAAGATGTTCATACATAATTGTTGGTTACACGATTATACAATTAGTGTGCCACACCTATTTATTTTTTTGTTTTAAAAACTAAAAAAAAAAAAAATTGCACCTTTTTTATTTAAGTGGGCAAGTCAGTTTTAAGAACAATTTCTTATTTACTAACAATGTTTACCAGCACACTGTTTATACTGCGTCCAATTACACACAACAACATGAGCTCTTGGTCTGGATTGAATCTGTAGAACACAGTCGACAATGCGCATTTTGAAAAGAAAACGGTGTTCCTCGTTTTTTTTTTGACGAAGATGGCATTCACAGTAAACGAGGAGGATGTCGGCTCCATTGCAGGTTACATTGTAAAAGGTCAATCATTAGATGCTACATCCATTTTTTGGACTTATAAATAAATGATATGTACCCATACGATTCTTGAAGAATATAACTTATTGAAATGCCTCGTGAGTTTCGGTCAACTGTCACACTCCATGAGAACCCAAAATATAACAAACATTTATATAGCCTCATAACATGGTTAAAACTATAATGTTGATATCATGGATGGTCGGTCCTTGCATCCATATTAATTTGAGAGTGGTATCATTTCTCAAGCTCCGTCCCTCAGCTGTTTACCAAAACAGGGCCAGGGGGAAGCTTCATTATTGTTTAAACTGCTGATTGCTCCTTTTAAATGTCATGTCAAGTGCACTACAATGAGGCATCGGATTGAAACACGGCACTTGTTGGTAACACTAAAGCCCTGAAGAGTACACTAATATACCTGCCTGTGTTTCCCATAGATATTTTTTCTGTCACCTCTGAGGCACCAAACCCCCCAAAAAAGTGTACAGTGCATTTTGGAGAGTATTCAGACCCCTTGATTTTTTACATTTTAAATAAAGCCTCATTCTTAAATTGATTAAATTGCCCCCCCCCCCCCCCACACACACACACACACACACACACACACAAATCAACATAATGACAAAGCAACATATTTTTTTTTTTTTTTTTGCAAATGTATAAAAATTAGCTGAAATATGACATTTACAATAGTATTCAGAAACTTTACTCAGTACTTTGTTGAAGCATCTTTGGCAGTGATTACAGCCTCAAGTCTTCTTGGGTATGATGCTACAAGCTTGGCACACCTGTATTTGGGGAGTTTCTCCCATTTGTCTCTGCAGATCCTCTCAAGCTCTGTCAGGTTGGATGGGGAGCGTTGCTGCACAGCTATTTTCAGGTCTCTCCAGAGATGTTTGATCGGGTTCAAGTCCGGGCTCTTGCTGGGCTAGTCAAGGACATTTAGAGTCCCGAAGCCACTCCCGCATTGTCTTGGCTGTGTGCTTTGGGTCGTTGTCATGTTGGAAGGTGAACTGTCGCCCCAGTTTGAGGTCCTGAGCGCTCTGAAGCAGGTTTTCATCAAGAATCTCTCTGTACTTTGCTCCGTTCATCTTTCCCTCGATCCTGACTAGTCTCCCAGTCCCTGCCGCTGAAAAACATCCCCACAGCATGATGCTGCTTCCCCCATGCTTCACCGTAGAGATGGTGCAAGGTTTCCTCCAGACGTGACGTTTGGCATTCAGGCCAAATAGTTCTCATAGCAAAGGGTCTGAATTCTTTTTAATTTTATTAAATTCTAAAAAGCTGTTTTCGCTTTGTCATCATGGGGTATTGTGTGTTTGATTGACAAACGTTTTTTATTTCATCCATTTTAGAATAAGGCTGAAACGTAACAAAATGTGGAAAAAGTCAAGAGGTCTGAGTACTTTCTGAAGGCACTGTGATTTTCAAGTGTGTAACTTGTCTCTACCTCTGTCCCTGTCCCTACCTCTGTCCCTGCATCTGTCTCTACCTCTGTCCCTGTCTCTGTCTGTCTCTGTCTTTGTCCCTGTCCCTACCTCTGTCTCTGTCCCCTCCTCTGTCCCTACCTCTGCCTCTGTCCCTACCTCTGTCCCTACCTCTGCCTCTGTTCCTGTCCCTACCTCTGTCTCTGTCCCTACCTCTGTCCCTACCTTTGTCTTTCTGCCTCTGTCCCTGCCTCTGTCCCTTCCTCTGTCCCTACCTCTGCCTCTGTTCCTGTCCCTGTTCCTGTCCCTGTCTCTACCTCTGTCCCTGTCTCTGTTCCTGCCCCTACCTCTGCCCCTACCTCTGCCCCTGTCTCTGTCCCTACCTCTGTCCCTGTCCAGATTGGATACAGTGTGTGTAAGGTGAACAGCCACGTCAACTTCCCTCACATTCTAGACGTAGCACCATTCTGCTCTGTCATATGCAAGGTAAAACTCACTCAAATAACACCTTTTTTATGACACCTTTATTAAATATATATAAAACGTTAATAAGTAACATGTGGAAATAAAAATAAAATCACGGTTTTGTTGTGTATCTTAGTGTTATATTATTTATTATTATTATTTATTATTATTATTTATTATTATATATATTTATTATTATTATATATATTTATTATTATTATATATATTTATTATTATTATATATATTTATTATTATTATATATATATTTATTATTATTATTATTATATATATATTTATTATTATTATTATTATGTACATATATATATTTATTATTATTATTATATATATATATTTATTATTATTATTATATATATATATTTATTATTATTATATATATTTATTATTATTTATTTTTATATATATATATATATTTATTATTATTTATTTTTTATATATATATATATTATTATAATAATAATAATAATAATAATAATAATTAGAGTCCTGAGTTGTTCCATGGGCAGAGTAAATGGAGGCCATTTTGAATGTTGACATGATGTTTCTCTTGTTTTGTATTCAGGGAGTGTCGGAGGGAGGCTCTCGGGTGCTTTACAGTCTGTATGGTATAGTAGAACACAGTGGGACTATGAGAAGTGGCCATTATACAGCCTACGTCAAAGCTCGACCTTTCTGCCCCTCCACGACACACAACGGAGTGGGCACACATGGTAGGACTGCTGTTTAACGTACAGCTTTAACAGACTGTTGGGTTTGTACTGAGCATGGTCATTTGAAACAATCCAAAAAATAGATAAGTTCCATACCGGGATTTTAATTTTGACAATATATCATATTTTCTTTTGCCCTAGTTGGCTGTACCTGCACAAAAACTCCACTATTTTTCCATCATAGCTTGTTCTTCATCTTTTTTAAATAGGGTGCCAATTTGTTTTCATGACTAATTTACTTGTTTTTCCTCATGGCTCTCTTGTCCCTCTGCAGCAGATATTTGGTGAGCAATATGGTTCGAAAATCGAAGCGCAATAAAATCACAGTATCATAATGCATATTGTATGAGCACCTAAAGTATTGTGATGATATCGTATGGCGAGGTCCATTGCTATATTCTTGGGCGGCAGTGTAGCCTAGTGGTTAGAGCGTTGGACTAGTAACCGAAAGGTTGCAAGTTCGAATCCTCGAGCTGACAAGGTACAAATCTGTCGTTCTGCCCCTGAACAGGCAGTTAACCCACTGTTCCTAGGCCGTCATTGAAAATAATAATTTGTTCTTAACTGACTTGCCTAGTAAAATAAAGGTAAAATAAAAAATAAATAAAAAATATATATATACCCTATACAGGGGTATTTGGAAATACCGTCAACTAATCCTTAAAAAGAAAAGGTTTTATTCATTTTAATATTTGTAGCTATTTTTTCATATATATTTTATATATTATTTTACATTATGAAGCTTACCATAGTTCCCCAGGCCAGTTGAGCCAGTCACGTGTTTGTTTTGTAACGACAGCTGTGTATTGCCACGGGTCGCTTTTTATATTGAAAGTCGTGTTGTTGTTTTTTTGAAAGCGCAACTGGAGTGTTCCTTCACAGAAAGCGCAACACACTCAGCAGAAAATGGCTTCATTTTCATCATGTGACAACAGAAGAATGCAGCCATCTTTATTTCCTATTCTTTTGCTTAAAGTTAATCTTGCATTTTACTGGTCAATATATAGGCTACAGTGAGAAAAGTACCAGAGAACAGTAGCTCCACATCAGTCTGTCTGCTGATAGAATGATGGAGAACAGTAGCTCCACATCAGTCTGTCTGCTGATAGAATGATGGAGAACAGTAGCTCCACATCAGAGTGCTGTCTGCTGATAGAATGATGGAGAACAGTAGCTCCACATCAGAGTGCTGTCTGCTGATAGAATGATGGAGACCAGTAGCTCCACATCAGAGTGCTGTCTGCTGATAGAATGATGGAGACCAGTAGCTCCACATCAGAGTGCTGTCTGCTGATAGAATGATGGAGACCAGTAGCTCCACGTCAGTGCTGTCTGCTGATAGAATGATATTGTTGAATTCTCAAGAGTTCAGAAGTGAAACTGAAGCATAACATGAGTCTGACGCTGAGCAGAAATTACAATAAGAACCATTTTAGATCTGCGTTTACAACACGCAGCAAAATATTTCTTATGCGTTATACAGTGGGGCAAAAAAGTATTTGTAAGTCGCTCTGGATAAGAGTGTCTGCTAAATGACTTAAATGTAAATGTAAATGTATTTGGTCAGCCATCAATTGTGCAAGTTCTCCCACTTAAAAAGATGAGTGAGGTCTGTAATTTTCATCATAGTTACACTTCAACTATGACAGACAAAATGAGAGAAAAAAAAATCCAGAAAATCACATTGTAGGATTTTTAATGAATTTATTTGCAAATTATGGTGGAAAATAAGTATTTGGTCAATAACAAACGTTTATTTCAATACTTTGTTATATACCATTTGTTGGCAATGACAGAGGTCAAACGTTTTCTGTAAGTCCTCACAAGGTTTTCACACACTGTTGCTGGTATTTTGGCCCATTCCTCCATGCAGATCTCCTCTAGAGCAGTGATGTTTTGGGGCTGTTGCTGGGCAACACGGACTTTCAACTCCCTCCAAAGATTTTCTATGGGGTTGAGATCTGGAGACTGGCTAGGCCACTCCAGGACCTTGAAATGCTTCTTACGAAGCCACTCCTTCGTTGCCCGGGCGGTGTGTTTGGGATCATTGTCATGCTGAAAGACCCAGCCACGTTTGATTTCAATGCCCTTGCTGATGGAAGGAGGTTTTCACTCAAAAGTTCACGGTACATGGCCCCATTCATTCTTTCCTTTACACGGATCAGTCGTCCTGGTCCCTTTGCAGAAAAACAGCCCCAAAGCATGATGTTTCCACCCCCATGCTTCACAGTACGTATGGTGTTCTTTGGATGCAACTCAGCATTCTTTGTCCTCCAAACACGACGAGTTGAGTTTTTACCAAAAAGTTATATTTTGGTTTCATCTGACCATATGACATTCTCCTAATCTTCTGGATCATCCAAATGCTCTCTAGCAAACTTCAGACGGGCCTGGACATGGACTGGTTTAAGCAGGGGGACACGTCTGGCACTGCAGGATTTGATTCCCTGGCGGCGTAGTGTGTTACTGATGGTAGGCTTTGTTACTTTGGTCCCAGCTCTCTGCAGGTCATTCACTAGGTCCCCCTGTGTGGTTCTGGGATTTTTGCTCACCGTTCTTGTGATCATTTTGACCCCACGGGGTGAGATCTTGCGTGCAGCCCCAGATCGAGGGAGATTATCAGTGGTCTTGTATGTCTTCAATTTCCTAATAATTGCTCCCACAGTTGATCTATTGCAGATTCAGTCTTCCCAGCCTGGTGCAGGTCTACAATTTTGTTTCTGGTGTCCTTTGACAGCTCTTTGGTCTTGGCCATAGTGGAGTTTGGAGTGTGATTGTTTGAGGTTGTGGACAGGTGTCTTTTTATACTGATAACAAGTTCAAACAGGTGCCATTAATACAGGTAACGAGTGGAGGACAGAGGAGCCTCTTAAAGAAGTTACAGGTCTGTGAGAGCCAGAGATCTTGCTTGTTTGTAGGTGACCAAATACTTATTTTCCACCATAATTTCCACCTACAATGTGATTTTCTGGATTTTGTTTTTCTCATTTTGTCTATCATAGTTGAAGTGTACCTATGATAAAAAATTACAGGCCTCTCATCTTTTTAAGCGGGAGAACTTGCACAATTGGTGGCTGACTAAATACTTTTTCCCCCAACTGTCTTTAATGCGACAAATGGAAACTATATATATATATATATATATATATATATATATAAAAAAAAAATATTTTTGTAAATTATAATTGCCGACAAATTTAAGGTATGCTGGTAACATGATGTTATCAAATATAAAACTTCACTCCACATTTAATTCTAAATGCTTGCAAAATAAATAGAAAATTAACAATAAAATATTGTTTCTTTGCAGGACGAAGATTGTCTTGCCTTTTTAATAAGAGTGTCTGAATTGCTTCACGTTGCAGTTTGAAGTTTCACCATCATTGTTTTAGATAATCAAGGCCTGCGTGAGTTACTGTGCACCATGGCAATATGTTGGCACATGAGAATTATTTATATTAGAATATGGCAAATGTTTAGTCAATTTTTGTATTCTATCCATGCTGGTTTTTGCGGCCTACCAGAGACATGATAGGTGAGCAGGGATTACAGGCTGGCTACTTCATTACTGAGCAAAGGGGGGTACACTCAGCCGAATGCATCATAACCCTAGTAGGACAATGGAAACACTTCAAACACTTTTTTTTTTTCTCTCGACATTCTAGATTTAATAAAAAATTAAGGTGTGATGTCATTACCTCCAGCTGCTTCTGTCCACGCAAGTCACTTCATGGGAAACGCACCGTGGCAATTGTTGTCTAATTTCTATGATAAATGTTTGACAACAACAAATCACTGGACAAGTTTATGGAAACATTGCCCCTTTTTTTATATATATATATAATTTTTAAAGCACACAGTGGCCATCTTGGTACATCCATTTTTGGGCATTTAGATTATTGATATATAAAGACTAGACATTTACTATAAAAATAATATAACTTCTAAATGATGAGCTTAGTTTGATTGTCGGACCACATCGAACCCAAAATACGAGCTTGTTGTTTCTAAACATACAAATAAACAAAACTTAACACCCATTACCTCTCCCCTTCCTCCTCCCCTAAGGTGAGCCAGAGCCGGTGAAAGGGGCGTGGTTCCACGTGAGTGACAGTAGTGTGCAGCCAGTCACGGAGAGCAAAGTGCAGAGCTCCCAAGCCTACCTCCTATTCTACGAGAGGATCTCCTAGACCTGCCTACGTCCCAACTTGTACCCTATTTACCTACATACTGTTGGCTGTGTTTACACGGGCAGCCCTGGTTCTGATCTTTTGACAATAATTGGTCTTTTGACCGATCAGATCTTATTCCAATACTTGGGCAAAAGATCAGAATTGGGCTGGCTGTTTAAACGCAGCCGTAGTGCACTACTTTTGGCCAGAGCCTTATTATGCAGCCTTATGAGGCTTTTCCCGGCCACAATTAGTGCACTATAAATGCCCTATTCCCTACATAGTGCACTACTTGTGGCCTGAGACATTGTACTGGTATTGATATAAGCCAGATGAAGTGCAGAGTGAATACGAGTGGAGTATTTTTTTTTTCTATTTTTAATAATCAATATAAAGGGGTGGGTCTTAAATTGAACCCTATTCCCTATGTGGTGCACTACTTTAGACCAGAACCCTATTTGTCCTGTTCAAAAGCAGTGCACTAAAATAGGGAATAAAATAAAAAAAATGAGGGTGACATTTGAGACCTTGACAAAGATAATTCATTCAGATCATGACTGGGGATGTCCCAAAACAAACAATATTTAGCTTGGAAGTTTTTTTTTCTGTTTTCAATTAATTAATTGTATCAGTAATTGACATAAAAAGAATCCCAAGTATTTTTTTTTACTGTGCATATGTGACTATACAGTGTTTTCCTAAGAAAGAAAGAAGGGAGCACAGAGCATTTTGTGCGTCCCAAATTGCACCGTATATAAGGGCACTACATTTTGATCAGAGGTCTAAATTGGAAATCGGGTGCCATTCAAAACGCCAGCCATTCTATTCCTCTTCGACATGAAACCATAGAAGAGTTTGTTGATTGATCTGTCTGATTGCTTGGTGTGTTACACAGTAGAAGCAAAATAAACCTGCCAATATCTTTTTTTAAATTATTATTATTGCTGCAATATGTGACCTTTTGGGCAGACCTGACCAAATTCACATAGGAGTGCAGTTATAGATCTGTCATTCTTATTAAAGCAAGTTTAAGAATTGGCAGATATGTTCTATGTGTTCTATTTCTGAAAATACAATATTTTTGGTTATGGAAAATATGTTTCACAGAGGTTAAGATGGTACAATTATTCTCTACACTATTCTTGTTTATTTTGTCACGAACTGTAATTAGGAAAATTATTATAATTTTAGCAACCAGGAAATGGCAAATATTTCTGCATAGTGCTCATTTAAATTGTTAAAAACGATCAGTGGAGGAAAAAAACGATAATTTTTATGACATTTTTATTTGAGTACTTTTTATATTGTGTTGTCAAGATGCAAATTAAAAAGCTTGAAATACAGGAAAAATTCGACTGACTTATTTTGCTGTGACGCAATTGGGTTTGGACTAGCCTGAACAGCCGCTAATGGTCACTGTTTACTTGTCTTTTTGACATGCGCAGTCAAATCAGAGAGGAAGAGGCGAAGCGAGAGGTTTTACTCTTTTTTTTCCACCTTAATTTAACCAGGTAGGCTAGTTGAGAACAAATTCTCATTTACAACTGCGACCTGGACCAACATAAAGCAAAGCAGTGACACAAACAACAACACAGAGTTACACATGGAGTAAACAAACGTACAGTCAATAACACAGTAGAAAAGGCTACATACAGTGTGTGCAAATGTAGTGAACAAGTCAGTTAACCCACTGTTCCCAGGCCGTCATTGAAAATAAGAATTTGTTCTTAACTGACTTGCCTCGTTAAATAAAAAATAAATTTTAAAAAGTAAGATTAGGGAGGTAAGGCAATAAATAGGCCATAGTGGCAAAATAATTACAATTTAGTAATTAAACACTGGAGTGATAGATGTGCAGAAGATGAACGTGCAAGTAGAGATACTGGGGTGCAAAGGAGCAAAACCATAACACAAAAAATAACAATATGGGGATGAGGTAGTTGGTTGGGATATTTACAGGTGCAATGATCTGTGAGCTGCTCTGACAGCTGATGCTTAAAGTTAGTGAGTGAGATATGAGTCTCCAGCTTCAGTGATTTTTGCAATTCGTTCCAGTTATTGGCAGCAGAGAACTGGGCAGCCAAAGGAGGAATTGGCTTTGGGGGTGACCAGTGAAATATACCCGCTGGAGCACGTGGGTGCTGCTGTAGTGACCAGTGAGCTGAGATAAGGGCGCAATAAGCCAACAAAGAAAAAAATGAACTACTTTAAAATGGAGATAGCGTCTGTGAAAGCACAGAAAGTGCAATTGTGGCTATAATGGCACAGACACAGTCCTTTATCTCTGACCTGTTTTTCACTTGTATCTGCCCTCTCATTGGCTAGAATGGACCCACCTGATCTCGCCTGCCTTCCATCTTTGAGGACGTATTTGCATTGTTTGAGCGGTCACTTGACTATCTTGTCAATATAATAGACAATCTTTGGTCAAATAGAGTAACGCCAAATACTTCCTGGTGCATACGTTTATTGTCACATGACATTTTGTTTCACCAGTGGAATGTTGACCAACCGAAAGCAGCATTTTATCATAAACTGATGTAACATTAAATGGAACTATCATCTCGGTGACATGACAGGTCGGTGAAACAATGTGTAAATTCTAGACGGTGAGGTAGGAATGGAACGATACATTGTAACTAGTTGCAAACTCTGCCCAATGCGAGAAGAAAGTTCTAAATCATGATTGCGCGTTATTGCCATTGTCCTGTTGTGAAAGTAACGGTAGTGAGTTGCAAAAAAATATGTTATTTTATCGGTTGATCCGCTTTCTATAGGGAGGGTATGGATCCCCATAGTCTAACTCGATGTTTGCTATTTGATACATTTCTGCTATTATAGCCAGAAGTTACCTATGCATAGGTCTAATTCATTTGTTTTTTAGTCATATTGAGGGATGAGGATAATTAAAACTAAGAAATGAAACTCGGAAATATCCAAAACTGTTTTAAAAGAAGTCTAGAACGAACGAAGAAACGATGCTTCTCCTTCACTTGCCTAAGCATGATTCAGCATTTCCTGCTATTGCTCAACCCCAGGAAAACGCACAAACACACAACGGACACAAAGACGTTTAATTGGACATTGATTCGGACAATAGTAGATAATATATTACTAATATACAATTATTAGAGAGAATTCATAGTTTACAATCCCAACAGTTGTTCGTGTCTATTTATCTTGTTTATGTCTGTCTGATATTTGTTCCAGCAGCTTGTCAGGTTGTCACCACCATGTCTCTCAGGGGCGACCGTACCTCGGTGTTCACGTTCCAGTCTACGGTTCACAGCTCCCACGTCCTGACGCGTCTCAACGACCAGAGACTGAGTGATGTGTTGTGTGATGTTACACTAGTGGCAGGTGGCAGGACGTTCAGGGCCCACTGCTCTGTACTGGCCTCCTGTAGTGACTACTTCCACAGCAGGATCCTCAACCACACCAGCCCCAGCCTGGTGCTCACTCTGCCTGATCAGGTCAGGGTCATATACAAACTACACTGTGGTTTTGTCTCAAATGGCACCCTGTATTCAGAAAGCGTACTACCTTGTTGCCCATAGCGAATCGAGGCGGCCATCTCTGTCGGCGCCAGAAATGCCCATAGCGCAGGGTAATACAGAACGCGTTATTAAGAAACGCGATCTAACTTCCGAAGTTGCTACAGTTGTATTCAGACCCCCTGACTTTTTTCACATTTTGTTGCGTTATTAGCCTTTATTTATTTAAAAAAAAATGAGAATAGTTTTTTTCCCCTCGTTTATCTACACACAATACCTCATAATGATAAAGCAAAAATATATTTTTGCACATTTGTAAAAAAACAACAACAAAAAAAACATGTAAATGTCACATTTACATAAGTATTCAGACCCTTTACTCAGTACTTTGTTGAAGCACTTTGTTGAATCACCTTGTTGAAGCACCTTTGGCAGTGATTACAGCCTTGAGTCTTCTTGGGTATGATGCTTCAAGCTTGGCACACCTGTATTTGGGGAGTTTCACCCATTTGATCTCTGCAGATCCTCTCAAGCTCTGTCAGGTTGGATGGGGAGCATCGCTGCACAGCTATTTTCAGGTCTCTCCAGAGATGTTTGATCGGGTTCAAGTCTGGGCTCTGGCTGGGCCACTCAAGGACATTCAGAGACTTGTCCCAAAGCCACTCCTGCGTTGTCTTGGCTGTGTGCTTAGGGTCGTTGTCCCGTTAGAAGGTGAACCTTCGACCCAGTCTGAGGTCCTGAGCACTTTGGAGCAGATTTTTATCAAGGATCTGTCTGTAATTTGCTTCGTTCATCTTTCCCTCGATCCTGACTAGTCTCCCAGCCCCTGCTGCTGAAAAACATCCCCACAGCATGATGCTGCCACCATCATGCTTCACCGTAGGGATGGTGCCAGGTTTCTTTCAGATGTGATGCTTGGCATTCAGGCCAAAAAGTTCAATCTTGGTTTCATCAGACCAGAGAATTTTGTTTCTCATCGTCAGAGTCCTTTAGGTGCCTTTTGGCAAACTCCAAGTGGGTTGTCATGTGCCTTTTACTGAGGAGAGGCTTCTGTCTGGCCACTTTACCATAAAGGCCTGATTGGGGGAGTGATGCAGAGATGGTTGTCCTTCTGGAAGGTTCTCCCATCTCCACAGAGGAATTCTATAGCTCTGTCAGAGTGACCATTGGGTTGTTGTTCACCTCCCTGACCAAGGCCCTTTTCCCTGATTGCTCAGTTTGGCCGGGCGTCCTGCTTTAGGAAGAATCTGGGTGCTTCCAAACTTCTTCCATTTAAGAATGATGGAGGCCACTGTGTTCTTGGGGAACTTCAATGCTGCAGAAATGTTTTGGTTCCCTTCCCCAGATCTGTGCCTCGACACAATCCTGTCTCGGCGCTCTGGGGACGATTCCATCAACCTCACGGCTTGGTATTTGCTCTGACATGTGTGCCTATCCAAATCATGTCCAATCAATTGAATTTACCACAGGTGGACTCCAATCAAGTTGTAGAAACATCTCAAGGATAATCAAATGGAATCAGGATGCACCTGAGATCAAATTTGAGACTCATAGCAAAGTGTCTGAATACTGATGTAAATAAGGTATTTCTGTTTTTTATTTTAATACATTTGCAACAACTACAAAAAAATCTAAAAACCTGTTTTCGCTTTGTCATTATGGTATATTGTGTGTACATTGATGAGGAAAATGTTTTATTTAATCCATTTAGAATGAGGCTGAGTTGTGAAAAAGTAATGTGGTCTGTAGGGGTCTGTAGGGGGCTCCAGGGTCTGTAGGAGGGTCTGTAGGGGGCTCTAGGGTCTGTAGGGGGGTCTGTAGGGGGCTCCAGGGTCTGTAGGTGGGTCTGTAGGGGGCTGTAGGGGTCCGTAGGGCTCCAGGGTCTGTAGGGGGCTCCAGGGTCTGTAGGGGTCTGTAGGGGGCTCCAGGGGCTGCAGGGTCTGTAGGGCTCCGTAGGGCTCCAGGGTCTGTAGGGGGCTCCAGGGTCTGTAGGGGTCTGTAGGGCTCCAGGGTCTGTAGGGGTCTGTAGGGGGCTCCAGGGTCTGTAGGGGGCTCCATGGTCTGTAGGGGGCTCCAGGGTCTGTAGGGGGCTCTAGGGTCTGTAGGGCTCCAGGGTCTGTAGGGGTCCGTAGGGCTCCAGGGTCTGTAGGGGTCTGTAGGGGGCTCCAGGGTCTGTAGGGGCTCCAGGGTCTGTAGGGGTCTGTAGCGGGCTCCAGGGTCTGTAGGGGGCTCCAGGGTCTGTAGGGGGCTCCAGGGTCTGTAGGGGTCCGTAGGGCTCCAGGGTCTGTAGGGGTCTGTAGGGCTCCAGGGTCTGTAGGGGTCTGTAGGGCTCCAGGGTCTGTAGGGCTCCAGGGTCTGTAGGGGTCTGTAGGGCTCCAGGGTCTGTAGGGGGCTGCAGGGTCTGTAGGGGGCTGCAGGGTCTGTAGGGGGCTGCAGGTTCTGTAGGGGTCCGTAGGGCTCCGTAGGGCTCCAGGGTCTGTAGGGGGCTCCAGGGTCTGTAGGGGTCCGTAGGGCTCCGTAGGGCTCCAGGGTCTGTAGGGGGCTCCAGGGTCTGTAGGGGGCTCCAGGGTCTGTAGGGGTCTGTAGGGCTCCAGGGTCTGTAGGGGTCCAGGGTCTGGGTCCATAGGGGCTCCAGGGTCTGTAGGGGTCCGTAGGGCTCCGTAGGGTTCCAGGGTCCATAGGGCTGCAGGGTCTGTAGGGGTCCGTAGGGCTCCGTAGGGCTCCAGGGTCTGTAGGGGGCTCCAGGGTCTGTAGGGGTCTGTAGGGCTCCAGGGTCTGTAGGGGTCCGTAGGGCTCCGTAGGGTCTGTCCAGGGTCCAGGGGCTGTAGGGGTCTGTAGGGCTCCAGGGCCCGTAGGGCTGCAGGGTCTGTAGGGGTCCGTAGGGCTCCGTAGGGCTCCAGGGTCTGTAGGGGGCTCCAGGGTCTGTAGGGGTCTGTAGGGCTCCAGGGTCTGTAGGGGTCCGTAGGGCTCCAGGGTCCGTAGGGCTCCAGGGTCCGTAGGGCTCCAGGGTCCATAGGGCTCCAGGGTCCATAGGGCTCCAGGGTCTGAGCCCGGATGAATCAGTTGGATGGGCATTTAATTTCCACAGGGGGCATGTTTTATTTACAGAACCTCCTATGTCAAAAATGAAATAAAAAATGAAAGGGTTTTATAGTAAATACTTGTTATTCCACTGTAATAATGTATTATCTTTTTAATGTGGCATGAACACGACCAGTTTGCTCTTTGGTTTGGTTGTGTTTCAGATAATTTTCTGCCCAAAAGAAATGAATGGTAAATAATGTATTGTGTCATTTTGGAGTCACTGAAAAAAACAAAAACAATTTAAATAAGAATAGAATGTTTGTAAACACTTCGACATTATTGTCGATGCTACCACGATTACGGATAGTCTAATGAATCGTGATTAATAATTAGTGAGAAAGTTACGCACAAATGTCATACCCCCAAGATATGCTAACCTTTCACCATCACAATAACAGGGGAGGTTAGCATACCTCCAAGACATGCTAACCTCTCACCATCACAATAACAGGGGAGGTTAGCATACCCCCAAGACATGCTAACCTCTCACCATCACAATAACCTCTCACCATCACAATAACAGGGGAGGTTAGCATACCCCCAAGACATGCTAACCTCTCGCCATCACAATAACAAGGCAGGTTAGCATTTTACATCATACCCCCAAGACATGCTAACCTCTCACCATCATAATAACAAGGCAGGTTAGCATTTTAGATCATAACCCCAAGACATGCTAACCTCTCGCCATCACAATAACAGGGGAGGTTAGCATTTTATATCATACCCCCAAGACATGCTAACCTCTCACCATCACAATAACAAGGCAGGTTAGCATTTTAGATCATACCCCCAAGACATGCTAACCTCTCACCATCACAATAACAGGGGAGGTTAGCATTTTATATCATACCCCCAAGACATGCTAACCTCTCGCCATCACAATAACAGGGGAGGTTAGCATTTTATATCATACCCCCAAGACATGCTAACCTCTCGCCATCACAATAACAGGGGGCAGGTTAGCATTTTAGATCATACCCCCAAGACATGCTAACCTCTCACCATCACAATAACAAGGGGTTAGGTTAGCATTTGATATCATACCCCCAAGACATGCTAACCTCTCACCATCACAATAACAGGGGAGGTTAGCATTTTATATCATACCCCCAAGACATGCTAACCTCTCACCATCACAATAACAAGGCAGGTTAGCATTTTAGATCATACCTCCAAGACATGCTAACCTCTCACCATCACAATAACAAGGCAGGTTAGCATTTTAGATCATACCCCCAAGACATGCTAACCTCTCACCATCACAATAACAGGGGAGGTTAGCATTTTATATCATCCAAGACATGCTAACCTCTCACCATCACAATAACAAGGCAGGTTAGCATTTTAGATCATACCCCCAAGACATGCTAACCTCTCACCATCACAATAACAAGGCAGGTTAGCATTTTACATACTCCAAGACATGCTAACCTCTCACCATCACAATAACAAGGCAGGTTAGCATTTTGGGGGGGGATTATGATATTTATTCCTCTGATTGTTGAGTCTTTCTGTCGGTGCGCATCTTCGTTAAAATAAGTGATCTATGTTGAACATAATTTATTTGGACGGGCAAGAAAGTATGGAAGGGCAGGCCAGACCCTCTAAGGCCCACCCAAAATGCTGACCCCGTAGGGCTCTACTCAAAAGTAGTGCACTATATAGGGAATAGGGTGTCATTTGGGACGCTGACTAACTCAACATCAAATCAAATGTTTTATTTGTCACATGTGCCGAAAACAACGTGTAGCCCTTAACCAACAGTACAGTTCAAGAATAGTTAAGAAAATATTTACCAAATAAACTAAAGTAAAAAGTACCACAATAACATAACAATAACGAGGCTATATACAGGGGGCACCGGTACTGAGTCAGTGTGCTGTGGTACAGGTTAGATATTAACATATTTCCCTCTCCAGGTAACAGCAGAGGGGTTTGAGCCATTGCTACAGTTCTGCTACACCTCCAAGCTGCTCTTCACCAAAGACAATATCATGGCCATCCACAGGTGTGCCGGGCTCCTGGGGTTTCACAACCTGGAGACGAGCTGCTTCGACTTCCTTCTGCCAAAGTTCCTGGAGGGTAGCAACATTACAGCCCAGGAGGCAAGAAGAAAAAGAAGAGGAGGCTGTTGTCAGGGCAGGTCCCAGATCAGGTCCTCCAACCAGGGAAGATTGCCTAGTGGCAGGTCCCCCGGCCAGAGGAGGTCCCCCAGTGTCGATTCAGCCCACTGTACAGGCTGTCAGTCTCAAAGCAGGACCCCCAACCAGAGTATGTCACCCCCCAGCCAGTGCTTGTTGCCTAGTGGCATTACCCCCAGCCAGGGCTTGTTGCCTAGTGGCATGACCCCCAGCCAGGGCTTGTTGCCTAGTGGCATGACCCCCAGCCAGGGCTTGTTGCCTAGTGGCATGACCCCCAGCCAGGGCATGTTGCCTAGTGACAGTTTAGCCCACAATACAGACACAAACCGAGACAGAGAGCAGCAGGTTATACCTCATCCCCAGAACACGGGCCCAAGCCAGACAACAGGAAGTGATGTCCGGAACATAGGAAGTGACTCCAGGGCACAGTGTTCAACTGCCAACCCAAGTGGAACAATGTCACACCAGAGTTTAACAGTGCCTTCGGACGGAAACGTACAAATAAACTTTCTGTCGTCATCCCGATGTCCAAAGAGCCTGGCCTTACTAGTCAACCCGGTCAGCAGTGGTCGGGAGCAGTTCTGTTTACAGACCTGTGGCCCCAACATGTCACCCTTATCCCTCGGGGGACTGCCGTCCTCCAGTGGTCTTGGTGTCTGTCCCATCCTGGCCATGCCGTGTCCTGGTGGCGTTGACCGTAAGCCAGACCCCGACGCCGTTTTCAGTGACATCCTAGGGATGGAGGCAGCGGTGTGCCCCATGACGATGGGTGAGGGGAGTCTGAGAGATTGCTGTGAACTGCCGTCCCATGACGATGCGAGCCCATCAGACCTTATTGAGGCAACGGTTGAAGAGATGGATGATGACCAGCCTGTTGTTGGGAGTCTGATGGCTGAAGAAGCTGGGTGTAACCCAGGTTCCTGTAGCACGTGCCCACTGAGAGACTCCGGGGTGGTAGAGGAGGCTGAGCTTCAGCTACCTGTATTGGATCTCCTGGCAATACACAAAAGCCCTAACTCAGAAAATAGTGAGGGGGAGAGCCATGGTGGATGCCTTATGCTCCCAAGGACACGACGATTAGGTCAAGTAGATCAGCTACCTGTGTTAATGCCGAGAGAGGACCCTGGTCTGGATGCCAGCGTGGCTGTTGAGGGTCATCTCCCTGACTCTGCCCTCACTGACCCCTCCCTCTCTGACCCCACCCTCTGTGGTCTTACCCCTGATGGTAGGGGGTATGGAGACCGGAGCAGCGTAGAAAGGGAGGTGGCTGAACATCTGGCCAAGGGTTTCTGGCCTGATTTATACCCCTCACAGACTGAACCTCTTCCTAATCTGGACACCATGGAGCACGGAGGTCTGGGGAGAGTTCCTAATCTGGACACCATGGAGCACGGAGGTCTGGGGAGAGTTCCTAATCTGGACACCATGGAGCACGGAGGTCTGGGGAGAGTTCCTAATCTGGACACCATGGAGCACGGAGGTCTGGGGAGAGTTCCTAATCTGGACACCATGGAGCACGGAGGTCTGGGGAAGGCTGCAGACTTCCCCTGGCAGCTAGACCTGAACTCAAATCCAGCAGACTGTCCCTTCCTTAGAGACCTGGGGACAGGAGAGGCAGGGGGGATGGAGGGGATGGAAGAGGTAGGGGAGATGGGTAAGGTAGGACAGACGGGTGTGATGGGTGGGGTGGAGGAGACCGGGGAGGCCCAGACCCCCGGTGGGAACCACAGCCTGTCCCAGTCTGAGATGAGTCCCTACATGTCATCTCTTAACTCAGGAGAGGACACAGACGGAGACCTGGACACAGACGGAGACACGGAGAGAGAGGCCAACAACAGGAGAGCACAAGAGGTCAGAGTTCTTACTGAAAGGTCACAGTGTATTGGTGTAATGAGTTACCAAATACTTTTGACCAGAGACCATCTGTCTTTAACACCCATCCGTGGTGTGTTCTCCAGGTTCGTCTGCCCTTCCCGGTGGTTCAGATCTCGTCAGTGAGTCGTAGTGCCTTCCAACAGCTCCTCCGATGCCAGCAGCTGACCCACGAACAGCTGGAATTCGTCCACGACGTCCGACGACGCAGCAAGAACCGCGTGGCCGCCCAGCGCTGTCGCAAGAGGAAGCTGGAAGGCATCAGTAAACTACAGACTGAGATCGGCACACTGGTACGTCTGTGTTTGCTATCATCTCTCTTGCGGAGTTGGGTCAATTCCATTTCAATTCCAGTCCATTCAGAAAGTAAACCAAATTCCAATTTCGGTGTAATTTCTGAATTGACTGGAATGTCAATTAAATTGACACCAACCCTACTCTTGTCATTTATAATCTCATAATATAGCATTAGAATCTTATTTATAATTTGGCAATTTGATTTAATTGTAAACATTTCAGCAATACATGTTATAAGTAGCGGATTGTTCAACTGGAGTTTAGTAAATTGAGCAACGCATAAGTAATTTGCCTCTTATGTGACTAATTACACAATGACATTCATAGCTGAGCTGTGTTGTATTGGTCCAGTGGGTTGTGATGTAACATCCTGTTCTGCCCCACAGAGAGGAGAGAAGAAGAGGTTGCTGGAGGAGCAGGCCCATCTGCAGAAGAACATGGAGGAGATGTTACAGAGTCTGACAGGGCTGTGTCACAGCGTCTGCAACGAGGCAGGGGTCTGTCATGAGCAGGACCAGCTACAGCTCCTATCCAAGCTCCAGTCTCCTGACGTCTCTGTCTCAGCCCTCCTCAACACTCTGGTCTCCCCCAGCCTCCCCCTCTCCTCTCCCGGCCTCCCCCTGGGACTGAAGCCAGAGAGCTTAGAGCCCCAACCCCTGCCTACACCACCAGCACAGCCCTAGAACCAATCACAGCCCCAACCCCTGCCTATACCACAACCACCAGCATAGCCCTAGACCCAATCACAGCCCCACCCCTGCCTTAACCTGCCCTAGAGAACTGCCCCAAGGCTGTCCCAACCTACTCTAGAGAACTGCCCCAAGGCTGTCCCAACCTGCCCTAGAGAACTGCCCCAAGGCTGTCCCAACCTGCCCTAGAGAACTGCCCCAAGGCGGTCCCAACCTGCCCTAGAGAACTGCCCCAAGGCGGTCCCAACCTGCCCTAGAGAACTGCCCCAAGGCGGTCCCAACCTGCCCTAGAGGACTGCCCCAAGGCTGTCCCAACCTGCCCCAGAGAACTGCCCCAATGCTGTCCCATCCTGCCCCAGAGAACTGCCCCAATGCTGTCCCAACCTGCCCCAGAGAACTGCCCCAATGCTGTCCCATCCTGCCCCAGAGAACTGCCCCAATGCTGTCCCAACCTGCCCCAGAGAACTGCCCCAATGCTGTCCCATCCTGCCCCAGAGAACTGCCCCAATGCTGTCCCAACCTGCCCCAGAGAACAGAACTGCCTAGCGCTACATAGCAACATATAAATTCAGAGCCATATACTGTATAGACTATAGATAATATAGATCTGTTATTGGATATAACTCTATACTGTATAGACTATAGCGCTATAATGCAGGTGTAGAAGCAGGAAAATATAGATCTGTTATTGGATATAACTCTATACTGTATAGACTATAGATAATATAGATCTGTTATTGGATATAACTCTATACTGTATAGACTATAGATAATATAGATCTGTTATTGGATATAACTCTATACTGTATAGACTATAGATAATATAGATCTGTTATTGGATATAACTCTATACTGTATGGCTCAGATGAACTCTCACTGTTATTCACTGTCTCAGTTTACAACCCAAATGGCACACTATTCAGTGCCTTACTTTTGACCAAGACCTATAGGGCTCTGGTCAAAAGGTAGCGCACTAGATAAGGATCAAATCAAATGTATTTATCAAGCCCTTCGTACATCAGCTGATATCTCAAAGTGCTGTACAGAAACCCAGCCTAAAACCCCAAACAGCAAGCAATGCAGGTGTAGAAGCAGGGAAAATGCAATGCAGGTGTAGAAGCAGGGAAAATGCAATGCAGGTGTAGAAGCAGGGAAAATGCAATGCAGGTGTACAAGCAGGGAAAATGCAATGCAGGTGTAGAAGCAGGGTTTAAAATGCAATGCAGGTGTAGAAGCAGGAAAATGCAATGCAGGTGTAGAAGCAGGGAAAATGCAATGCAGGTGTAGAAAAGGGAAAATGCAATGCAGGTGTACAAGCAGGGAAAATGCAATGCAGGTGAAGCAGGGAAAATGCAATGCAGGTGTAGAAGCAGGGAAAATGTAGGTGTACAAGCAGGGAAAATGCAATGCAGGTGTACAAGCAGGAAAATGCAATGCAGGTGTAGAAGCAGGGAAAATGCAATGCAGGTGTAGAAGCAGGGAAAATGCAATGCAGGTGTAGAAGCAGGGAAAATGCAATGCAGGTGTAGAAGCAGGGAAAATGCAATGCAGGTGTAGAAGCAGGGAAAATGCAATGCAGGTGTAGAAGCAGGGAAAATGCAATGCAGGTGTACAAGCAGGGAAAATGCAATGCAGGTGTAGAAGCAGGGAAAATGCAATGCAGGTGTAGAAGCAGGGAAAATGCAATGCAGGTGTAGAAGCAGGGAAAATGCAATGCAGGTGTAGAAGCAGGGAAAAGTCTAATCAGTCTGAAAATTGAAGTGGAGCAGAATGACATGTTGTTTTTTTAAGACACTTTTGAAGGACTTGGTGTATGAACCTCATAGACTTTAGCTCAGTGGGATTTACAACACAGTATCGGGACAGCAGGACACCTGGATTCTAACCCTGGTCGGCGACGGTCACAAATGATTTACTGTAACGTTGTCAGGATGCATGTACCCATTTTCCCATGGTATTTGTTGTGACAGTATGCATACCTGTTAGGGTGTAGGGTGTGGACCTCTTTCTGACTACATTTACATGTGCTTTTTACCTGCCCTAACTGTACAGCATAATATCATTGCAACTTAAATACAGTATTTCCTCACTGAACATAATAGCCAATCAATTTAAATACAGTATTTGTCATAAGCGTAATATGCAATTCAATTTAAATAGAATATTTCTCACTTAACATAATAGCTATTCAATTTAAATACAATATTTCCTCACTTAACATAATATGCTTGCAATTTAGATACAGTATTTCCTCACTTAAAATAATAGCCATTCAATTTAAATACAGTATTTGACATTAGCATAATATCCATTCAATTTAAATGGAATGTTTCTAACTTAACATAATAGCCATTCAATTTAAATCCAGTATTTTGTCACTAAATTTGAGATTCTCTGTAGGTGCACAATACCAAGCACACAGACCAATAGACTTTGACCATCATCTCTCTTGCATTAATTAATTAATTTGAATTCGTGAATCTCAGGAAATCACTTATCATAAACCATGTATCTGTTCAGCCATTCTGCCATGCGCCCATCCATCAGTAGTTTGATTTGCTGAGTGAGGTAGATGAAGATCATGATAGTGTTTTTTGTTTTTTTTTGGGGGGGGGGGGGGTCATTTTAAATCATTTTAACAAGTCATCTATTTTATTTTTTTATTTTTTTAAGAGCATTAATTGAGACAGTTTATGATATCGATGACATGACATTCTGTCTTTTCAAATATGTATAACGGTTACATATCATAAAGTATTATAACATAAAGTATTGTAAGGTAGAAGGGAATCCATATGTACGTCCCAAATTGACCACTGTTGCCTATACGTAGGGCCCATTGTAGTTCGCTATAGACAATAGGGTGCCATTTGGGATTTAGCCAATGTGTATTATCTGCTACAGTACGTTCCTTACTGATCTATTGCAAACGCTTGCACCTTCTTTCACCGTGAGTGTGTTGATTTGTAGGCTTACAATTGTTTTCGTGTTTTGAATTCAAACGAGATGTTTTGCTGGCACCTTCATTTCAAATAGACAACATGTTTTACTGTAGATGATAAAGCCTTCTCATTTCCACATTAAAGGTTTGGAAAGTAATCTATTTTCCATGGATTTTATCCAAACTTTCTCAACGCCGCAGATTATCGATTATATTGACCAGATACCGCCCTCAAAAAAAAAATAAAAAAAAATGGAAAGGCAGTCGGGAGGAGGCAAGATCAGGTGGGACCATTCTAGCCAATGAGAGGACAGGTACGCATGTGAAGAACGGGCACAACTTTTTTTCCACTAGTTACCACAGACACAAAGGCAGAATCATATATATCGTGAAAATTAATGTAAACAGAAAAACTATATCTTTGGTCCTAATATAAGGTTATGGTTAGGTGCAAGGTTAGCAGTGTAATTAGGTTTAAAATCACCTTTTTTAGAAGATCAATTGTAGAAATGGGCGGGGTTTATGACTTTGTGGATGTGGTAACTAATGACAATGACTAGGCACAACTAATATAAAGAGATATTTCTCCAAGTTGCCGTGATGTCACTTGTCCTATTTATATCAGTACACCTGCAGCAACCTAATCATTATGAAACTTGTAATCGATCAAATCATCCATTACAATGTTTGTTAAACAAATTTGACACTTTCATTGACCCCCATATACAAAAACTACTTGCTTGTTGAGCGGGAAAAACACTTCCCGCTGGAGAAGACAGATTTTGGGCAATCAATCAATCAGTCAGTCAATCAATCAGTCAGTCAATCAGTCAGTCAATCAATCATTCAGTCAATCAATCAGTCAGTCAGTCAATCAGTCAGTCAATCAGTCAATCAGTCAGTCAGTCAGTCAGTAAATCAGTCAGTCAGTCAATCAGTCAAGCAGTCAGTCAATCAGTCAGTCAATCAGTCAATCAATCAGTCAGTCAGTCAATCAACCAGTCAATCAGTCAGTCAATCAATCAGTCAGTCAATCAGTCAATCAGTCAGTCAGTCAATCAGTCAGTCAGTCAATCAATCAGCCTAAATCAACCAGCCTAAAACCCCAAACAGCAAGCAATGCAGGTGTAGAAGCACGGTGGCTAGGAAAAACTCCCTAGAAAGGCAGGAACCTAGGAAGAAACCTAGAGAGGAAACAGGCAGTGTCCTTCCAACTGGCAGTGTGCAACCTTTTTAGTTTGTTTATCAACTCATGGAAGTAGTTGAAGAAAATTGAGTACTTCAAAATGGAGATTACACAAGGTGCAAGATAGAAATTTGGTTGCACATTAGAAATGTTTCTCTTGTTAATGTCAGTCACTGACAGTCACTCAATTAGCCATGTCAAAATTTAGAATGGTAAGAATTGCATAAAATTTGTTTGAAAATGTACAAACCTTTTCTCTCTGGCAAAGTGTGTAAAGCGGCAGAAAACTTGCTTTAAAAACAGTAATACCGAACTTTTTGAGCGACCGACAAAAATGCACATAGAAATGTGAGTTATAGAGCTGTCATTCCCATTGAAAGCCAGTCTAAGAAGTGGTAGATCTGTTCTATGTGCTCTATTTCTATGCTTCCCGTTCTTAAGTTTTATTTTTTGTGTCTTTCACATTCGGTTTTGTACACCAGCTTCAAACAGCTGAAAATACAATCTTTTTTTGGTTATGGAAAATATATTTCACAGTGGTTTAGATGGTACAATGATTCTCTACGTTACTCTTGCTTGTTTTGTCACATAAACTGAAATTAGATAAACTATTAGAATTTTAGCAACCAGGAAATCTCGCTTAGGGCCCCTCCAAAAGGCTAGAACCGCTCTTGCATGATCTTGATAAGACTTGACGATTTTAAAATAGCTTTTTGTTAAAAACAGTTGTATAAAATTATTGTCAAATAAAAATTCGCCCTTAGTCTGATCATAATGACTGCATTGCTCCGATGATAATACCAACCAGAAGACGAAATAGTCTTGACAAATTTTGGCTGCGACCAGGACTAAAATATAACCTGGACGTCTGCGTTAGGGAGTGGCCAATCCGTAACCAGGGTTGGTTTTAATTGAGGACAGCTGTGCCTGCTATTTACATCAACTAATATGATAGGACGGGGTGGCAGGGTAGCCTAGTGGTTAGAGCGTTGGACTAGTAACCGGAAGGTTGCAAGTTCAAACCCCCGAGCTGACAAGGTACAAATCTGTCATTCTGCCCCTGAACAGGCAGTTAACCAACTGTTCCTAGGCTGTCATTGAAAATAAGAATTTACAATCTGTTATAATCTCCACCCAGCACAGCCGGAAGAGTACTGGCCACCCCACATAGCCTGGTTCCTCTCTAGGTTTCTTCCTAGGTTTTGGCCTTTCTAGGGAGTTTTTCCTAACCACTGTGCTTCTACACCTGCATTGCTTGCTGTTTGGGGTTTTAGGCTGCGTTTCTGTACAGCACTTTGAGATATCAGCTGATGTACGAAGGGCTATATAAATAAATTTGATTTGATTTGATGTAACTTTCCTAGTGAAATAAAGGTTAAAAAATAAATAAAAAAGGACAATAAACATAAAAACAAGGATATGACAGGTGTAGGCCATAGCCACGGGAAATGGGGATTCCTTTTGTGCTGCAGCACCCCCTGAAAAAATCACAATTTAAAAAAATATTAATAAAATATTTTATTTTTGGTGGGCGCATTTTTTTTTTTTCTTCTTCTTCTTCACAAAAGTTGTGAACTGGGCCTTTAATAGTTACTGTATTATGTCTCGATCACATGGCGTAAAATGGTACGACGCATCATCTGGATATGTGTACAACTTAAGTTTAACATTCACTTTCTGATACCATTTCTGTCAAGCCGTCGACGCCGTACAGTTTTGACGCATACGTTCGATAAATCCAACGTACGTGCCACACAGAACGTGCTGCAACTGACTTTGCAAAGCAATGCTGCAAGGCAAACGCAGCATTCCATTGGATATTAATGTACTTCTGTTGTGTACGCAAAATGCAAGAAGTGGTCAGTGTGATGGAGGCGTCAGCTATAACGTCTGTAGCGCAGGCAAACATCTTTGTTCAGCACCCCGCCCAATCCCCCCATACTACTTCATGGGGTCTGGCATAGCATATGTTTGCAGGTGGGTGTGTAGAATTACCGACTTTTGTCACAGGGCGGCGCTCTAAACTCACTCCTCATTTGGGCGTTTAAACCCCCCACTCACGAGCGGTTCCCTTCGCACTTCTCCATCC